>NW_021703782.1:104484726-104918825 GCF_005190385.1 Monodon monoceros
TCTCCCTCTCCTTCCTGGGCCTGAATGGCTCCTCCTCCAACTGCATCCTAGGCAGAAGCACCTCCTGGGCATAAATAAATCATGGGGTTTTCTGTCGAGTCAGCTGAGCTGGGGGAGGCACCTGGAAGGAGGGCTGGGAGGATCGGGAGAGAGTTCCGACCCGCCCTGGGCTCCAGGGCAGCCTGGCCTGTCGGCCACCGGACCCCATGCAGGTCCCTGGAACCCTGAAGGGCCGCTGTCCTCCTGGCAGCTGGCAGGTGCAAGGCGAGGGGGAGGAATGCAGGGAACTGGGGGCGGTCGGAGCTGAGATGCAGAGTCGTCTCAAGGGGGACAGTGGCCCCCTGGTGGGGGTCTTTGTGAAAGATAAACAACATGAAGCCCTTTCGAGCCCAGCCCCTCCTCACAACACACACACCTGAGACCTCTAATTATGCCTCAGCCCCAGGCAGGGCCGTGGGAACGCTGCCCCTTTAACCTGCCCGCCTGACCCCTCTCCCCCAGGTCCCAGTTTCCTCTCCCGAGGCCTCCTGGGTCTCAGTGCCTGGCTCTGCAGGGAGGGGGAACGGGATCCTGAAGACCCAGATTCTGAAAGATGAAGCGCTCAGAGATTAGAGCCTCAGAGAACAGGACCATGTCCCCAGGGTCTCTGAAATGAGGGTCCCCAAAGCCAGGCCCTGAGCTGAGGGCTTAACAAGCCAAGGTGTGCACCCGCAGATCCTGCAGACCAGCGCCCTTGGGGGCGCGGTGGGGACCTACAAACCAGGGTCTTAGAGGGAGCCCACAATCTAGTTTGGGAAACTGCAGAAACCAAGGGGACCCCACAGAATAGGGGAATCCTATAAACCAGGGTTCTTGAGACGAAAAACAAAAACCACAAGCCAGGGTGCCTGAGGCCTGGGGCTCCCATGAGCCAGGACCCTTGAGGCAGGATCCCTACACAGAGGCCCCCAGCGGCCCATCAGACGCAGGTGTAGGGGCCCCAGCTAGGCTGCCTGAGGCTGCAGCTCCCCCGGATTGAAACCCAAACCGGAGGAGCGGCCTGTCACCGGGCCTGTGATCCGCGGCATGATTGGGGGGGTGGGGCAGGGCCCGCAGGCAGCCCCTCTGCGTGGAGCAGCAGCGCAGCAGGAACCTGAGGAGGAGAAAGAGAGGGGATTTTCTCTTTCTTCCCCGCGTGCTTATCTGATCGAAGCCGAGGGGAGGGCTCCGGTTCAAAGGCAGTGTCCTTATCAGCTGGGATTTGTTTGGGGCGTGAGAGCTGCACCTGGCAGGGAAACCTTCCTGCAGGTGGGCGTGGGGGAGGCAGCCTGGGCGGCTCTGGGGCTCCAGGGTGCACGTGTCCCCATGATCCGTGAGCGCGCACACATCTTTACGCACATTCACGGTCTCCACGTGCGCAGGTCTGCGTGCCCTCTGTGTCTGTCTCCGTGTGTGCACGTGGCCGTGCCGGTTCTTTGCATCTCCACCTGTGCGTGACTTTGTGCACGTGGGTGGGCACGGAGCAGACATGCTCTGCGCAGAGGACCGAAGGAAGGGCCTCACATCTGTGCCTGGGATCGAGCTTCCCTGGTGATGCTGGTCCTAGCCAGTCTGCACCTTCCTGTGGGAAGCAGGGGATGGGTAGGTAAGTGGCGTCACAGGGCACTCATGGTCCAGCAGGGACAGGATGAGTGGGGAGGGGCATGATGCTGAGGTAAGGCCCTGGGCATGTTTACGGAGAAGAAAGAACGCGAGGGTGAGGCCAAATCAGGTGAGGGGAACTGGTCCAGCCCAGGGCCAGGGAAGACCGCAGAGGGAAACCAGCTACAGGTCCAGGGTGCCCAAAGGCTGGAACAGAGCAGTGGGCCCGAGGGTGCCGTGAGGCTGGGGTTTTTTGTGCTAGGAGTTAACTTAGCATGAGACCCATCCGCCGTCCCAAACCCCTGCTTCCCTGGTGTTTTTTTCAGGTAGATTTTTTTAAATTAATTTTTTATTTTGAGATAATTGTAGAATCACATGCAGTTGTAGGAAATAATACAGAGATATCCCCTGTACCCTTTACTCAGTTTCTCCAATGGTAACATCTTACGCAACTGAAGTGCAATATCACAACTAGGATACTGACATCAATTCAATTCAGATTTCCCATGTTATGTGCATTTGAGTGTGTTCTTCGCAATTTTACCACTTGTGTAGATTCCTGTATCCACCACCTCAGATGCGGTACAGACCGGTTCTATCACAAGGATCCCTCCTGTTGTCCTTTTATAGCCACACCCATCTCCCTACTCCACTGGGGTTTATTGTTTTGTTTACTTTTAGAAAATGGCACTTCTATCTACCAGGCTCCCAAGCTGAAAATCAGCGTATTGTCTTGGTACCCCTCGTCTCTGCTCATCCTGGGCATCCAGTCATCAAGGCCTGGGCATCGCCTAACGCCAGTCATTTCTGGAACTCTCCCCTTCTCTTCACTCTCCCTTCACTGGCTCATCTCTCCCTTGGGCCTGGGCTCTCCCCCTCCAGTCTGGGCCCTGCCCCCCCCCACACAGCTGTAGCTGTAACCGGGCCCTCCTTCTCAAACACAGCACCAGCCCCATCACCGCATACCTCAGAGGTCCCGCAGCTCCACTGTTAGGATAAGAACATGGAGCACGTGGCTAGCTCTGCCCTGCCCGCCTCCAGCCCCCACTCTCTTTCACTCTGTATTCCAGTCATTCTGAGCTACTTACAGGGCCCCCGGGATGCCACCCTCCCAAGCCATCCCCTCTGCTGGGGCCCAGCGCGCACGGCTGCCTCCTTCTCTTGGGTGACTCTGCCCTCCTGCAGGTTTCAGCTGGAGTGCCACATCCTGGGGGCCTTCCCCAGCACTCTGCCTGGCTTTGCTGCCCCTTGGCTGGGCTCCCGCAGCCCTCTGTGCTTCCCCCACCCTGGCCCCCATCCCACGTATTGTCGTGATCTGTTTACTCACTGGTCTTCCCCAGAGACGGCAAATAACTTGAAGGCAGAGACTGTGTCTGGTTCAGCGCCGGGAGCCTGGTGTCTGCATGGCTGGGAGCAGGCACCCGAATCAAGTTTGCATGAATGATCAGTGGACGAGTGGGTGGATGGTAGGTGCCCAGGTGGGGACAGACAGCCGGGGGTCGGAGCCAGTGGAGGGAGAGATTCGCTGTTGCCAAACCATTGCAGAATAGGGCCTTCCCCCTGTGACCTCTGTCTTCTCTCCTGTGACCTGAGTGCCAAGCCCTGAGCGGCTGGCTCTGGAGAAGGAAATAAAGGAATAATTACTGAGTGCCTTCTGCTTGCCAGGCGGGGAGCATGCCACAGGGAACAGGGCGGGCCAGTGGGAAGAGTAGGGTGTAGGGGCAGTTGCGACACACAGTCCTGGGTCTGTTTTTGCCTGCTGTGTGACCCTGGACAAGTCCCTTCACCCTGTGAAATGGTGTCCCTTCCTGTGAAATGGTGGATTACGATAATACCTTCTGTGTGCAGTGCCCAGGAGGAGCCAGGGAAGCAGTGGGCATGAATGGGATAAAGCTGTGCTTTTGTCGTGGGATAGTTAACTTTTTGGAGGCCCCCAAAGGTGCCCTGGCCTGGGGCCGAAGCCAGTAGGTTGTCCCCAGCTCAGCCCTGAGGATCCTGCCACCCTGCCCTTCAGCCCTCCTGCGGTGGCCTCCACTGACGGGAAGATCTAAGTGTCCTCACTGCCCCAGACACCCAGCTGGTTCTCTTGACAGGGACAAGCAAGACGGGGGCAGTGATGGGTGGGGCTGAGGGGGCTGCCCAGGGCGCCAGAAGTTGGGGGTCACCTGCCCAGTGCAGGGGAATTCTGTCCCAGGAGGGTGGACAGGCAGGTCGGAAGGGGGGTGCTCCAGGATGACGGGTGTACCAGATGGGAATCCTGGCTTTGCTCCCTACTAGCTGAGAAGCTCTCCACAGCGGAGGCAGCATGGAGGGGGGGGGTTTTGCTATTTTGTTTACCGATGTGTGTATCCCTAGTACCCAGAGCAGTAGCTGCTCAAAAAATATTTGTTGAATACTGAATCAACCTTGGGCAAATCACGTCACTTCGCTAAGCCTCGGTGGGAAATGGGAATATATTGCTGCAGTTTTGTTTTGCTTTAGATATAATTCGCATCACATAAAATTCACCATTTCAAAGTGTGCAATCCCTGGTTTTTAGCGTAGCCGCAAGGTCTGTGCTGCTGCTTGGTCATTGAATGTGACACCGAGGGGTGAGTGATCTACAAAGTGACTGGCTCCTCTGCTCAGGGACAGGGCTGTGCTTCTCCATTTATGATGCTCACCTGCTACTTCCTCAAAGGCTGTGAGCCAGCTTCCCAGATTCTTGAAACAAAAGCAGTGGCTCAAGTCCCTGGAGAGTGCAGGGGAAGTAAATCAAGCACCCAAGCGGATACTTTCCCAAGACGAGGATTCCACTGAGCTCTGAGCATCCCAGCAGCCAAGACAGAAGGGGATATAGGATGGAGTAGAGAATCCCCCTGGTCTGACCACTGAAGGCTGACGAGTTCATTGGGAGAGATTTTCTTTTCCTGTTACCAAATTCATTTTTTGCAGGTGTCTTATATGAAGAATGGAAAATGGGCAGGTGTCAAATCCCCAGCCCTTGCCTTGTGCCTGCCCATCAGAGGCTCCCATTAAACCTTTGATGAAGTGAAATATTGAACAAGATCTCCAGCGGAGACCATCTCCCCCCAGCTCATAGTTTCAGACAGACAAGATGAAGGGCGAGGAAGCCGCTTGAAGAAGGCCTTTCTGAGGGTTATACGCCGGGGAAGGAAGGGATGTGATGCTTCAGGGAACTCGAGGGACCTGGGGGCAGGTAGGGCTTAGGAGCCTAACAGGAGGGTGGAGGCCTCCCTGCCCTCAACTCATTAGTGCTGAGCTCTCTGGCGAGAGTCGAAACCACGGTTAGACTGCAGCGTATCTCAACCTGGGCTGTATTGCTCTTTGTTGCGGCGAGCTGTCCTGTGCATTGTCGGAAGTTCAGCGGCATCCCAGCCGCTACCCACAAGATGCCACTAGCACCACACCGCCAGCCATGGCAATCAAAAATGTCTCCCGGCATCGCCGATGTCCCCTGGGGGGGCAGCAGATCGCCCCTGGTGGAGAACCACTTGAGTTGGAGAGACACCAGACCTTCTGACCTTACACTTTAGTGAGGCCACATTGGGAGATGCTGTGCACAGATACCCCAAACTGCCCTCCATCCTGGATCCAGCTCTTGCCTGTCACCCGATGAAAGAAGGAATCTCACTCTTGTGAGGTGGCACTGGCCACCTCCCAGCCACTCACCTGGCCCCATGGCCACATTTTCAGCAATGTGTATGCATTTTGCGGGGGGGGACTACTTTATTACATTTCGTTCTGAGCTTTTAAAAAAGTAAAACAAGTGGGAAATGGTCAAAATAAAAGCGCTACCACTAGTAAGAAGAAACAGTCTTCTCACAAAGGTAGACATCACCAGCTTGATAAAGTGGACAAAAGACTGGTTGCGAAGGAAAATAATGATGTTAAAGAACACGAACATGGTAGTACGTTAAAAACACTGGAGAGGGGCTTCCCTGGTGGCGCAGTGGTTGAGAGTCCGCCTGCCGATGCAGGGGACGCAGGTTCGTGCCCCGGTCCGGGAGGATCCCACATGCCGCGGAGCGGCTGGGCCCATGAGCCATGGCCACTGAGCCTGCGCGTCCGGAGCCTGTGCTCCGCAACGGGAGAGGCCACAACAGTGAGAGGCCCGCGTACCGCAAAACAAAACAAAACAAAACAAAACACTGGAGAGCATTTTTAAAGCCTGGGCAGGTATTTTTGTATGACACACAAAATACACAAAAGAGGCAAAGCGTGCTTGGGAATCTGACCATACTTTTAGTTCTCTGCAGACAGAACTCTGCTTGTATGTGTAAGTCTGCCACCGAACAGCGACTCGTTTCCAGGGGCTGCCTGCCTGCAGTGGGCAGGGGTGGGGGCCGCGAGGGAGGGAGAGACCCATGGGCTTTGGATCCCAGAAGTCTCATGAGGGAGGGCGGCGGGGCGTCCTCATTGTGGAGCCCTTGCCACTTGCACAGGGGCATGGATGCCCTGCAGCTCCTGAGCCAGAATTTTGGAAGTGGGAGGATTTTGATGCATTCGTCATTCAGCAAGCAGTTAGTGAGGACATGCTGTGTGCCGGCCACCATATCAGGCATGGAACATACAAAGATAAGCAAGGGAGCTCCCAGTTTTGTGAGAGCACCCAGGGCTGTTGATGAACTGTTGTATAGGTTGTTCACTGCACAAGGGCACCCAGCCAAGGGGGTGAGTAGGAGACTGAAATCTATCTTGTACTTCGTTCACCTGGTCTGGCCAGAAGAAGGGGTGCCACTTTCACTTAGTATCAAGGTCCGGCGTGGGCTAACAGTTAGTGAAGGGATGACCACGGGGTCTTGGGGCTTCGCTTGGGGGAAGTAGCAGTGGGATGGGAGAAATCATCTCAGAAGAGGGGCTACAGGATATAACATTGTTGCAGAGTCCTAGATGCGGAGGGCAGAGTGAGTGCAAAGGTCAAGGAGGCGTGAATAAGGACTGTCTTTGGGGAGAGTGGTGGCAGGGTTGTAGGAGTCGGGGGAGGGGTGAGAAGTGAGGCCAATGGGGCAGGAGGGGTTGAGCCTGCAAAGGGCACCACATGACAGGTTTGGAGTTTGCTGCTGGAGGGGTGGTGGGGGGAGGGTCTGCAGCCAGGGCGGGACTTGTCAGCTCTAGATCCTTTTGGCCAGGGCAAGGGGAGTGGGCTGGAAGCAAGGCAGCCTCCCGTTTGGCCTGCCCCCTCCCGCAAACAGCCAGGCCTCCAGGGGCCTCGGGGCACCCTGCCTGCTGACCCTCTGCCCTCCCTGCTGCCTGCCAGCCCCCTCCCTCTGGTCCAAATTCCCACCTCCTGATTAGATTTGGGAAGGACTAATTAGATATAATTCATTATCCTCAAAAACGAGATCAGAAATCAGGAGCTCTCCTCAGAAGAAGGTGGCCTCGCCCCTCATCCATCATGCCTCTAAGTAACCAATTTAAAGTCAGGCGGACGCACGTGGCAGCATTATTACCTTGTCATAAATAGTTAGGGGAAGGCCCCCGAACAAGGCAGCTTTATAAATGGTTTTTATCACATTAGTTTGCAGTTATTTGTCATCCACTTTGCTTAAGATAAATGCCGAACAAATAATCAAATTATCAAGCCAAAACCTTGGAAAGTCATTTGCATTAATGGCAGCAGTAAAGGCCGGGCGTCCCAGTCGAGAGAGCCCCCTGCCTCTCTCAGGCCTCCTTTGCGGGGTGGGGCTCGAGGACTTCCTGGCAGGGGTGGGAAGTCTGTACTGGCAGCCGGAGACACCCAGAGGCCCCGCTATGGGACAGGGCCAGCTGGACCTGGGGCTGGGCTGTGCCTTTCAGGGGGCTGAGGGGCTGTGCTTTCCTGAGGCTGGAGCCGGGGTGTCAGGGTGGGTTTGCCAGGGCCCCCTCTTCCTCATACACCCACAGACACGCTCCCACAGATACACACACACACACACACACACACGCACACACGGACGCATGCAAACACACACACACACACACACACACACACTCCTTACTCTCTGTTGCTGGGAGCTCATTGGTGCCTTTTGTCTGGCCCCAGAAGGGCCCTGTCACAGGCCTGAATGGACCCCCTACCCCTGCAGAGCGTGACAGGTTCAGGCGACTCATGCCCCAGGCCTGTCTGGTTCCTGTGCTGGCCACCAGTGCTCTGGCGGCAGGTGGTGAGGAGGGTCCCGGGCCTGGGCAGAACATGTCCAGGGGCGCCCACTGACCCCTCCCAGCTGGGCCCGGAAGGCTCCCTCCAGCAGCAGCCCCTCGGTAACGAATGGCAATTTCACGCTGCCCCCAGGAGGCCCTCCTGCGCCCCAGCTGGGCCAGGGACTGGCTAGGCCTGCAGGCTCCCAGCCGTCCTCCCCGCCCGCGCAGGGCCGGCCCTGGCCCATCCAGCTTCCTACATGTTCAGGTCAGGGCAGGGGTCCTGCTCAATCATCTGGCTGCAGACACTGGCCTGACGTCAGAGATGGTCCTGGGGGTGGGTGTCTACACTGCCTCAGAGGTTGTCTTATGTGGGGTGGTCTACACTAGCTTCAGAGGCTGTCCTGTTTGTGAGCATCTCCACTAACCTTAGAGGTTGTCCTGCTGTGGCCAAGGCAATATGAGTCTTCTGTGGTCAGTGTAGACCCTCTTGGAGCCGCCCGAGAAGGGATTTCTGAGGCCAGTTTAATAATAAAGTCACTAGCATGGACTCTGGAGCCACGTGGCCTGGGTCAAACCCCAGCTTGACCACTGTGAGACTTTGGGCAAGTTACTTAACCTCTCTGTGCCTCAGTTTTCTCATCTGTAAATAGGGTAGTAACAATATTAACTGGGTTAATATTATTTGTAAAGGGCTTGTACCAAAGCCTAGAACACAGCACCATAGCAGGGCTTGAAATACAAGAGGTCAGAGTGATTTCCAGCCTCGTGTGAACATTCGGGCAATCTTTGCTTAATGGATTTATCTGCCTATCCTGTCCTTCCTTCAGTCTAACACTGGTCTTCCCTGAGCATCCCGTGTGTGGGCCGGGGCTGCGTCTGTAGCCAGGCCAGCTGCGGTCCATGCCTGCTGTGGTTCTTGGGTCGGGATGAAACAGGCAGCGTCGGCGCCTTTGGTGGGTGTCGTGATGGGGAACCCCACAGAAGGGGTCCCTGAAACAGCGAGATCTAAGATCTAAGAGGGGAACGAGGTAGCCCAGGGAAGAAGAGTACAAAAACTTCTCCACGCAGGACAGCGTCTGAGGCCAATGTAGATACATTAACCCTGAGTGGCCTCTGCAGCCAGTGTAGACACCCCACGCAGGGTGACCTCTGAGGCCAGTGTGGACGCCCCAATGCAGGGCCGCTTCTGCAGTTCCATTGGCTTCTTGCCAGGAGCGCTGGCAGGGCCAGGGCGGGTTCCGAACAGGGCAGCCCAGGACGAGGCAGGCAGACGTGTCCAGGGCAGCTGCTCCGGGTGGTGGGCGGAGGGCTGGCGCGTGGGGGGCACTGAAGCTGAGCCGCAGCACATGGTTGCTGTCTGTTTATTGGGCAGCGGAGCAGGTTTAATGGGCCAGCCCGCAGGCCATGGAGAGGCAGCCCTCAGAGGAGCCGTAGCAGAGGGAGGCCCTCCCTCCGCCCCAGCCGCCCCAGCTCAGCTGGGCCGCCGGAGCCTGGGGCTCTGTGGGGCCCTGTGGGGTCCCTGCCTGCCCCTCCCCGCCCCCCAGCCTGTGGTGTGGCTGTGGCCCAGCCCTGAGCAGGCACCTGGAGATGCCAGGCCCCGGTGGGAGGGGCTGGCCTGCCCCTCGCTATCCTTAGAGGGGTCCCTGCAAGGTGTGGCCATCACAGCCGGGAGGAGGACACCTGGCCGGGCGCGACCTTTGCCCTCCCCAGGCAGGCCTGCAGCGCCCCCGGCCCAGTGGCCCTCGCAGCCCCCAGCCGCATCAATCACTCATCTTCCCACCCTCCGAACAGCTGGTGCTTCCAGGGAAATTACCTAATGAATCAACAATGCGGGGATTGTGGAGGCAGAACGGCTAGAGACAGGCCTCTCCCAGTGCTAGGCCCACTGGGCACAGAGGGTACCCGCGGGCCAGTAGGGCCCCCTCCCCCCTCAGGCTCCTACCCCCAGCACCTTGCAGGTTAAAGAAGGCTGCAGTCAGACAGACCTGGGTACCACGGCCCGTCCCTCACTTGCCAGCTGCATGGCCTTACGAGAGTCACTTTACTTCTCCCAGCTTGGGTTTTCCTTGTCTGTACAAATGGGGTTAATATGGTACCTTGTGCTCTGAGACTGTGTTGACTGAGAGACATGGCCCACGTGCAGTGCTTAGCAGGGGCCTGGCATGAGTGATTGCTCAGTGCATGGGAGCCTAATGATAATAGTTATGACTATACCTGCCCAGGAAACGTTCATTTATTTATAGTTCCCAGTGACCCTCGCCAGGGAAATTCCCTTCAGCCTCACTCTCCCTAGCTGTAAAGTGGGGCCAGGAGCCTCTTGGCTTGAGGGTCGTGACAGGGACCGAAATGTCCCAGCCTGTGCATGGCGGCTGGCCTGGTTCCTGTCCCTGGAAACCTCCTGGCTCCCAGCCTGGGAGCACAGCCCTGGGAATTCTGCAGAACCAGTTCCCTGATCTAGCTGCATGCGACTCCCACGCCCTGCCCTCAGGGGGAAGGATGCCTGCGCCTGGGGTGAGCACAGGGGCCTGGGGAGGTACTTCGGAAGTGTGTGGGGCTGGGCTGGGAGCCGGTGGGCAGCCTGTTGGAGCAGGCCCTGAGCTGGGCACAGAGGGCCCATTGTTGCTGGGCCCAGCCAGGCTAGGCCCCGAGTTTCGAGAAGTGTCTAGACAGGGCAGCCCCAGGCCCTGGCCTGGCCTTGCTCTGGGCGGGGCTGTGCCACAGGGGACAGGCAGGGAGGCTGGTGTCCTCAGCTCAGAGACAGACGGAGGAGGCTCGGGTGGGGGCAGGGCTGCCAAGCGGGAAGAACAGACAGGCACAGTCCACAGCTGCTGGCAAGGAGGACGGCGTCAGCTGTGGTGACCCGCGTGGGACCTGGAGAGGGACCTGGACCTGGGAGGCAGAAAACCCCGGGCTCCAATCCTGGCTCTGTGGCCGTGTGACCTGGGGCAGGTGATTGCCCCTCTCTGAGCCTCGGTGAACTCAAGGGAACAACCTAAGGTTTAACAACTCTGAAGTCAGAGAGACTTGGGTTCAAATCCCAGCTGCTGTGTGCCTTTTGCAAGGTATCTTTGTGAGCCTCAGCTGCCTCATCTGTAAAGTGGGGATAATGATAATCCTTTCCTCATTTCTAAAATGAGATGAAACAAACGATGCCTGGCAGGGAGTGAATGTGCGATAAATGGTAATGACTGCAGCTATTATTATCGTCATCATCCCGATTTGTTTTGGATGAAACCAGACCTGCACATCACCTGCCAGGCATTGCCTGGCTCAGAGCCGACGGTCACTGTTGAGAGAGCCTTTCCTGAGACAGCGTGCTAGGGCCCTGGCCCTGGCCTTGGCCTCGGTTGCCCTGCCCATGAAATGGGCTCATCCCAGACCAGGCCACCCACAGCTCAGGGGCAGTGGGCCAGCCCATCTGTGGGGAATTCCCCTCCCGGCCTCTCTGCCTCCCAGCGTGGGACTGTTTTTAGCTGGATGGGTAGGAGTTGCTGCTCTTCTCTCTCCTGGTATTTTTGGCACGTCCTGACTGATGGGGCTCCTCTGCCCTCCTGTACCAGCAGCTCCCACAGAACCTGGCCTGAACCTTGTACCAGGGTCTTGCCTCCCACCCCAGTCCAGGGAGACACCAGGAGGAAGAGACACCTGTGCAGCCACCTCTCATTTGCCACGAGCGGCCTCTGGGCCACCCACAGCTGGCCCCAGGTCTGAGGCTGTGGGGGTCTTAGAGCACCCGCCAGGCTCCCCTCCCCCGCACGCTCTGTGTGGTTTCCATGGCAATGAACACAAATCCCCTAGTGCTTCACAGAGGAGCCTTGTTTGTTTTGTCCGCATAACTCTGGAAACCATGTCACAGGCCCCGGCCCCCCAAATCCCCCACTCAGCCCAGCGCACTCCCCAACCTGATCAGATGGACGGGCCCAGAATGGGGGGCAGCACGATCCTCCTCTGGACCAGGCCAAGGGGCCATCGACGGGGAGCCGGGCCGCGTCACCTCCCAGCCCCTTCCCTTCTTGGAGCCTCACTTCCCTTGCCTGTAGAATGGGGATGTGTCCCGAGACAGAACGTGTGACCTGGCCCATACTAGGTGCTTAATAAATGCACAAGTTGTGCAGAATCTTTCCTGTCCTTGACCAAAGTAATTCACCTTTCTGAGCCTCGATTCCTCTACCTGTGAAATGGGGATAAAGGTCTCTACCTTATTAGAGGGGATGAAGCATTCAATAAAATGATGCATGTACAGTGCTTAGCAGGGTGCTTGGCACTGAGCAAGGGCCCACTCGGTGGCGATGCTTTCAGTGTTGCTCCTGTGTTATTATCATCGTCCCCAGCTGGGGGTGGGGTATTCCCGCCAGGCCCTCCTGCCTCTCTGGCTTCCTCCAGCTCAGGGAGCTGCTGCCTGAACCCAGTCCCCCTCCTCGACGCCACACCCCCCACACCCCACCCCCTGGCAGGGTAACCTGATTTGGGGGGAGGGGCGGTGCAGCCTGGCACGGCCCATTGTTCAGGTCCCCCTGGAGCTGGGGCCACGCGGTTGGCGGGGGAGCTGCCAGCTGCGCGGTGACATTCCGCAGCCCTGCTAACCGCTGCTCCTGACTCTGGTGGCTAAATTGAGTCTCGGTTTCCTTAAAATGACTATTTATTGCCTTAGTGCAGTACTGAGTATTTACTGAGTGTTGGCAAAAAAGGCTCGCCCAGCTCAGGGCGGTGCAGCCTCCGGCAGCGGCAGTGGGGCTGCTCCAGGAGGGCCGTCTGG
Organism: Monodon monoceros; assembly: GCF_005190385.1. Taxonomy (NCBI): domain Eukaryota; kingdom Metazoa; phylum Chordata; class Mammalia; order Artiodactyla; family Monodontidae; genus Monodon; species Monodon monoceros. Next base: position 104,497,226 of record NW_021703782.1, read on the forward strand.
AGAAGGGGGGCGGCCTCTCTTTCCCAGAGAAACAGAGGCCCCTCCGGTGCTCCCCGTACTGGGCTGCAAGGGCGGGGTTGCCGAGTCTCTGATCTGGACCACTCCCTCCCCAGGTGGTGTGTGTTCAGGAGGAGAAGGCCTGCCTGACACCCACCCCCACCCCCCGCACCTCACAGGCGTGGAGAATCGCTGCCCTTTGAACAGATCAGGCACCAGCTGCCCCCCACCTGCCCCCAGCAGCCCGCCTCCTCGGCGGGGCTAGCTCATGCCAGCCTGGGGCATCTCAGCTGTGTCCCCTGCACGGAAACCTTCACACACCCAACGAGGCGGGGCGTGGGCCCTCCCTGAGGGCTGCACCATTGTCTCCAGGGTTAATGCAAACGCTGACCAAAACCCAGAAGGAGCCGCGCATTGAGAGGCTGCAGTGTTGTGCCTGTGAAACAGAGATGGGAGGAGAGGAAGCATCTCCATTGGAGCTGCCCTGTGTGGGGTGCCTGAGCCGGCCCTGGGCTGAGGTGCTGTGCCCCGGAGCTCAGGAATCCCCCTGACAACCCGTGAGGGTAGCTGCTGTGTTTGCCCTATTTTACAGATGGGAAAACTGAGGTTTGAGAAGTCAGATCTGAACCCAGGTCTGGCTGCTCGGCTCCCCACCTTGCAGGGTCCCAGGGTGTTATGGTAGCCCGAAGGAGGATGCCAGGGGTGCCGGCGGGCTCCCTGGAGGAAGCGCCCATTGAATAGCCCTGAAGGACAGAAAGCATTCAACCAACAGCCCTGGAGGGGGCCCTGGGCAGGCCAGGAGGAGGGATGGGGGAAGCAAAGGCAGAGAGGTGGACCAGGAAGAATTTCAGAGTGCGCAGTAGCCTCGAGAGTGAGGCCGATCAAGTGAGTGGAGCCAGATCAGGGAGAGCTTGCCTTTGTGCGGCTGGAGCCTCAGATCCACTCCTAGAAAGAGGAAGGAGGGGCAGTGAGGGAGAGAGAGGGCAGAAAACTGAGGGCAAAGAAAGAAACAGCAAAAGGAAGAGGGAAGTGGGAAAGAGAAGTTGTCGAAGCGGCCGCGATCATGAGGACCACAGCTCAGGTGTCTGGCCTTTCCTCTGCGCTGGCACCGCTCTGGGTGCTTCATGGATTCAGAGTGTGGATGGAGAGCTTGGGCTGGCCAAGGAGGACTTCGGAGGCACACTCAGACTGCGGGCTGCCCAGGGGAGGGACTCTGAAGACGTCTGAGCAGCATGACACCATTTGACTTTCATTCCCAAAGAGCCAGGAGGAGGCAGAGAGGTCCAGGAGGCCAGTGTAAGGGCTGGCAGGGTGGGTGTACAGGGACAGGGGTCCACAGAGGTGCCACGTGGGCAGAATAGGAAGCGGAGTAGACCAAGGTCGCGGGGTCCTGGACCTCCGCCCGGGGTGTGAGTGTCACCTCTAGAAGAGCTGGGCAGATGAACCGAGCTTAGGGAGAAGAACGAATTGGCTTGCGGCACGTTCTTTTCTTTTTTATATTATAAAAGTCTTTGTTGCTTGTTTAATAAATCCAGACCAAGCAGAGGTAAGTCAAGCAAAATGGGACAGTCCTCATCCCTTCCCCCCTCCCTTCTCAGAGGCGTCAGCGACTGATGGGGAACATTCCAGACCTTTCCTACATGTGTGCGAGCATGTTCTGCAAGCATGTCCCGTGCACAGGCAGTTGGCTTTCCTCTTTAGGAATCTGTATTTTCTCTGCGCTGCGCTGCTCTGCACTTGCCTCCTCCACTTAGCAACGTGCTGAGGACATCTGCCCATTGCAGTGCATGTGGATTTACCTCTGTCCTTGTAACCACCACATAACAGTCCAAGGAATGGGTGAGCTTTGATTTATTAACCCATTTCCCCCACTGACAGCCCTTTGGGCTGTAGCCAGTGCTTCACTGTCACACACACAATACATCAGCAAACATCCTGGTACATATATCTTTGTGCACATGTGCCGCATGACGGGAACTGGGGTGTAAACACATTGGGTGGTGCTGCCCTGGGGGCATCTACTCTCAGCAACCCAGGAAGCAGGTGGGCGAAGGGATCTGGAGCCCAGGGGAGGAAGGGGGTCCCTGAAGGAGGGATCAGTGCTGCAGAACTGGAGGTGGTGGCTTGAGGGCATTTGGCATCAAAGTGACAATCAAAGTCATAAAGGGACAGAGCCCTGGGGGTCCTAGCATTTAAGAGCAGGTGGCGAACCAGGAACCTGCAAATATGTGGGGGGAAACCAAGACCATGTGCCTTCGTAGTTACCAGAAGAAAGGGATGGTGAAATGTGTAAATGGCAGAGGAGGCTGTCAAGCCCCTTGCGTAGTCCTGGCACATAGAAGCTGCTCACTAAACACTGGGTGGTTAAAGGAATGAATGAATGAATGAATGAATGAATAAGGCCCTTAGGTCTGGAAGGTGTTGTGTGTTTTCAGCTGAATGGTAGTTTGGGGCAAGTGGAGAAAGCTGAAACCAGGTTGCGTGGGGAGGGATGCAGGTGAGGCTAAGGTAGCAGTGGGTGTGGACAGTCTCCTCAGAGCCTGGCTGGCCAGGGATGGGGAGAGGTGGGCAGTTTGAGGAGGGGGCCGGGAGCTGAGTGTCCTGGCAGGTTAGGAGGGGGAGGGGGAGGAAGAGATGCTGAGGGAGTTTGCGGCTTGGGGACAGGGACTCTTAGTGAGGCCAGGGGTCCACAGGGACCTCAGTATTGAGGTGCTCAGGCCTTGGAGGGGGTGTGGGAGTCACTTCCTGAGCACCGTCCTGGGCTCTCAGCACTCACCCTCTCCTTGTTTCTTCACCAGAACCCTGCGAAGGCAGGTGATAACCTCCCGTTTTACAGAGGAGGAAACTGAGCCTCTGGAGGGGAAGTCATGAGCCCAGGGTCACAGAGCTAAGATGAATCCACATCCTACAGCCTCCAAAGAAGCCCCCCGCTCTCCCCGCTCTGTGCCCCCTACTCTCACCCGGGCCCTCCTGGGGTGGCGCTTATCAAGGAGTGATACTCAAACAGAGCCAGGAGCCCCAGGGGAACTGGTTCCCTTTACCCACAGAGTGGGGTAAGTGTTTGCATTTTTCCTCCTCTCTTAAACCACCATGGAGGCTTTGTTGGGTAAAAAACCCAAGATGCAGTCAGATTTATTTGCCATTTAGAAATGGACCCAGAGACGGTGACAGTCCTGGGGTCCAGTCCAGCCAAGGGGCTCTCTGGCCACCTTGCGCACTGGGCGGCCCTGGCCCTGCAGCCTGCGGGGAGGGCTGGGGAGGAAGAGTGAGGCTCGCACAGCAGAGAAGACGGGCGGGCCTTCCAGGGAGCCAGCAGGCAGGAGTGAAGGTGGAGAGGTGACTGTGTGCAAGGAGCAGCAGGGAAGCAGAGCAGGGTCCAGCTGAGGGCTGGGAGCTCATGTGTCTGACATGGGCTGAGGCCAAGGGGAGCTGGAGCTGGGCCAATAGGGCAGAAACCGGGGTGGATGGCCAGCAAGGGTGCGAGGCCCGGGGAAGACTGCAGCTCGGGAGGAGAGGCAGTCAGCGAGCTGGGGGCCCTGAACGAGCCACCAAGCAGCCTCGGCTGTGGCTGCGGGCTGGCCTCTTCCCTCTCAACCTGGGCCTCCTGCCCCACCCAGCATTAACCCTGCGGCTACTTTTAGGAGAGCCAAACCTTCCTAGACGTTTTCTTCTGAAAAAGAGCTTCACTTGGGCCTGTAGTTTGTGTGTGCGTGTGTGTATGTGCGCGCGTGTGTGCGTGTATACCTGTATGTCTAGGTGTGTCCCTTGCCACCTGTGTGGGCCTATGTGTCTTTGTTTTCGTGTGTCGATCTGTGTCCTTGTTTGTCCAGCATCTCTTAAGTTCTTGTGTGCTAGTGTGTGCTTGGGTTTTTGTGTGCTCTGTGTGTGTTTGTGCACACCGTGTATCTGCAGGTGCCTGTGTACACCTTTGTATGTGCCCTCAGGTTTCCCTGGGTAAGTAGATGGCATCCTAGTCACCTTAGGTGTGTGTGACTGTGTGTCCACATGTGTGTCCATAGGTATACATGTGTTACGAGTGTCCCTGTGTGTGTGTGTGTACTTATGAGGCCATGTGGCACTGGGGCTAGGGGGTCAGTTGTATCTAGGGCAGGGCAGAAAGGGAGCCCAAAGTCTCTTGGAAACTGGATAGCCCACTTCCCTGCCCCCAGGATGCCCGCCCCCCGAAAACCCCCAGGACCACGACGCAGGACAGGAGCCACAGTGACCCTGGCAGAGGTGAGGGAGGTAGGTGAGAGGGAGGATGCCTGCAGAGGAGCTGAGGGCAGGGCTCCCGGGCCCGAGATTGATGACAGCTGCAGGCAGGAGCTGCCTGACTGACAGGGACCCCAACATGGCAGCTCCTCCAGAAACCTGGCACTGGGAGGTCTCCCAGATCTGAATTCCCAAGAGTACCTCTGGCCTGTGCCTCAACCTCCCAGAACGGAGGCCAGCAGAACTGTGTCCCCCAGAACAGTCACTGGAGCAAACGTGGGTGACACCCCTCTAAGGGCAGACCCCTGAAACAGCCCCAACGGCCTCCCATGGCTAGACACGCCTACACAGTGTCTCCGCCAGTAGGAATGTATGTGCATCCATGGTCATGCACAGCGGTAGAACGTGTGAACATGCTCAGAGATCAGCCTGTAGATGTAGTTATGCACACGTGCAGTCATAAAAGGAGGCACGTCTTAGTGTGTATGTGAATATGTGCGGACAGTATGTGTGTGCACGGTGGCGCAGGCACTCGTGTGTATTATGCAGGCATGAACAGCAGGGTGGGGCAAATACAGATGTTCAGGTGGGTGTGAGTGGCCGTACGTGAGTGTGTATGGATGTGTGCCTATGTAGTGCCAATATACACATCCGTATTGGCAGGCTTGGGTAGGTGGATTTGGGGGGCTGTAGACTATTGGTGCATGCAACCCAGGCGTGCACGCACGAGTGCGTACAGGGAGGCGTGTGTACGTGTGGAGTCCTGTGTTCCGTGGTGGAAGGCGGGCTCACACCAGACTTGTGTACACGTAGACCTCTTCTCCCTGACCAAGCTCGCTGCTAGCACAGTGGTTGCCTGGTGGGGACTGCAGGACAGACAGACACACAGCCAGGGGGCATCCAGGTGGCAGAGTTGGGGGCGACGGAAGCTCAGGGCGAGGGCACCTCCCCAACACTCGCAGAGCTGGACATCCCGGGCACACGTCCAGGCCCAGCTCACCTGCGAATGGGCAGGATTCAATCCCATCCCAGTAAACCCGGCTCTGCTCCACCACTGCTGCCGAGCTGTGAGCGGGGCGGGGGTAGCGGGACCAGGCTCGGAAATCGACCATAAATTTCTTGAGATGCTTTAATTTTTTAAAAGCTTCACTTAGATGTTTTGCATTGAGAAAACCCACAAATACCAGCTAGATGAGGTGTGCCAGCGGAAGGCCTGGTGGCCAGGCCCACGGCCCTCCCCTCCCCGCAGCTGGGCCTGGGCTCAGCTGGGGCCCCTGGCCCGGCCAGTGGGGCCGAGGGGCCCATCTTTGTTCCGAGCGGGGCTCAGGCTGCAGAGTGGCTGGGTAAATAGTCGCCGCAGTAATCACAGGCTGATTCCAACTAATTAAACCCTGCGCCAAGAGCCCACTCCAGCCAGTGTCCCGAGAGGCCGCGAAAACACAGACACCCCAGACGGGGCTTTGCTCCAGGTCGGGTCTGGTGCTCTAATCCCGTATCTTTTGAAAGATAGGCGAGTCCCGGGATGAGGGGTCAGCGGGCCTGCCCTGTGCCGAGCAGTGGAATTTTTCAATAACCAGCAGCTGGGTCACCCGGCACACAAAGGCAGTGTAATATCCTGTGGGCTTACGCGGGGAGAGAGCTCAGGCCGCGCAGAGCCAGCCAGCTCCCTCCAGGCCCGGGGCGGCGGTCCCCCACAGCCCAAGCCCCCAGCAGCCAGGCCGCCGCTGCTCTCCCACCAGAAGGGCAGAGAGAGCCTCGGTCGCAGCCTCTGCTGCCCCCTCCTCCAGAGCCTGGGCTTCCAAGAAAATTCATCTTCCTTATTAAAAACCAGCCTCGATGCTCTTAGGCCCCAGCTGCAGGCTGTGTGGGGACCTGCCCAGGGTAGGGCTGTAGGGACCAGGCCCCTTCCGAGGGGGCAACGACGCTCCTCGTGTGGGGAGACCACGCTGAACAGGGTCTGGAGTCCGAAGGGTGGGGATTCAAATCCCATGGGGCCTGTCGGCCTGAGGAGGTCCTGGCTCGTCTTTGTGCTGGCTGGTGACCTCAAGCAAGGTGTCCCCTTGTCCGCTTTGTGAGTGAGTGATCAGGGCACGGTGGCTCTCTCTTCCCTCCCCCAGCCTCAGTTTCTTTCACTGTATAATGGGGATCTGGGGCCTTCCTCACATGCTCTGGGGAGAAGCAGGGTTTGTGCCCCCGAGGGACTGACACACTGTAGAGGGCTGTCCTCGGCAGGAGCCATGCAGCACATGTGAGAGTGATTAGAAGCTGCAGAGACCCAGTTGATTTTATTTTATTTTATTTTTTCTTAGAGAAACAATAGTTGCCCCCTCTCCCGAGTCTGGAATGCTTTACGCCCAGGGTCTGGGACCCCTCATTTAAATTGGCTGCGAAGGGACAGGCGCTGTGAGCCCCGGGAGGAGGTTGTTAGGGATGGAAAGCCCGGGCCTAGGAATTTACAATCCGTTACTTGAGAGGTGTCCTACCTCCCCCTCACCCCATCCAGGCCTTCGCAGGCCCAGCATGTGCCGTAAAGATGTCACACTGGGTGGGGTGCCGAGGAGGGATTCAGGGCCTGGCCTCCGGGGCTGGGGAGGGGTGTGCGCAGCCTGAGACAGAATCCTGGCTGCACCGTGTTCGGCAGGATGAGCCCAGACAAGGGCTCCCCTCTCCGAGCCTCGGTGGCCTCCATAAAGCAGGACACAGAGAGCGCTGGGTAAGCGGGAGCGTTTGTTTTTATCACGCACCCCTTCACCCCAGCAATGCCAGCTGTGAGTCCAGCGATGGCCTGATGTGATGAGGTCCACAGACCCATGGGGCGCCTTGCAACAGGGACTTGGTCAGAGTTGTGCACTTCCCACTGCCAGCCTGTGCCAGGCACAGTGCCAGGAACCCTGCTCACATACCAAGCAAGCAGCTCTTTTTGTCCTTTGCCAAATCATACACCGACCTTCTCTCTTATTTGGGGCTCTGACACTTTGTAGCTGCGAGGCTTGGCACAAGGCACATTGCCTCTCTGAGCCTCAGTTTACTCATCTGTGAAATGGGTGGTCGTTTCCCCTGCCTTACAGGGTTGGGAGGAAATGAGAGAGAATGCATGAGCTCAGCCCAGGGCCAGGCACGCAGCAGGTGCTTAGTACACAGTGCTCTTGGTGCTGGGGCAGGGGGAGAGCCTGACCCTGTGGGGGCACCTCCCAAGGGTTTGAAAGGCATTTGAGGGGACCTGGGAGAGTGAGTGGGACCACCAGCAGAGGAAGGGGGAGGGTGCGGCATGCTGGTGGCCAGGCACTGTGGGCACCTAACACACCCAGGTCTCCTAAACAGCTCACCACCAGACAGGAGGGTCAGATCGAGAGCCAAATAGGAGCCTGATGGTGAGTCAAATGTGGGTGCAGGTGGCGAGGGAGAGGGAGGACCCAGGCATTGCTCAGGCAGCGGTGCAGGGTGGCTGTTGGTGGCCTCAGGGATATGGAGACACCAGTCTGGAGGCCAGTCAGTGAGGTCAGCTTCCCTTGAGGCATCTGAGGCATTATGGTTGGGACACTGAACTGGAGCTGCCTGGAAGCTGTGAGGGACAGGGCAGAGGGCAGGCCTGGCATGGGGCCCAGGAAGCCTGGAGAGTCCCCCTTGGGAGCCCTGGGCAGACATATTCCCAGGAGGTGGTCTGAGAAGGTGATTCCCCACACACACCAGCTTCACCAGGTCTCCAGATTCTGAGACACTCAGCTTCTGCTCTTGGCAGAAAGTGGGCATCGGGGAGCATTGCCGGGAGTCCCCTGGACGGAGAGTGGGCACCTGGGAGTGAGCTCTGCAGGGCCTCGGGTGACTGTGGCCCATCTGGGCCAATCAGCCATTTCAGTCACCAACTCCTGGAGCTTCCCCGCCCGCCCCCCGAGCCCTGAGCAAGGACATCCTTTTCTCAGAGTTGAACATTTAGGAATCTTCTCCGGGTGGTGGGAGGGGCAGGGGTGGGGGGCGCATCCCCAGGGGGAGATTGCAAATGCCCTGCAGGGGCGCGCGCACGCCTGTGTGTGTGTGTGTGTGTGTGTGTGTGACTGTGATGGGGGAGGGAAGCAGAGTAAACAGCCACTGCCGTGTCCTCTCTGCGGCTGTGGCCAGGTACACAGGCCTGTTTGGACAGCTGCCTTGTCTGTCCGTCTGTTTGGGAGATGCTAGCTGATAGATGGGGGTGGGCCTACTGTTAACCCCTCGCTGCCTGCAGTGCTCCCTGCCTCCTTCCATGGGGTTCAAGGGGGCAGAGGGTGGTCCTGGCTGCCCCTAGCACAGCTCCTCTCTGGGAGGACACCTCTTGCTCTGAGTCAGGGACAAGGTTAGGGGGCTCCGGGGCGTGGAGAATCTATGCCCCACTCCCACCAAGGAGCGAAGGGCAGAGGAGATGTGCCCCTCCCCAGTGGTGACCAGGGGCAGAATCTGTCCAGAGCCCTTCTCACGCCCACATCCATGCTCTAAGGAGCCTCCTCTACCTTTATTAAAAAGCCAGCTGCCAGGCTTTCTCGGGGCTGCCCTGTCTCCAGAAACACAGCCTCAGCGTGGCGTGGATGAAGGAGGGGTTCAGGGCCACCAGCAGCAGGCCCCCTAAAGGGAGAGCAGGCAGAGATGGGGCTTGAGGCTGGTTGTCAGGGAGCCGGGCTCAGATCCGGAGTGGGGAGATCCCAGACCCAGTGATGAATCAGACGATGCGCCGGCTGTCGGTGCAGTCAGACCAGGGTAACTTCGGACCTGGGGTCTCCACGCCGTCCCCGTCCACCACTACCTGTCCCCATCCCGGTCTTGGCTCTTCCATTCACCAGGCGTCGGACAGGGTCAGGTCGAGGGAGCCACCCCAGGGCTCCTCCCACCCAACCCAGAGCCCGGTCCATCTCACGCCCTACATCGCTCTCGGTAACCTGACCCCTTCTCGCACTCCTGCACCCCTGGGTGGAACTCCCTGCACCTCTCACTGGCAGGGCACCGACAGTGATCCTCTGAGCTGGTCTCCCTGCTCCCACTCTGCACTCCCCCCTACCCTGGGTCCCTACGCAGCAGCCAAAATGATCTAAAAATGTACATCGCTCCAGCCACTCCCCACTTAAAACGTTTCAATGGCTTCCCATGGCTCTTGAGATTAAGACAAAAATCCTTTAAATGGCCCGCAAGGCCATCAACAGGGCACGGGTTAAATAAATTAGGGTTTGCTCATACAATAGAGTATCGAGCAGCTGTATAAGGAGGTGCTCCAGGCCAAGACGTGGAGTCCTCTCCAGCAGTCATGCAGGAGGGCAGGACACAAGGAGAACAGTGTGTAAGGTAGTGTTTGCGTAAAAAAAAGAAAAAGAAAAACCGGACAAACCCCCCAAACAGTCCTCATTAAAAAAAAAAAAAAGTCGAGGGAGGGGAATAATGGACTTACACGGGCTTGTGTATGGGCTATCTCAGGAAGGTGGCTTGAATGGAAGACTTGGCTGGTCTCTGGGGAGGGGATCTGAATGACTAGGGACTAGGGACGGGGTAGAGGAGAGAGCAGTGAACAGCCTTCTTTACATTTGAATATTAGACCATGCAGTGCACTGCCTATTCAAAAATACGTCCAATTATTTTAAAAACACCCCCAGTTTAAAAAGTAGATGGTCTGCGAGACCCTGCGCACTCCAGCTGGTTCCTGCTACTCTGCCTCTTGTCCCCTGCCACACACGCATCTCCGCAGCTTTTACTTCTGGTTAATGCTCGTCCCATCTCTGGGCCTTTGCACGCGCTGTTTCCTCTGCTGCCTGGACTGTCCATCGCTTCCCATCCTCACCTGGCTGATTCTCCTTCCTCTCTGTCTCAAACCTCTGTCTTCAGGAGAGTGGCCTTCTCTGATGCGCCCCCCAGCTTGGGCTGGCTAATGAACCATTGCGATATCTTCCTATTCGCTTGTCTCCCTTCTCGGCTTGTAGGGCCATGTGGGCAGAGCCCACTTCTGCCTTGTCCACAGCTGTCCCCAGTGCCCAGCACTGCACCTTGCACACAGTAAACCCACATCGGTATTTGGGGAATGGGTGAACTAGCAACGGGAGAGGATGTCCTGAGAATTCCAAGGAGAGGGCTGTTGCCATGGAGGTTGGTAGGTGCCCACCTGGGCCTTAAAGCAGGAGGATTTTGCCCACCAGACTCACAAGGCGCCCGGGCACCAAGCAGAGGGCAGTGCCAGGCGCAAAACCCAGGCAGCTGGATTTCTCACTCTCGCACCCGGTCTGCCAGCCCCGCTCTCCACGCTCAAGCTGAGCTGTGTGTCTTGGCGAAATTACCCGCCCTCTCTGCGCCTCAGTTTGCTCCTTAGCAAAATCGAGGCTTGGCAGGGGTCCCTCCGAGTTCTAGGGGCGGGGCCACGGGGAAGGCGCGCACACAGTCGGCGCTGGATAAATGCCGAGGGAACTGCTGTGGGCGCAGGGAAAGGGTTAAAGCCGGGCGCTTTTTAATTGTCAAATGACTGCGGGCGATTAGCGCTGGCAGCTTCCTCAATAATCGCTCTTCTCTGTACCTGCTGGGAGCTTAATTAAAAAACAAAGAGGCTCAATTTAAAGGCCATTACTATGCTAATGCGGCCGGGCGGGCGGTGATTAAGCGGCTCGGGCGGGCTGCGGGCTGCTGGGGCGGGGCGCGGGGCGATCAGTTACCCACTAAACGGGCGGCCTGGCGGCGGGGCAGGAGCGCGGTGCGCGGCGGGGCCCAGGCCCGGACCCTCCTGCAGCGCCCGGGCGCGGAGCCCCGGGGAGGCGGTCTCCCAGAGCCTCTTTTTACTCCCTGGCAAGGGCCCGGGCCGCGGGGAAGGAATAAATGCCACCCACTCCTCTGAGGGCTTCCTCCTCCAGCATTTCCCCCCGGCCTCCCCCGGGCCTGGAGTCCACTCTGCTCCTGCACCCACTTCTCGGGTTATCGTGTCTCAGGCCCCTCAGCTGGGGGACGTGTTCTGCCCATGCACTATGGCTGTGTCCCTGCAGTGTCAGCCGGACACAGGCCACTGGCCGAGAGCGGGTCTGGGACATTTGCTCCCCAGTCCCCAGGCAGCTTCCTAATCTCCAGGAAGGCAGGAGAGAGGCGGTTTTACTAGCCAGGCTGGCCTGGGATGGGGCCCTCCCTCTACTAAACCAGCTGAGTGACCTTGGTAAGGAAGGGACTCCTGCCTCCGAGGGGGGTCATGAGGCACTGGTGAAGCCCCTGCCTGTGAAGCTATGAGCACAGGGCTGGTGTGGTTCCTGTGAGTGTGACAGTGGGAATGTATGCCAGTGTGCGGTTCAGAAACTGGACAGCAAGAGTACAGGTGTGTGTGTGTGTTCATCTGGGAGGCGGGGGGGGGGGGTTGGTCGAGATCTCGTGAGACTGGGCAGTGAAGCCCTCAGTGACTGGGCTAACAGTGTTATCTCTGGCTGCTTTAAGAGGAGTATACGGTAGGGAATAAGGGAGCAGACGGCTCTTCTGGCCCATGGAGGTCTGTGCTGAGCAGTGGGCTGCTGGGTGCCAGCTTTAAGGGCTGTTTTGACAAACTCAGGGTCGTGACCAGAGTGTAGAGAAGCAGCCACCAGAACCTGGGGGTTATAAGTGGGAGAGGGAGGTGTCAGGGGAGAGATCACTGAGTAAGAAAGAGCACACTCAGTCCATGGGGTCCCAGCTGAAGCTGGACATTTCGCACCCAACATAAGATACCACAAGGCTGTCTTGACCCGTAGTTTTGACCCTGAGCATGATTTTCATTGGCTGCCTGGTAAAATTTGTGGTCATCAACTTTGGTGATTTTGTTGCTAACATTAAAAACCACCTGAGCCCGGGGGTAAATTTAACTTGGTAAATTAAGCAGTACAAAATGCAACTGACAGCAGTGAAACCGCTCATGGTAAAATGTGTCACTGGCTACAAATTAACCGAAGGGTCAAATCCCGATAATCAGTAAGATACAATACAGGCACAAACCTGACAATGAAGCAAATCTTTTATCAAAAATTTTTCATGGGAAATAGTTCATCTCAATGAAAATAATTTTAGCAAAATAAAAATGGAAAGGGAAAAACTTGTAAATTATTTAACTGCACTAGAAAGAAAATTGGTCAAAAAATTAAATTGCCTTAATGGAGTTTGTTCCAGAAAACACTTGCTCAAAGGGAGTTTATCAGTGTTGTTAAAACCCTAATTAAAATGCTGTGGTCTGTGTATAGGGAGTCCAGAATCCTTGGGGTCAGAATGATGCGGCCAAAACATCAGTGAGGTCAGCTGTTAGGCTCTGTGGTGCCCTGGGTATCTCCTTCTGAGACCTCTTGCCCCTGGAGTATCTTGTTCCCCGTTGATTCCTCGTCACCTAGCACAGCACTTGGTCGTGGTGGGTGTCAGGTGAATGCTTACAACAAGCCTTCCAGTAAGCCCTAGAAGGCAGTTTCTGCTTTTAAGAGGAGGAATCATGGCACAGGATTTGGCACAGAGCGAGTGCCTAAGTATACGTTGGATGGATGGATGGTTGGATGGATGGCTGAGAAGGGTGGATGGGTGGGAGATGGGTGGATAGCGCAGCAGGTGGGTGGATGGAGACATGCGTGCATCGGTGCATGGGTGTGTGTGTGGATGAGTAGATGGAAACAAAAGAAACCTGACCTGTCTATCTTCTTTAGCCCAACATTCAAGGCCTCTGGCTTGACCCTTCTCCTTTCTCACCTAAGCTCCAACCTTTCTGAACCACTGTCTCCCTAACCCTGAAAATGGCCTCCATTTTCTTCATGGCTTTGCTTTTATCCAACCCCTCCCTCCCAGAACGGCCTCTCTGCTCCTCTGTCCCTGCCTACCCAGAGCCCAGACACTGGGACTGGACACACTCCTGTTCACATCCCAGCCAACACTTGCCCCTTTCAATTATTTACACTCTTTATAGCCCCCTCCTCCAGGAAGTCAGTCCTTCTCCCCCACCCCACTGACCTTACACTTCCTCAGGCCCTGTCCTGGATCGCTCAGCCCTTCCTAGGCCACAGCCTTGGGCCTGGCCTATTCTGGCCACTCAGGACCCTGGAGAGAAATCCAAAGGCCTCTACATCTGTGGTGTGTGGGGTTTCTTATCTTGCACCTGTGTTTTCAGCCCCTCATATCTGTACCTTCGGCACCCCCAGGCCCAGCCCAGGTCATGGGCCCACAGCGCTAAGCTAATGAACCGAGCAAGTGCAGAGTCATTCCAAGTGGCGGGCAGGGAGGATGAGGTTGAGGCAAGAGAGGGCTTCAAGCACAGGGAGGTCCAGGAAGCCAGGAGGCGAGGCTGGGAGGGTGTGCTCTGCAGCCCGTCCCAGCTTCGATCCCAGTTCTCACAGTTCTGAGCGGTTGTGTTACCCTCTCCAAGCACCACTTTCCTCTCTTATGAAAAGAGTGCCAGAGCCCGTCTCTAAGGGGTCTTATGGGGGAGGAGTATGTGTGCAAATAAGGCACAGGACCTGGTATGTAGGAAACACTTAATAAATCTTAGTAAGTAATAATAACAATAATAATGGCTGCTGGGACAGGAATAAAAACACAGACATAGAGAATGGACTTGAGGACACGGGGAGGGGGAAGGGTAAGCTGGGATGAAGTGGGAGAGTGGCATGGACTTATAAATACTACCAAGTGTAAAATAGATAGCTTAGTGGGAAGCAGCCCCATAGCACAGGGAGATCAGCTCGGTGCTTTGTGACCACCTAGAGGGGTGGGATAGGGAAGGTGGTAGGGAGATAAAGGGGGAGGAGATATGGGGATATATGTATATGTATAGCTGATTCACTTTGTTATAAAGCAGAAACTAACACACCATTGTAAAGCAATTATACTCCAATAAAGATGTTAAAAAATAATAAAAATTGATGTTTCAAAAAAATAATAAAATAGGGCTTCCCTGGTGGCGCAGTGGTTGAGAGTCCACCTGCCGACGCAGGGGACAGGGGTTCGTGCCCCAGTCCGGGAAGATCCCACCCCCCACGGAGCAGCTGGGCCCGTAAGCCATGGCCGCTGAGCCTGCGCGTCCGGAGCCTGTGCTCCACAATAGGAGAGGCCACAACAGTGAGAGGCCCGCGTACCGCAAAAAAATAAATAAATAAATAAAATAAAATAAAATCAAACATAGAAAATTTAAAAAATAATAATAATGGCTGCTGGATTTGGCAACCTGGAGCTGGTGACTCAGTGAGAATGGGGGAAGGGAACCTAGGATCAGCTCAGAGGGGTTTGATGAGCAGGTGGGAAGAGAAGGCATAGGGCCTGGCTCATAGTAGGTGCTCAGTGAATGTTGATGGATGAGTGAATAAATTAATTATCAAATGAATGGAATTCACCAGGGAAGGGCAGAAAAAAGAGGGAAGAGCATCAACCCAAGGGTTAATGAAATGATACAGGTAAAGCCCTTAGCTTGGGGCCTGGCCTGGAGCACATAGACCTCTGCTGCTGTAGGCCCTGGCTGGAGGGCAGGAAGAGGCAGGTGGGGGATGATCAGAGGGGCGTGATGCTCCACCTTCCACCTGCCCTGCACCATTGATTGTCTCTCCCTGATGTCACCAAGAGAGGTCTGGTCCCCGGAGAAGCCCCAATATCCCCAAATGGAAAAGCAACTCCTGAGGCAGAGTCTGGGCCTTGCCCCTAAACCCCCAGGGGTCAGAGCCCCAAAGGTGAGAGACTAGTTATCAGGTGCCAAGCCACGTATAACTCACTCTGTAGGAGTGTGTATGTGTGTGAGCATGTATGTCTCCATCCTGGCAGCTCCCAAACAGTGTCTCCAGCCCAGGGCCTCTCTCTGAACACCAGACTCGTACATGCAACTGCCCTCTGGACACATCCACATGGCTGTTAGAATTCAGCTCAGATGTAACATGTCCTGAACTGCACTCCTGACTCTCCCCTCCCCCACCTCACCTCGGTCTCCATTTCATTTAGTGGCAACTCCATCCTTCCAGTTGTTCAGGCCCCCAAATCTTGGACTCATCTGTGCCTCTATCCTTTCTCTCACATCCTCTCGTGTCCCTGTCTACCTTCAGAATGCATCCCAGGTAGGGTGACTTCTCAGCACCTTCCCTGGTCTAAGCTGACATTATCTTTTGCCTGGATTATTGAGATAAACTCCCAAAGCATCTCTGGGCCCCCACACAGCTGCCTGAGGAACCTGATTAAAATGCAAATCAGATCACACCCCGCCTCTGCTCAAAACCCTCCCTCCAAAACCCCACGTGACCTGCCCCCCCCTTCTACCTGCACCTCCTAGCCCCTTCCCCTGTTGCTCACCTGCCCCAGCCACATGGGTCTCCTTGTCTTTCCTCCAACACCCCAGATACACTCAGGCCTCAGGACCTTTGCACTTGCTATTCGCTCTGCTGGGAACCCCTTTTCCCCAGATATCTCACTACAGCCTCTGCCTGTTCTTTATAAATCTCCTGGACACACACACACACACACACACACACACACACACCCTGCCCCGCCCCGTCGCTCTTCTTTGCCTCTTTATTATTCATCATTTTTACCACTTGTTACACTCTGTCTGCTAGAGATCTATCTATCTGTTGCCTGTCCCTCACCCTTTAGATTGGAAGCTGGGGGGGGGGGCGGGGTTGGGAGAGACTGTCCATTTGACTCATTGCTCTATCCCCAGCCTCCAGACAGTGCCTGGTACGTAGTAGGTGCCAAATAAATGTGTGTGGAATCACCGAATGTGTGCCTGCCTGGCCAGGCTGGCCCCTGGATGGTACCCCGGGCTCCCAGCTGGGCCTGTCCCTCCCTGCCCCTGACCCGTGACCTCGAGCCCCGGCTGCGGGCTCCCCGACAGCGCCCCGGGCCGGGATCAAAGGGCCTTGGAGCCAGCGGCCCCGCACAGCTGGGTCTGTGCGCCCGCAGGAAGCGCCGGGGCAGCCCTCACGGCAGGCCCGGCCCCGGCGCGGCTAGGTTGCGGAGAGGCCCGCGCGCCGGCAGCCGCCGGTCCCAGCGACCGGCCACGCCAAGCATTCCAGCCGCGTGATTGACGCGCGCGCACCGGGGCCCCCGCCTGCGGCTCCCGCCGCCGCCCGCCTGGCCCGCCGCCGCCGCCGCATCAAAGCAGATGTTTGCAGCTGGTTTGAGTTGGATCCCCATCAACAGGCCCCTTTTTGTCTCAAAATAAAAACCAGCTACGCGCGGAATGATAAGGACGCGGCAGGCACGTGGGGGAGATGTCAACGAGTCGGGGAGGGAGGCGGCCAGGCAGCTCCCTCTGCCTGCTCTCACCGCATCAGCTCCTGCAAGTGACAGGCAGCCTCCAGCAGCAGCAGCTGGACCTCCAAGAGTGTCTGGAGTCCTGTCCCCTCGGCTCCTGTGAACTCCAGCTCATCTCTCAACCAGCATCATCATAGATGCCACAGTCCCAGGAGCCATACTAATACGAGCCACCTCCTGGGCACTTACTATATGGGGGCCTGTCTTAGTGCTCTGCAGCCACTCCATCCTGGGATCCCACGCCAGCCTGTGGAGGTGTGGCACAGAGAGGGCAAACATGGGACCATGATCACATGTTAGGTGGGGATTGTGGTCTGAGTTTTCAGACTGGAAAACAGGTTCAGAGAGTAGAGGTGGCTGGCCCCAAGGTCAGGCAGCTGGTAAGTGGCAGAGCGGGGATTGAGACTCTTCAGACCATTCTTTCTGCCTCCAGGACCAAGTTCTTTTAACTCTGTGTCATGCCACCTTTCCCAGGAAGTCCCCAGCTCTCCTCCAGATTGGCTATCATGCTTTTCTATGCCCACCGCAGCCTGCTGAGTGTACCCCGTCAAAGCACATGTCACGTTATGCCAGCTCCCATGGGACGAGATATGAGCTGACTGTTCCCCAAACATCTTGCACGAGCCTGGCACAGAGTCAGACTCCTTGGGTGTTTGCTGGGTGAATCTGTGAAGGTGTGGACAGTGGGGACAGAGGGCCTTCAGTTCCAGGTGCCAAGCCTCGTGGTCCCCATGGAGGGAGTGCTTCCAGGAACTGTGGGACTTGGGCCTGGAGAGGCCCTAAGGGAAACCAGGTCCAGAATCTCCCTGGTCCCCAGTGTGGCCCTGGGGGAGGGTCTCACAGAAGCTCATACCTCAGGGAGAACTCAGACCCAACGATGTGATGGGGGCTTCAGACTTGAAATTGGAGGTGCAGAAGAGAAGGTTCCAGAGCCTGCACTGGGCACCACGTGACACTTAGACTGGGGAGCGAGAGGGACCACACACCTGCCGAGATGCCCTCTGGACTAGGCCTTCTCACATCACCAGGTGAGGGAAGGATTAACACCCCCATTTTACAGAAGAGGAATCTGAGGCTCAAAGAAGGGATGGGAATGACCCAAGGCCACATAGCTGGTGTTGGAGATGTGGAAAGTCACACCTCTGAGGACGAGGATGGGGGTGGGGGGCTGTTAAAAGGGCCCTTGAATGAGCAGGAGAAGGAAGAGACACAGGACAGAGGGTCTAGTTGGCCCACCTTGAGTCAGGTGTCCAGGCCTGGCCCAATCACTTAAAGGTCAGGGAAGTCATTTTATACCAACTTGGCACTCCCAGGGCTTTCCCTGTGAGCTATGGATGCCAGTGCAGTGCGGATGTTGGGGGTGTTACTGCAGGACTCCCAGCCCAACAGGAGTGATGTATAGAACTTCGTTGACGAAAAATTGGGACACTGGATTCCGGGTTGTTTAGCTGTGGAGTGGGCACGGGAGGGCAAGTTCACTTATCTTGTTAGCTGGTAGTATTCTAAGACCCCCCCAGAAGCAGAGGAGCCAATATTCTATTGTCCTACCTGGCTGCCCATTTCATTTCTCCCAAGGTTATTCATTCACTCAACAAACAGTCACTAACCACCAACTCAACACCAGAGCCAAGGGTAGGGGATTGAATTAGACCCAGTTCCTTATTTCTAAGTCAGTGGGGGCTTCAGACACACAAGTATCTGGATCTGTGGGTATCAGGGAAGGCTTCACAGAGGAGGTGACAATTGAATTGGGTCTTGAAGGATGAAGAGGAGTTCAACAAGAAGTAAAGGGAAGGGGTTGAGAAGATAGGTCGTAGAGTCAGTTGGAATTTTAGGTGCTAAGGAGGCAGGAAGGGACTTGCTGTGTTCAGGGAACAATGAGAAGCGTGGCAGCTGTAGCAGAGCATCTGAGGCCAGGTGTGACAGGGGTAGAGTGGGGCTTTGAATGCCATGATTAGATCTTTGGGCTTATCCTAAAACTGTTGGGAGCTCTTGGACTGAGAACCCAGCAAGAGGCTACATAAACTGTAAAGTGCAGTGATGGGGGTCTGGGAATGGCAGTACAGTGAGGAGGAGGAGGCCGAGGAGCTTCTACTCAGCAAGGATAGTGAACTGGTGCTGGACAGTCTTGGAGAGATGATGACAGTGATCATGATCACCACGTGTTGAGCCTGGGGGGATGCGCCCAGGCCATCATCCCCACTGGACAGATGGGGTCACTGAGGCTCAGAGAGGAGAAGGGACTTGTGTAAGCTTCCAGTGCAAGGAAGTGACAGAGCCAGGATCCCAAGCCTAATGAGTGTTGTGTGGACTCCAAGATCTGGGGATGAAAACCCGTGAGGAGAGGCTGGAGGGGCCCCGGGACATTAGGAAACCAGTTTTATCAGAGGTAAGAGAATCAGCTGTACTGCATGTATCACTGCAGGTGTCAATGGTTTAAGAGAAATTAATTAATCATTTTGTAATCCACATTCAAATGCTCCCAAAAAAACTGGCTTTCTGAGTTTTGTTTATTAGCTTTATGAGTTTAATAAATTGAGCATTAAATAAATAAGCCAATAAAAACTCAAAGGAGATGGAGACATGTTGTTGTAGCCTGGGACTCTTTACGGGAAGGACATCCCGAAAAAGGGAATTTCTTAAGCTGCAATCACAGATGATCCTGGGGGAGGGGGAGATGTTCAGTTTGGTTTAAGAAACTGGGTGCTGGGCTTATGCCAAGTAATAAGAACTCGGGGTGTTCAGAGCCGTGAGGGCAGACAGACGTGGGCATGATACTCAGAGCAAAGGGCCAGGGTAATTGATGAACAAAGAAACATTTGGATGCACAGAGCAGGGAGGGAGTATATGGTGATGCTGCCATGTGACCTTGAACCTGCCCTCTACATCTTCCTGTGCTCATCTGTGAAACGGAGACGGAAACATCTTTCTTTTAGGGTTCTGTGAGGACTTAATGGGGTGATGCAGTTAGATGTTAACTGAGCTCAATGATATTAATGAGACAGACAGAGAATTGAGCCAGGAGTGCTCTGTCCAGCCCAGGCCAGAGAGAAGCTAGAAGGATGGATCCAGAACCCAGGGTGGTCATGAGAAAGGGGAATGGTTGGGACCTGCATCAGGAAGGCTGCTCCCAGGGACCCCTGGGAGACCCCAGCGAGGATAATCAATGAAAGCATGTTGGACTCACGTGGAACAAGAGAAAGGCAGAAGCCAGCTCTTGTGGGATGCCTTCTTCACGCCAGCACAGGGCCGAGGGCTTCACATGCATTCAGCTCTCCCAACAACCCCATAGGTAGGTACCATCATTCTCATTTTACAGATGAAGAAATTGAGGCTCACTATCTTGAACAAAGTCACACAGGGAAAAGTTATGAAGCCAGAAGGGAACCCCAGGCTGCCTGCCTTAGCCTCCTGCCCTCCCCACAGCTCCCCTCCCAGGTGGTCCTGTCTCCCCAGGGCAGGTGGGTGAGGCTCCCACAGACCAGCTTCCCACAGACCAGCTTGGGGGTGGGGACTGACTTGCCCTGCCTCACGGGCTGAACAGGGCTATATTGGACGGTTCAGCATTCATTCAGCAAACATTCACTGCTCACCTTAGTGTGTACAGGGACTTAGGCTCAGCACTGAAGACACAGAGGTGACCACGGGGAAGGTGCACCTGGAAATACGTAA
The DNA here is from genome assembly GCF_005190385.1 of Monodon monoceros. Classification (NCBI taxonomy): domain Eukaryota; kingdom Metazoa; phylum Chordata; class Mammalia; order Artiodactyla; family Monodontidae; genus Monodon; species Monodon monoceros. Next base: position 104,517,320 of record NW_021703782.1, read on the forward strand.
AGTGCAGTCGTCAGGAGAAGTATCTGAGACTGGAGAGGAGAAGGGGGCTTCCTGGAGGAAGGGATGCCCAAGCTAAATCCTTCATAAACAGATATTTGCCAGGCAGAGGCTGGGAGAAGGGGAATGGCGTTCTAGCTTGTAGTCACACCCTGAGGAGAAAAGGGTCGGCGGTTTACGTGAAAAATGGGGAGGGGCTTGTGTGGATTGCCAGCAAGCCTGTGTGTCTGTGTTACGGTCACGAAGCTGCCATCTAGATCTGGAGCTTCTGGATTGGGGGAGGAGCCAGGGCAGGGGAATTGGCACCGAGAGGGCAGGGCAGCTAGAGGGAAAGCCACAGGGAGCTCCCCCCACCCCTGGCCAGAGCTTCAGAGCTGCCCCACAGCACCCCATCGTCCCCTGACCCCGGGGCCTGCCCCATCCTGGCCTCCCAGCCCAAGTGTGGGAAGCAGCAACACACCCATCTGGAATTCCCAGGCCAGCTGGGGAGTGGGGACTGTTGTCCCTATCTTACAGATGAGGAAAATGAGGTTCAGACTTGCCCAGGGTCACAGAGCCGGTCAGGATGGAGAGCAGGACCAGGGCTCCAAATCCAGTGCCCTTGATGCTTTCCGGGCCTTTCACATCAGGCTCTGGAGCATCTCTGGGGCAGGAGGGGAAGGGAGGCGGGGTGGCCCGGAGCTTTTCAGCCTGAGCAACTCTACATCTCCGGTCATTATTTGCAGCTTCTGGGCAGCATTCACGGAGAGGCCTGCCCCAGCCCCCAGTCACTCCCTCTGTGCTCACAGCTTTATCCTGACAACTCACTGCATTTTCACACTGAGAAACAGGCAGTGTTGCTGAGCCCATTATACAGATAAGTGAGCTTAGAGAGAGGAAGTTACTTGCTCAGTCACAAACGAGCAAGTGGTGGAAACAGGCATTGAACCCGAGTCCATCTGATTCCAGTGCCACCCGCCTATAGCTGGGGCTGCTTCTCAATGGCTGGTTCCACCAATCCTTCATGGTGGGAGGGATCGAAGGAGGGAGTGGGGGGCTCGCAGAGAGGAGGGCACCCCGCTGGCACCCCAGCCCCTCCCACGCATGCAGTTGGTAGCTCTCACCCTGGCACGGTAGACAAAGGCAGCCCCATAATTGGGAGCGAGTATTTCATGCATCCCCCCCCCCCGATGTTTTATTGGGTGGAGAGATGCTTGGAGACCAAACGAATGGCACATTCTGTTTATAAAGTGTGCAGTTTGTTTTATTTCCCGAGTTTTTGCAATCTAGATAACAGATGATGCCCCGAGTGGCTGGCGCTGCCTCTGTAATGGCGGCACCGAGGCTTTGGAGAAGTATTAATAATAGATTGTGTTGATGAGTTTGGAGAAAGTAGCAATCGACCCCCTGCTGCCAAGGCATTAGCGGGGCTGTTCTGAACGAAGCCTGCATGGTGGCAGCGCCTGCAAATGCGGGTCACACATCCCTACCCCCCCCGCTGCCCCCTCCCACTGACTAAGAGGGCCTCCTCTCTGGGAACCGCCCAAGGTGTGCCAACCCAGCCTGGGGCCCTGGCCCTGACATGGTGACACAGAGATGCAGCCATTGCCTGTCCACCCATGGGCCACAGAGGCCAGGCTGCAGCCCTTAGTGGGGCCGCCAGGTCAGGAGGTAGAGTGTGGGGAGAGGGACAAGGAGGCAGTGAGAGGGGCAAGGCAGAAGTGTTCTCCATGTCAGAGCAGCAGGTTCTGCAAACCTGGCTCCTTCCCTAGCCCCTTGGCAGAGTTGGAGGGCCAGCCAGATTCCTAAGGGCCTCTGCTTAGGGTACATGGACAGTTGAGTGGGTTGCACCCTGAACAAAGGTCTCCAGCCAAAGGGCCAAATTGGAGCTGCATCCATCTCATATACCGTTGTGAAGGCATGCACTGTGTGGGCCAGTGGGGTCCTGTCTGCCTGAGCCTCTGCACGCCCCCAAGCCTTCACTCATGGCCTTTTCAAACACTGAGGCCTCCTTGAGGATCAGATGGACCTCTGTAGAACTGGGAGCTGACAGGGCCATGTGCCATCACTCTGTGGTACTCATTCATTGAATTAAATGCTCAGTATCATTGAATCCTGACAACAGCCCTTTGAGGGAGGTCCTGTTGACATCCCCATTTTATAGTAGAGGGAACTGAGGCCTGAGATAAGCATAGAGGATGCCACCTCCCCCAGACTGGGGCATCAAAGAAGGCTTCCCAGAGGAGGTGGCATTGGAGTTGGGCATTGCAGGATGAGTAGGAGTCTGCTGGGTAGACTAGAAGTGGGTGGCAGGGGTTGCTGGGGTGTCCCCAGTTTGAGTGCCCTGGCCAGTGCCAGGGCAGCAGGCAGAGCTCGGAATGGCCCTGCCCACTGCGTCCCACCAGCTCGCCGTGGGCGGTGCTGATGGCAGCCTCGGGAAGGGAGGCAGGCCGAAAGCCTCGCATTTATGGCCATTTCTGTTCCAGAACCGATTAGTAGAGAATTGCAGCTGTAATCTGTGCCTGTGATGGCGGGCCATAAAGAGGGATGGGATGTGCACAGTGCTCCCCAGGTGGCGCCCGCAGACGTGGCCTGGGGACGTGGGGAATGAAAAATGGTTTTAATTCCCTCCCAGCAGCAATAATTTGATTCTTCATAAATTTTTCCATCAAAGTGTTGTTCCCACAGAGCAGGGCACGTGACAGGGATCGGGGGCCGGGAGGAGCGGTCAGTAGGTGCAGGCAGAGGCGGGGCCCTGCTGCTCAGACTCTTTCTGCACACTCGCCAGAGTCACGAAGACCCCTGCCCCCACCCCCAGCTTTGTCTCCGGAGATGGAAGATGGATCCTCCCTGTCACGGAGGGACTGGATCAGGCCCGGGAACAGAGCCGGCTCCATCATTTACTACCCACGTGACCCTGAGCACGTGACTCTGCCTCCCAGCACCTCAGTTTCCTTATCTCTAAAATGGGATTAATATTTCCTGCCTCATAGAGTTGTTGCAAGGATGAAACGCATTTCTGCATGCAGAGCGCTTAGAAGAGCGGCTGGTACACCATACGTGCTCCGTGAATATCTGTTCACGGTGTAGATTCCTAAGCTAAGATGAGGGATAAGCAGGTGGTAGCCAAGGCAAGGCCCAGAACATGTTGAAGAGCCAAGGTGATGGTGCTCTGGAGAGACTGCAGGCTGTTCCATGGGGCCGAAGCCTCGGGGAGCAGAGGGGTCAGAGAATAGGCAGGACTGTGAAGGGCCTGAGTGCCAGACTCAGGAACTTGAAGGTTCTCCGGAGGGCACTAGGGAGCCATGGAAGAGTCTGGAGCAGGGAAGCAGCACGATCAGATGTGTGTTTTAGACAGATCCCTCTGGCTGTCATCCTGGAGGGTGAGTTGAAGGGTTGGAGAGGCCAGGAACCCAGGGAGGGCACTGGGGCAGCCCTCAGGCAGGAGAGGAGGGACCCAGGCTGGGTGATGGGCTGGGCAAGGCTGGGGATTGCTTGGATGTGGGGGAGAGAGGCAGGGGCAGAGAGGAGGAGAGCCGGTGCTAGAGTAAGGGTAGATGGGACCTGTGGGCTGCCTGGCCTTCCCCTCAGGGCAGGGGCCCACCTGGCTCCCAGGGAAGGCGGAGCCTGAACCTGCACTCTGCCCTCTAGTGGCCACTGTGTCTCTGAGCGGGAATGACCCTAAGCTGATGCTCCCAGGAGAAGGCACCTCCGGGCAGGTTGCCCAGTGCCCACCGTGAGGCCGCCAGGGCCCTGTGAGCCAAGGGGGTAGGGCTCCCACTGTCTGGCTCTGTGCCCAGGGAGGGCCTCTCCCACTTGGGCTGGAGGGTCAGCGTGGCGGGAGGAAGAGGTGCTTCGTGGGCAGCGCCTCTGGGAGGGACCACTGAGCCCAGCCAATGCGCCCACTCTGCACCTGCAGGCTCTTCGCAGCCAAGTGCAGCGGCTGCATGGAGAAGATCGCCCCCACTGAGTTTGTGATGCGGGCGCTGGAGTGCGTGTACCACCTGGGCTGCTTCTGCTGCTGCGTGTGTGAGCGGCAGCTACGCAAGGGCGACGAGTTTGTGCTCAAGGAGGGCCAGCTACTGTGCAAAGGTGACTACGAGAAGGAGAAGGACCTGCTCAGCTCCGTGAGCCCCGACGAGTCCGACTCCGGTGAGCTGCGCCTGGAGCTGGGGCAGGTGGTGGGGAGAGCCGCCCCTGCAGAAGCCCGCTCGTGACCCCAGGACCTGCACTATATACAGACACTGCACCCACATCCGATACGCACGCGCACTGATGGGTTCAGTACACACGTGCACATGTGGGGTGCACACAGACACGTGTGCACAGCCTCACAGGCGCACGAATGTACCTGGACACTATCACACAGGTGTAGGTGCATGTGATCACAGATGCACACACACAAGCACATAAAATGCATGTGTGGATACCCATGTCCAGGAGTGTAAATACATAGACACATGTCCATGTGTAGACATGTGCTTACATGCCCAAGCATGCAGAAGCCCACACCCATGTAAACATGTGCACGCACGCCCCAGCACACTCACGCAGTCAACACCTATGCGTGTGGCTGCACACGTTCATCCACGTGCTTACATGTACTGTAGCTTGCACACACATGCTGCCACACCCCCTGCTCTCTGGCCCACCACCCTCCCCCTGCTCTTATCCTTGCTGTGGCCCCCCCACCCCGACAGCACAGCATCCCAGGGTCTCTCCCAGCACCGGGCCTGCAGGCTGCAGGTGTCTGATCTGATGCAGCCTTTCTGCATCGCCCCCCAGAGCCTTCAGCAGTGGGGAGCAGCAGCCCCAAGCTATTCCCTTTTTTCCCCGCTGCATGGGGAGACTGGGGCCCTCGGTGGTGGAGGGAGAGACTCCATTTCCCGGGGTGAAGCCTCCCCTCTACCCTGCTCCAGCCCCCAAAAGACTTTACCAGTTTGGAGCCCTCCTGGCAGGAAGGGCAGGGCCAGCTGGGAACAAGTCTTAAGGAGGGAAAAGTCAGGGAGCAGGCTGGCACCTTGTCATTCCTGGGGGTGGCAAAGATGGACTGGAGCAGGGGGCGTGGGGAGGAGGCGCCCTGATCTGCCGGGCCTTGTGGGGAACCTGGAGCCCATGGTCACAGGACCTGCCCACACGAAGGAGTGCTGTCCCTGCCAGAGCTTTTGGAGGAGGTGTGAGCTCCCACCACCTGTACCTCTGTCCATCCCTGGGCAGGGCACCACGGCGGCCAGGCTGCCTGGGCTCCTGTGGGAGAGCAGAGGCCAGCCAGGTGCCATTGGCACGTTCACACCAGGCCTAGGGAGGGGTTCTCGGAGGGAGGTCCCCTCCACAGGGGCTCATGCTCAGAGGAAGATGGTCTAGGAGAAGGGAGACCAGTTCAGACTCGGGGTCAGCAGGAGGCATGGGGGGTGGGAAGGATGCTCTGCTATCTGTCTGGGGCTGGCATCTCTGAGACCCACAACTCGGGCATGGAAGTGGGTGTGGGTGTGCCTCCGGGTGAATACACACGCTTCTGCATGCAGGTGTGTGTGTCTGTTCCGATGTGTACATGTCTGTATGTCCCTGCCTGTGAGCATGCACCTCTATGTGTGTGTGTGTACGTGTGCACATGTCATGGTCACAAGTACTCCTGTGTGAGAACGTCTGGAGTGTGTGTCTTTGCCCATCAATTCTTAGTCCCTGGAAGCTCCAAGGAAGCAGGCTCCTGGTAGCCTCCTCTCTGGGCCGTGAAGCCCAGCTAGTGCTGGGCTAGTGCCGTGGGAACGGGTTTTCCCAAAGGTTGACATGCTGGGCTGGGGTTTCCCGGGCACCGGAGGCCAGCAGGACAAGGTGGGTCCCAGGCAAGATGGGTCAGGGGAAGCCCAGGGCCAGAATGAACACAGATGCCAGCATCTCTCCTCAGGTGGGCCATGGGCCTGATGAGGACAGCAGATGGGCCACAAGTGAGCATCCTATGCTCCCTTCAGTGTGTCCAGCCACATGTGTACACCTGCGTGCTTCTGCAGTGCCCATACCTGTCCCCACGTGGGCCTGTATCTCTACCATTCTGAACGTGTACGCATCTGAGTGTGCAATGCACGCGTGCTTGTGTGTCTCTGCTTGCTCACCAGGGTGCCTTCCTGTGTGTGTCTGCCTGTGTGTTGTCAGCAGAGCAGGTCTGGGGGCCTCGGTTCAGGTCTCCCTGGGGGTCCAAGATAAGAAAGTGAGGAGTGTGTGCTGAGGAAGGGGACACACAGGGCCTGGATGGGAGATGAGAGACTAGATAGGCAGGGCCTATGGGTCAGGGGAAGGGGGTGGTCTTTACCCCGAGGGCTCTGGGGAGTCGTGGCAGGTGTTAGCAGGAGGTGATGGGATCCCATCAGGTAGCAAGTTGCCTGAGGATACAAGGCTGACAGGCTGGGGTGTGTCCCCCACAGTGAAGAGCGAGGACGAAGATGGGGACATGAAGCCGGCCAAGGGACAGGGCAGCCAGAGTAAGGGCAGTGGGGACGACGGGAAGGACCCGCGGAGGCCCAAACGACCCCGGACCATCCTCACGACGCAGCAGCGAAGAGCCTTCAAGGCCTCCTTTGAGGTCTCCTCCAAGCCCTGCCGGAAGGTGAGGGGCGCCTGGGGTGGGGTGGAGGCTGACAGCCCCGAACGCGCTGCCTTTCCAGACACCACCCCTTCTGCTCCTGCTGGGGGCTGGGCGTCCCTCCCCCTCCCCACCCATCCCCCCAAACCTGCTGCCTCCCAGCTGCTGCCCCACCCCCCCCAGGCCTGACCCGTCTCCTTCTCTATGGGCAGGTCCGAGAGACGCTGGCGGCAGAGACGGGCCTCAGTGTGCGTGTGGTCCAGGTCTGGTTTCAGAACCAAAGAGCAAAGGTGAGTACAGGCACCTGCCACCCCACTGGACAGGGGTGGGATGGGGAGGGGGTGCAGGCAGAAGACCAGGGGCCTGATGAGGGTGGCGTGGGAATGAAGGGGGGCTGGAGGCGGAGACTGGCACACACTGTGTCTCCTGCAGATGAAGAAGCTGGCACGGCGGCACCAGCAGCAACAGGAGCAGCAGAACTCCCAGCGGCTGGGCCAAGGTGAGCAGGGCGGCCCGGGGTGGGGCTCAGTCTCTGTAACTAGACTCCCAAGAAACCTCCCGCCAAGGTGATCAGAGCTCAGGGAGCTGCTGCCTTGGAACCTGCTGAGATCAGTAAAGGAGACAGGCAGTGGGGGCCGTGGGACACAGGAGGAGAGATGGCAGGGTGGGCGGCCCAGAGGGGTGGCAGAATTTCCATATTCAAAACAGCGACGCGGTGTGCCAGGCACTGTTCTCACCGTTCCACACGCTCCGTCTCACTTAATTCTCACAGATCCCTGAGAGGAAGGGCATCGTTACATCCCATCTCACAGATGAGGAGACTGAGGCTCAGGGAGACTAAGGGACTTGTCGGGATCACTCAGCTAGTAAGGGGCACAGCCAGGCTTCAGTCCGGAGTGTAGGGCTTCTGAGCCTGTGCTCTTAACATGACCACACACCCTACTGCCCACAGTAGAGTTCAGCATTAGTCTCCAGAGAAAGTCTCCAGAGAAAGTCTGAAGGTGTTGAGGAGTCCAGCGTGGACTGGGCTTTGCCCAGATGCTGTTTCCACAACTTGGGCTGGGGCTGGCCTCCCCGGCCCCATGGGGACATGGAGCCTTCTAGGTCTTGAAGGGAGGGCACTGGGAGCTCCCTGAGCCTGCCAAACTGGGGAAGGGGCCTCAGCTGCCTGCTCCCAGGTGAGCCGGTGTCTCTGAGGCAGATGCCAAGGGATTGATGGGCAGCCCCTCTACTCAGAACTCTGGGGCCAGACCAGTGTCCCAGGCTGGACCTTGGGCTTCAAGGCCATGGCCTCAGAGCCCAGCTCTTCCTGTCTTCTCTCTCTGCCCCCCTCTCCCGAGATGGCCCAGCCTTCTGGGGCTGCAGCCACGGCTTCAGGTCTCCCAGCCTGCTCCCAAGCTGTGTCTCACTCTCCGGTGTTCCCAGCTGCCCCCTGGATGCAGCCTCCCCAGGAATGTTCCACGGTCCCCTCGAGCTCATCACAGCCCATACTGCACTTCATACCACTGCCCCTGCTGCCACATGCACAAAACACCCCCTACAGCTCCCCTACCCCGTCTCAGCAAATGGCACTACCACCCACCCAGTACCCACACCAGGAACCCAGGAGTCACCTCCCCCTTCCTGTCCTACACGTACTGCATCTGCTCAGTCACCAAATCACGCAGTGGTTTCTTGTCCCATGTCCCTCATGCCCCTCTTAGTCTTTCCCACATCTGCATTAATACAGACCCCAACCCCTCCCAATGGTCTCCTCCTCTGGCCTCCACCCTCCCAGCCTTTCTCCACAGTCGCTCCACAGCTAAGACCCTCCACTGGCTTCCTACAGCCTCAGGGGAGCCCCCACTCAGCTCGGGTCCCCAAGGAACCATCTCTCTCCCCAGGCACAACCTTCTCTTGTCCTCACACTCCATCCCCATGGACTGGGCTCCTTGCTCCCACAGGGCAGTTTCTCTCTTCTCTGCCTTTGCTGCCCTTCAGCCTGGCATGCCTGCCCCCTGCTCGGCTGGTTGAACCTCTGCTGGTTGTTTAAGTCGCATGGAGGTGGTGGGCCCCTTCCTCCAGGAAGCCTTCCTTCCCTGAGCCTTGTTGGCCGGGGTGCGGGCTCCACCTTGATGCTCCCAGATGCAGGGCACTCACTGCACCCATATGTTGTCGAATCAGTACTGGCTGCTCACTGGAAGCCTCTGTCTTCCCCAGGCTGGGAGCTCCTGGAGGGCAGGGCTGTAGGAGGAAGGGAGGAGGTGGGGAGGGAGGGCTGTTTCTGGAAGAGACGCTGGACTGTGTGTCTGGGGAAGGTTGGTGGGCTGGGGGGTCAGATATGTAGGCTCAGTGACCCTAGAAGGCCACAGGCAACCTCAGCAGGGGCAGGGCTGGGAAGGAGGAGGTCAGAGAGACCAGTGGGCAGCCTGGACTCGGGGGTCGTGAGGGAGGTCATGGGACTCCTGGGGTACATCTGTGAGGTCTCCAGGACAGGGCAGGCAGGGCCAGTCAGTGAGGGCGTGCTCTGTCCCCAGAGGTCCTGTCGAGTCGCATGGAGGGCATGATGGCCTCCTACACGCCGCTGGCCCCGCCGCAGCAGCAGATCGTGGCCATGGAGCAGAGCCCCTACGGCAGCAGCGACCCCTTCCAGCAGGGCCTCACGCCGCCCCAAATGCCAGGTGACCACATGAACCCCTATGGTAAGCTGCCCGACCCCCTGCTGCCCCAGCACGGCCCCTGCCCCCTGCCTGACCTGGCAGGCCTGGGGCCGAAAAAGCCACCTCCCGCCCCAGGGCGCCCCCCGCCACCGGCAGCCCCTTCCAACACAGCCCACCTGCCTCCTCCTGACCAGAAAGGGGCACCCTGGAGACCTCACCCACAGCCCCCAACCCCTCTGGTCGGGCACCGTTGGCAGGTCATCCTGTCCGTCCCTCACCTCCAGCCACACTGCCTGTAGGGCCAACAGGGCCCCCAGGAGCCCCAGCCTGTACCCCGGTGCTGACACCGCCTCTGCCCCCCAGGGAACGACTCCATCTTCCACGACATCGACAGTGATACCTCCTTAACCAGCCTCAGTGACTGCTTCCTCGGCTCCTCGGATGTGGGCTCCCTGCAGGCCCGCGTGGGGAATCCCATCGACAGGCTCTACTCCATGCAGAGTTCCTACTTCGCCTCCTGAGAGCCAGCCGTGCCGCACGGACGCTTGGGCAAGGGCCCTGGGGTGGGACTGCAGGCCGCAGAGGCTGCCCCGCCACCCGCACAGACTCCACAGACAGCCATACGGTGCCCTCCCCTCGGCCAACTGGGCCTGGCTAAAGTGCCCACTGGGCACAGCCAGACAGGCAGACGGGCACAGCCTGGGCAGGGGCTGTGTCCTGCCCACAGAAACTGTCACCCCCAGGGACCCAGAGCTCTCGGACAGCCACTCATCTCCCAGCCCCACCTCGGCCTCCATCGCCTCCTTCCCCCTCCCCATCTCTTTTATGGGAAGCTTAAATTCTCTCTATTTTTTTAAATGTCCTCTCTCTGTCCAGGCCACCTCCATGGCATGGGCCTAGATCGAGGCAGGGCCCCCGTGCATGCCCCCAGACGATGGTGGGTGTGAGACGCGTGTGTACCTGTGCCCTGCACTGTGCCCACCTCCCCCGCCTCTGAGGGCAGGCCCGCCAACCTAGGATCACCCCTTCCAGCTGGAGCCTGGAGCAGGAGTAGGGAAGAGCCTGGCAGGTGGGCCAAGCCCACCACAGCTCTGCCCTGAGGGGCAATCCTGGCGGGACCAGGGACGGGTAGGTTGAGCCCAGGCTGACTCAAAGGGATGGAGACATACATGCAAACGCACACACTTAAAGGCACACCCATGCGGAAATGCACACAGATACATAGACGTGCTGAAAGAGACAGGCCTCTGCGGGTCAGCCCTGCCCTGCCCCGTCAGGAAGCGGGAAGCGGCCAGACAGGGGCAGGGAGCCCCTCTGATAGCAATAGGAGGGGAGGGAGGAAGTGAGGAGGATAAGGTGAGCTTGAAGCACGTGGACACAGATGTGTCTTAGCTTCTGTCCAGACGGGGGCTGCCTGGGCAGAGACAGAGGCCGCAGAACCAGGTAGAATCAGACCAAATGGCAGAACCTCCAGGCGGAAAAGCATCTCAAAAGTCACCCACTTGGCACTCCATAGGATGTTTGGTTCCTGCCCAAGCCACTTCTGCCTCTCCTCGCAACCTCCAGTGACTTCATCGGGCCCCAAGTCAGCTGCCTTTTCTGCTGATTTCACCTCTGCTCTATTCAGCCCTGAGTCCTCGCTTCTCAAAGCCAGGCTTTTCCAGCTTCTCCAGCTCTTCCTTTTAAACTGTACCGCCCAGCCTGGCTCCAGCTTTCCCTCTGAAGGTATGGAACAGATATAACCCAGTCTTCCCACTGTCATCAGCCAGCCAAAGTGAGCAGGTCAATCACCTCCCCCACTTTAGGCACCCTGCCTCTGTTAATGTGGCCTGAGACCCAGTGAATGGTTTAGGGCACATAACCTTGGAAACTCACCCTGCCCTTTTGTATGTAACCAGAGCCCCTGACCCTGACACATGTGTGACAGCTAAGCCACAACTCTCTTCTCTGTGTGTGTGGAGGGGGCACTTATCGGTCCCTGGAGAGCCAGTGAAGGACCTTGACTTTTCTCTTGTACGTTTCCTCTTATTTGATTCATTCCAGCCTGTGGAGTTTTTCTGCACCCCAACTCTGTGACCACTGGTTTGTTCTCCCTCCTCAGCACATCTGCCGATATAAGGAGTCGGCCCTGTGTGTCTCACCTAAGGCATGTGGACCATTTTGTCAAACGCCCTGCTAGGAGCCAGATATACTGTATCAACCTCTGCCCCCAATGTACCCAACTACTAACCCTGTCAAGAGAGGAAGTGAGGCCAGGCTGATGGGCCCTGTTCTCAGTGACCCCTTGCTGGCCCCTGGAGGCCACTGTGTCCTCAGCCAGTGCTCATGGCTCTGCTTTCCATTCTAACACTGAGCCCTAGGCTGCAGAAGTTTGCCTGGTCCAGCCTTTGAGCTGATGGGATGACGGGTGTCTCTCCACCCATCTGGAGAAGGGCCCCTCTGTCTGGCCCTTCCTGGAATCCTCAAAGTTCACCAACATCCTCTGTGGTTTTGCTTCTCTGTCCTCTGGGGAGACCTCAGTCCCTCCAGAGCATCCTAGGCCAACCTCCCTGCCCCTCCTGGGCTTCTGCACACACGTCTTGCCACACTCTTCACCATGGCAGAGCTGGCAGAGCTGAAATGCGGCTCAGAGTCAGCCCTCAGGCCCCAGCAGCCAGCCTGGCCCTTCTGGGCTCTTCTTGTTCTACACAGAACTTGCACACGGTCTTAGTTGATGTCCTGAGTCCTTCTGCAGTCTCAGCCCACCTAGGTTCTGTGCCATCTCTTGGTCCTGGGTCACCACTTGTCCCTTAGGCAGCCACTCTGGTTTCTTGAGAGATGGTCCCCTTTCTCCTCTTATGCCCACACAGTCAAATCATGCCAGGGGCACTGGGGCAGGTCCAGGGGTAGATGTTCTCCCCCACCAGTAGGCCTGGCCCTTCTCTCCCAGACTCTTTAAGTTGGAAGGAACCTCAGGAATGGGTCAACTAGTCCACCCCTTATTCTGCAGCTGGAAAATGTGGGCCAGGAGAGGGGCAGGGACAAGGCCTCTCTCAACTAGTCAGGGACAGAGCTGGAGCAGAGAATAGGGACACCACGCCAGCTTCTCATCCTCTGTGTCTAGTGAACGACCTCCAGGTCGGAGCATGACTTGTCTTGGTAAAATTGCCATTCTGGGGCCTCATAAACCCCAACTCCAGCCTGGGCTCTGCCTCTACCATTACACTGCTCCCTGCCAGGAGCTGGTATAGGACACCCATGCTAATGACCCACAGATTGTCAAAGCAAGAGGGACCTCAGCCCGTCGTGCCAAAGATGCCCCATCAGCTAGTTTAGGTAGCACCTTTGCTGTACTGCAGCTCGCTGCCCCCGGGCCCTGACGCCCACTCTGCCCAGCCCTGGACTAGATGTGGGGATACAGATGCACAAGATGTAGGCCCCCCCGCCTTGAGGGGCTCTCTCCTAGGAGGAGAGGCATACACATTCCACCCCAAGCCTGTCTGGACATTGTTGGGGACCCATTTCTCAGATGAGGAACCTGAGGCTCAGAGAAGGTCACCCAGCAGAAGCACACAGAACCAAGCAGGCTTGCTGGGGTCTGGGGCTAGCTGAGATGGCCAGGCTCTTCCCACTTCGCATAGGAAGTGCAGCCTTGACCTCAGGTGGAGGGCGTGCGTAGCCAGGACCACTCCCGCCCCTGCCGTGATATGGGATCACCATCACATGGTGCCTGGGTGGGAAGCCCAAGGGAAGGGGGAGGTAGCAGTCTGGTCTCTGGAGGAAGAAGGAGAAAGTAAGAGGTGGGGAGGGGGAGTGCTGGAGAAAAGGCGAGTCCTGTTTCCTTTTGGGGAAGTTGAGGCTCAGAGAGAGGAAGGAATATGCCCCAGGTAACACAGCGAGTGTTACCACCTACCCCGTGGAGCCTTCCAGGGAGGCCACACAGAGGGACGCTGTGGTTCTAAGAGTCAGACCGCGGGCTCAGCAGAGCCCATAGAGAAGGGGCCAGTGCCAGTGGGCTGGGCATCTTGGGAGGCTTCCTGGAGAGGATGAGGTAGGGCCGTAGCTGTGAGGCTTGGGGGAAGGAGAAGTGGCTGACCCCTGCCTGGGCCCAGCCTGAGCTCTGGGCACCACCTGGGGTGAGAATCTCATCTCCCATGTGGGAGAACCTGCAGCTCTGGGCTCACTCTGCCACACGGGGAAGGGGGTCCACGCTCACAGGCACGCACACAGACACACTCACACCCAGACACACATGAAGGCTCACAGACCCACACTTGTAGACATGCCGCCTGGGGGCCAGGGGAGCAGGAGGGACCCTCCAACGTTTGGCCCTTGGACGGTGCCATTTCCAATGGGCGTCTCTGCTGTGCCCCCGCCCCCTCCAGGGTCCCGGGGGAGCTCAGCCCAGCCAGGTGTGGGGACCGGGCCACCAGCCACTGCTGTTCTCCTTGTACAGACTCTCACTGTCCACCCGCCATCCCCAGACACATTTTATTTAATAACTTGTCATTGTTAAATTATTTATTAGCGTTTACATCACCACCCCACCCTGCCCTCCACTCTCACCTTCTGCCTCTTCCCACAAAAGCAGAAAATGGAAACAAAAAAAAGATGAGACATCAGTATATTTGTAAATAAACCAACCTGTACACGCCTGTGGTGCCTCTCCTTGGGGGGAGGCTGTGCGGGGCCTGAGCCAGTCCTGCATGAGATGTCAGCAGATTTCTCAATGGGCACCAGGGACAGCAGGTCAGGAAGGGAGAGCCTGGGGTCCCTGGTCTAGCCGAACACATTCCCTTGTCCCATCCCATAACTGTCATCTCCCCAACCTTGTCCTATCCCAACCCCGACCCATCTCCATCCTTGAAACAAATGCATCCCTCCCATCCCATTCCATCCCTTTCCCCAACACAATCATTCATTCACCCAACCAATATGAAGGGCCCCTTAAGTGCCAGCCACTAGGCTGAGAACTGGGGCTTGGTTCCTGCCTCAGGGAGGTAGACAGTGTGATGTGAACTCAGTTGAGGTACAGTGCAGCCTTGTTATAGGAGTACCCAACCTCATCTGGAGGGGCGGAGCATCATGGAAGGCTTCCTGGAAGCAGCTACATATTAAGCTGAGATGGGAAGTTAGCCCGCATGGGGGCACTGAATGGGGAGGAGTGTCTGCGAGCGCTCCAGGCTTGTGCAAAAACTCAGGGGCTGGCAAAATCTTGTGAGTCTCTTGAACTGCAAGAATAGCTAAGTTTGGGGCTGGGGGAGAAGCAGTGAGGCTGGAGGCAAGGCCAGACCATCCAGGGTCCTGATGCTGAGTGGAGAATAGATCCAATTAGGTCAGATGGACTGGAGACTGGGGTCAACTCGGTCACCTAGGTGACAGATGACTATGGCTTTGACTAGGGTGGTAAAATTGGGGAGAAAGAAGGGGGCAGATCCCGGAGATACTGGTGAGAGGTGAGTCAGGGCACCTGGATCACTGTGATGGGGTTGCTGGAGCACTCTGATCTGGGGCACGTGGAGCTGAGGGTCTCTGGGGCACCCAAGAGGTGTCCTGGACAGGGCTGAGCCTCAGAAGGACCAGATCTGAGTATCCAGGTGTTCAACAACCAGGTGGATGGTCACTGAGGCACATGGTGGGCGAGCTCACCCAGGGGAATGTGACAGGGAGAATGAAGCTGAGGTCAAATCCTGAGGAATCCTGAGGACTCGGGGCTGGACATGGCCCTGGGATCCAGGGGAGATGGGGGTGGGGGTGGGGCGGGGGGGGTGGAGATGGCAGAGACTCAAGGAATGTGGTTCTCAAAGTATGTTCCTTGAGGTCTCAAGTTTCCTCAGAGTACCTTGGGGAGTATCAGTGTGTGTGCGTGCGTGCCCATGTGTCTATGGAAATAGCTCTGTGGGTCAGTATGCCTGGGTAGATTGTGTAGGAAGCTGGGAGTCTGCACGTATTGGTTTATGGTGTGCAGCTGGCTGTCTAGATCTATGTATGGAGTTGGGTGTCTCAGACTTGTGTCCATGTGTCAGTGAAGACGTTTGCACAACCACACCTGGGTGTATCATTGCACATAACTGCCTGGTTGTGCATCAGGGGCACCAGCGCCCCTGGGGGCAGCTCCACCCCACTCTCTCCTGCAGCCTCGGGTGACTCCCAGCCCCAGGGGCTTCTGGGTGAGGCCCTTCCATTCATCGCTTTCTTTGCACCCCACACACCCCCGAGAGGCAGATGTCAAGGTCCCATGCTTCAGAAGCGAAACCCAAGGCTCAGAAGGAGGAAATGACCAGTTCAATATGACAAAGCCAACAAGAGGCAGAAGAACCAGGGCTCAAAACCAGGTTTAGCTGTAAACCCATGGCCTCAACACCACCTCGGATGCCTCCCTAAGCCCACACTCTCTGGCCCTGCAACCTGGTCCTTCAAGGTCAGACCCAGGGACCTAGGGAGCAAGGAAACTCTCTCCTACCTTCAGAGTGGCCTCACTGAGGCTCAGAGAAATTAAGTCACTTGGCCTAGACTGCACAGCACAGAGGCAGGACTAAGCTGGGTCCTCCAACCAAGCCCCAGGCCTAGGCTTCTGAGAGAGGAGACTCCCAGCTCAAACCCCCCACCCCACTCCCAGCAGTGGGCTGCCAGCTCTCTTGCCGACAAAATTCTGTCACTAAAAAATGTTTGGGGGGGTGGAGGGGAGGGGCTGTGCTAATCCATTGCTCCCCTCTCTCCTGTCTGTCTTCTCCCCACAGCCCAGAAAGTGAAGTCAGGGGAGGGGGAGGAAATGTAGGCCGAGTATGGAGACAAGAGAGGGTGTGGGAGAAGGTCTCCCTCCAGGCCCCTCTTTCCAGAGGACCAATAGTAGCCAAGTCCCTGCCACTGCCAGTCACAGACTTTAGCTCACTGACCCTCACAACAACTAAGAACAGCTATTATCCCATTGCAAAGATGAGAAAACTGAGGCTTGGAGAGAAGTATCTTGCTCCAGGGTGATTCCTCCCAGGAACCTGGGGTTGGAGAGGGTCTAGACCACGGTTCTGTGGGAGTTGAGAAGAGGGCTGGTCCCAGGAGAGGAACACGACTCTGAGCCCGCCCTACGAAACTTGTCTTCGAGGGTCTGAGGCCCGGCCCGGTCCTGCCTCTGGAGTTCACCACTGCTGCCTTCCCTGAGAAAACTGCGGGCTGTGAGGCTGGATTGGAGAAGGTGAGGTCTCTGCAGCAGCTACGTGGAATGCCAATCCACCTGACAGATGTGCGGTTGGATGGGCAGTCCAACAGGCATTAGGAGGATGGTCTGAAGGAGGGTGGCTGCATACAGCCCTGCAGTCCCCCACCGTGATGAGAGGGGCACCCCCTGGGCTCAGGCAATGCAGTTGGCCTGCTCGCCCATGGCTGACCTGCCGGAAGGTTCGACGGGCACTGAGGCAGAGAATTAGGTAGCTGAGGGGTTCCACTCATTGCCTCTGGGAGCAGCCTTCAGGGATGCTCACCGTGCACCCCACGCTGTGCTAAGCCTTGCATATCTCGTTCCACTTTCTCCTCGAAGCCCCATGGGGCGAAAACAATTGTGATGTCCACTTGACAGTGAAGACTCTGCTCTCTGTTGTTCCTCCTGTCCTGCTGGCCAGGGCTGCTCTGCCTCAGATGCCCCCTGTTGGCCTCTGAGTGTCCCAGACCCCACGCCAGGCAGACCTTGACCCTGGGCACTGACGGATGGACAGGGGGCTCTATTATGGCTTTGACTGCAGGGCAACCCCTGGGGCTTGACTGGAGAATGGAGACGGCCCCCGGATTGCTCATCCCTTTTGGTCTTCATCCCTTGCATGGCAGACCCTCCTAGGACCCTGCCCGCCTGGGAAGAGCTAAGAAGGAGCTGCGAGACAAGCACAAAGGACCCAAAGCTGGGGGAGGGGGTTCGTCAGCTGTGCCTGGGAAATCAGGGGAAGCCTCCTGGAGGAGGGAACAGCCAGAACAAGTGCTCAGAGGTTGGAGACTCAGAGGACCAGGGAGGCGGGGCACACCCAGGTTAAATTCAGGGTCCAAAGGCCAGAGACAGCAGGAGGTGAGATGCCCACACTGGGCATGCCAGGGGTCAGTCAGGCCCTTGGCAGTGACAGGACAACTGACACATCCCATACTCTGATTTAGCTGAGAATAAAGTGAGCACACTGTGAGATTTTGAGTAATAGAGAGGAGTATATGTAAAGTACCTATTTGTGGCCTAAAGAGGAATAATAAAAACCAAAAACCTCTGTATCCGCTCCCTAGGTTACAAAAATGTACCAAAAACGTACATTTTCAATTCCTTGGAGCCCTTGATGTGCCCCACCATGGTCCCAGAAGCCCGTTTCTTCATTTGAAAAACTCTGATTCAAATCGGAGCCAAATCTGCAACGAAGTGAAGTGCAGGAAGTTCTCAGCACAGAATCAAGCAAGAACGGGCCCAGTGCATCTCCTGTCTGCACGGAACATCCAGGCGCCTTTCTGTGTGCAGCACCCCACTTTCACTCCTTACCTCCCTTGGGGCGCTTTGCTATTAAATCCCCAACACAGACCAGAAGCTAGTTTGAATTTTGCTTCTGAACCTGCAGTCACCCATCAGGCCACGAGGTGGCCACCGGGAGTCAGGCAGGTGACAGCTGAAGCATCAGTTAGGCTCAAGAAACAATGCAGAGATGGGGCAGGCTTCAGATCATGGCCAGAGAAGGAAGGAGGGAAGAAACTCTCCTTCTGGGAGGCTTCTGTGTACCAGGCCCTGTGTGAGCGCTTTACAAGGATGATACCATGCATTCCTCGGCATTCCCATCTTACAGAACAGAAAAGTAGGCTCAGAGATGTTAAGGAACCTTCCCGAGGCCACACAGCTAGGAAATGGCAAAGTTGCGATTTGAACCAGAGCTGGGGCAGTGACAGAGACAAAGCGGGAGGAAAACAAGGGGAGGTGGGAGGGGGGAAATAGCAGCCTTTTCTTGAGCCCTTGCTTCAGCGACTTCCAGCCTTGTCTGTCCGTCTCACTGATTCCTCACACTCACCTATGAGGCAGTTACTGGCACTACCTCCATTTTACTGATAAGGAAACTGAGGCTCAGGGAGTCTTCGTATCCTCAGTGCCCTAGCTCCTGGGGAATCAACTCTCCCTGAGCCCAGAGGGAGGAGCGCAGGGGTGAATAGAGGACTGCAAGGCACCCCCCACAGTCCCGCCTGGCCCCTTCTCCTCCACCTCTCCTTCAGTACCCAGAGAAGCCTCGTTCCCCAGGCACATAAAGGGGGGCTCCCTCACCAGTGCAAGATCCAGCTCCACCCTCAGTGTGTGCTGGTCCTTGTGGATGCTTCCATAACAGGGGATGCAGGTCACAGTTGGGAGCCCCAGATTCAAGGGTCAGTATTTCATTCTGATCATTTCAATCCCTGGGGCCTACCAATGGGGGGCAACTGATCTGGTGGGGGCCTGGGGCTCTGAGGGTATCCCATCCCATCAAGCTTCAGAGAATGGGGTAAGTGCAATGATGTCAAGTTCCAGTCCCAGCTCTGCCAACTGCCGGCCATGTGACCTTGGGCAAGTCACTTAACCACTCCAAGCCTTGGTTTCTTTGTAAACAGAGGGACAAGCATAGAGCCATCATGAGGGTCACATAAGCAAGTGAACCAGGCACAGGGTTCAGCCAACCTCAGGTGCTCAAACAGTGAGGCTAAGATTATTCATGGGCGCTCCTCACTCTGCCTACCCAGGAAGCTAACTCAGCCCAGAACACTGAACCAAGAGGAGCCCAAGGGCCTTGAAGGCGGTGGATGGGGGGTGGCCCTTAGCGCTGACAATGGCAAGGCTCCCCCTACCCCTTTAGGCCAGGGAAGCTTCCAGGAGCTGGGTTTCCTGTGACACCAGGCTACCTTTCCCCATGCTCGGAGGCTGACAGACACCTGGGCCTCCCATGACCTCAGGGGCCACACCGGAGGAGGCATCGAGGCACAGACAGTCAGCCAGGCCTGAGTCTCATGGCACAAGTTACAGGGATGCTGGTAGTTATGCTATCTGAGCTCTTGGCCATGAGCACATGCCTGGCCCCCTCTGGTGCCACACACACAGAGGGGAACCCCCTCCAGTTCACCCACAGCTGGAACTGGGAAGCTGTGCCGCAGGGCCAGGCAGTGGGGTACTTCATAAGCAACAGAGGTCAATTGAAAAAGTGAATTACTGGTGCTGAGTTACTAATAAGCAAACAATCAAGTTATACCCACCACAAAAATGACCACAAACAGAGTGACTGTGACAAGAGCAGAAACCTGGAGTCATGCTCCGCAAAGTGAAGCTGCAACTCTGGAAGAAAGCAGCTTACTACAAGGTGTCTTGTTGCTTATAAAATACTCTGCCAACAATGAACAATAATGATAATAGTGATGATAACCAGGACAATAACGATAGCTACTGAGTACTGGGTACTTATCATAGGCTAGTGCCTTCAGATATGATCTCATTTCATTTTCACTCAAAGTATTGTCACCCCCATTCTACAGATGAAGACGCTGAGGCTCTGAGAGGTGAAGGAGCTTGTTCCAGGTCACAGAGCTAGTGAGTGGCAGATCCTGAGAGCAACTTACCACTGTAAACAAGCAACTGCCTAGAAGGAAGGCCAGGACAGACAGGAAAAGTCCCAAATATTTTGCAACTCTACCTTTCTGAGGGGTGGAGCAGGCTTCACCGGACCAGGCTCCAAGCCAAGGAGTGCCTTGGAATGGCCTGAGAGACAGAGAAGGAGGCCGCATCCCAGGGCAACAGGAGTGAGGATTCAACAGCAAGGCCGAGAGGTGTGGCCTGTCTTAAGCTGCCTCCCAGGTGCTGGCCAGCAGGTTGGCTCATACAGGCCAGGACAAGAGAAGCAGGGAGGAAGGAAGACTGACAGCCAGAAAGCCACCCTCCCTGTCATGGCTAGCCCCATCTATCACAGGCATGGTCTGTGCCTCTTCCATCATTGCCTTGTGCAAAGGGAATGGCGGAACTCAGGGTGGTCAGCCACTTGCTAAGTTCACACAGCCATTTGGCACAGATGGGAAGATGGGGAAGGGAAGAGAGAAGGGTGGGTCCATTTTCACAGATTAAAAGCCCCCCACACCAGGAGAGGCCAGGGAAGAAATTTTGTAGATTAGGAGCCTAGAAAGTTGATGAACATCAGGCAGGTCAGGAGAAGAAGCAGGAAGAAGTAGGCCATCATCCATGGGCAGGGCAGATATAGAAGCAGGTGCAGGAACTGGCTGGAAGTCTGGACTGGGACCCCTGGGAGCCTGGCCACACTCCCTGAGGCCTTTCCAAATCACTGGGAAAGGTGGGCACCTGTCTCAGAGGTGACTCCTAAAGCCACGGCACTGCTCAAGAGGGGGCCTGGCTAGCAGCACCATTGCATGGAGGACTCTACTAACACCAAACAGGAAGAATATTGAGACAACTACTGAGATTTTTTTTCCCTGGAGTTTTTACTTTACATTAATTGGCTGCTGTGTTGTTTGGTACAAGGTTTATGATTATTTTATCTTTCTCAGGGAATGTATCTTTCTTCATTAGCTAATGTCTATCTCTGTCCTGTTCAATGCTTTTGGTACTGAATTCTACTTTGATAATAATGTTGGTACTCCTACATTGTTTTTTGTGTGTGTGCCTTAACCTACTATCTTTGTCTCTGTCCAGCCCTTTATTTTATAATCTTTCTTTGTTCTTTTTTGGTTATATCTTATTTTTTTTTAAGTGTGTAACTGGAGCTCATTTTTCTTTTTGTTATATCTGATACATACACAAAACTTATAACTGATATAAGTTGTGAAGCATAATAAGATAAACACCTGTGAACCCAACTAGAGCATTACGAAAGATAGAAACTAGGACACTACCAAGACCACTGAGTCTTTCTGAGTATTCCAGCCCTTCCCTCTCCTACCTCATCCTGAAGATAACCACTATCTTGTATTTTGTGTTTATCATTGCCTTGCTTTAAAAATAAAAACTAATTCCTGATCCCATAAGATTACTGTTCAGTTTTCCATGTTTTTGAACTTTATGCTGGTAATACACTATGCATAGTCTTCTACTAGTTCCGTTTCTTACTCAGTATTACAGCCAGCACTCATCCACATTCTCGCTTGTGACCATTATCCGTTGCCATCTAATATCCCATTTACATTTTCCTACTGCAGATATTTGGGTTTTCCCAATTTTTCATTAAAACAAACAATGCTGCAATGAATGTCCATCTACATGGCTTCTAACGCACACATACCAGAGTCTTTACAGAATATAACCTGGTGGGGAGCTGCTGGGTTGCCAGGATATGCACAGGGTCAGCTGTGTCAGACAAAGTCTGTATCTTCCATGGTGATTTTACTATTTACACTCTCACCAGCAATTAAGAAGAGTTCCCATTGCTCCCCATCCATGACAGTACTTATCGATTTGGATCTGCCCCAAAGGATTAGTGAGGTTGAGCATCTTTTCATATGTTTATTCTCCATCTGTGTTTTCTCTTTTGTGAAATGCCTATTTACGTCTTTCACTCAATTTTCTTTTGGGTTGTTTGTCTTTTTCTTATTTATTTCTAGGGTTTTTAAAAAATATATATATTCTAGATACAAATCCTTCACTAGTTTTATGTGCTACAAATAATTTTTTCCAGCTTGTGGAATAGAAGTTCTTCATTTTAATGTAGCCTGATTCATCATACATTTATGGTTTGTGCTTTTTTTGTGTGTCTTATTTACAAAATCCTTCACTACCTGAATCAGAAAGATATTCTCTTACATTTTTTCTTCAATTTTAAAGTTTCGACTTTCACATTTAAAATTTTAACCCATTAAGAATTTAGTTTGGAGGGCTTCCCTGGTGGCGCAGTGGTTGAGAGTCCGCCTGCCAATGCAGGGGACACGGGTTCGTGCCCCGGTCCGGGAAGATCCCACATGCCGCGGAGCGGCTGGGCCCGTGAGCCATGGCCGCTGAGCCTGTGCGTCCAGAGCCCGTGCTCCGCAACGGGAGAGGCCACAACAGTGAGAGGCCCGCGTACCGCAAAAAAAAAAAAAAACAAATTTAGTTTGGAGTACAGGTGAGATAAGGATCCAACTTCATATTTTTCCATATGAATAATCAAGTAGCCAGGCACCTTACATCAAATAGTTAATACTTTCCCAGTCATCTGAAAAGCCAATTCTATCGTATGTCAGCTTTCTACACATGTGAACTTTTATTACTGTTGCACTGGTCTATTGGTCTAATCCCATGCCAATACCACGTGATCTTAACTACTAACACTTGATATTAAGTCTTGATTGCATTTAGGCATGTTTAACCACCATTTCTTCTTCAGGAGGGTACGGCTAGTCTTGGGCTTTTGTTCTTCCACTTAGAATCAGCTTGTAAAGTACTTTTAAAAATCCTATTGGGGTTTTTATTGGAATGACAATTACTCTATAGATCAATATGTGGAGAACTGAACAGGATAAATCTCCCTGTTTATTAGGTCTTCTCTGACGTCTTTCAATAAGGTTGTAACATTTTCTGCAACAGGTCTTGCACATCTTTTATTAGATTTATTTTTAGATTCCTTACTTTCTGTTGCTATTCTAAACGTTGTCTTTTTCTGAATTGTTTTATAAGTATAGAGACGAGCAATTTAGTTTTGAATATTATCTTATATCCTGCCACCTTCATAAACTCATTAATCCTAATAATATCTTGGTATATTATTTTGGATTTTTTAATGTAGATACTCATCTCACCTGGAAATGATAGTTTTGTTTCTTTCTAATCATTATTCTTCTTTCCTTCCTTTTCTTCTCCTTCTTGTTCTTTTAAAAATATTAAACACATTGGCTAGGACTTCCAATAAAATGTTGATTATGAGGATATTAAGATCCTTATCGTGTTTTGTTAAGGATAATCCTTTTTACTTTTTATTAATAAGTACGATTTTGCTAAATTTTGTAAGTTAAGAAAATTCCCTTATTTTCCTAGGAAGGTAAGAATTTTAATCATGAAAGAATGTTGATTTTGATTAAATGCTTCTTCTACATAGATCTTCTCCTTTAACCTGTTAATGTCACTGCACATAGTTACAATTTAATATATATTAAAAATTTTATAGAACATGTAATACATGCTAATATGTAACATAATATCTACTATACACAATATAATAATATATAATATAGTAATAATATTATGTTAACATATAATATATATTAATGTTAAACCTCATTAGGTCCATGGTATAAACCTGGTTTGGTCATGATTTTTAAATATCTTGTTGGATTCAGTCTTCTACTCTTCCTTGATTTTTGCATTTAGGCACATGAATGAGGTTGTCCTGATTTGAATAATAGTTATGCTGATTTCTCAAAGTGAGCTGTAAGTGTTCCCTTTTTTCTATTCTCTGGAAGAGTTTGTATAAAATTGTAATATCTGTTCTTTGAATGTTTGAAATCATCTGGGCTTGATGTTTTCTATGTGGGATTAACAACCTTTTTAATTATGTTTAGTGGTTATGGGACTATTCAGGATTTTTTTTTTCTTAAGCCAGTTTTGGTAAGTCATGTGTTCCAAAGAATCTGTGCATTTTGCCTGTTTTAAAATTTATTTAATTCAAAGTTATATAAAATATTCTTTTTATCTTTTTAATCTCTGCTCTAGCTGTAGCAATATTTCCTTTCTCATCCTTAATATTATTGATTTATGCCTTTAAAAAATTCTTTTTAAACTTTGCCAGATGTTTATCTACTTTATTAGTCTTTCAAAGAATTAATTTTGGCCTTGTTGATTCCCTCTACTGTATCTTTATTTTTCTATTTTATTAATTTATGATATTCTTTCCTTTTCTTTCATTGAGTTTTTATTCTTTTCCTATTTTTGTAAGTTGGATGCTAGGCTAATTGTCAGCTTTCTTTTTTAAAAATGTAAGCATTTAAGGCTCTAAATTTCCCTCAAACTACCACTTACACTGCATTACAAAAGTTTTGATATGCACCATTTTCATTCATGAGGGCTTTAAAATTTTCCAGTGTGATTTTTTTCTAACTCACAAACACATGGAAAAATTTTTACTCGTTTTATCATTGATTTTTAACCTAGTTGCACTGCAGGTTACAGAAGCATGATCTGTATACCGGATATTATAATTTACTAAGAATTGTATTATGTTCTAGTATGTGGTCACTATTTATACATTTCCCTTGTGTGGATGAAAACATTTGTATTCTCTAATTGTTGGATTCAGGATTTTATCTACATCCATTTGTTCAAGTTTGTTAATTGTGTAGTCAAAATCTTCTATATCTTAATTTTTTCTTTGTTTCACATAGCAATAACTACAAGAGATATGTTGAAATCTTCCATAATAATCATGGATTTACCAATTTTTCTCTGTAGTTCTGGTCCATTCTTCCTTTGTATGTTTTAAGGCTATTTTATGAACTGAATTGTTTTACCTTCCAGTTTCATTAAAACTTTTATCATTATTAGGAACTCTCTTTATCTTTTATAATATTTAACTTAATGACTATTTCTTTTTTTTTTTTTTGCGGTACACGGGCCTCTCACTGTTGTGGCCTCTCCCGTTGCGGAGCACAGGCTCCGGACGCGCAGGCTCAGTGGCCATGGCTCATGGGCCTAGCCGCTCCACGGCATGTGGGATCTTCCCCGACCGGGGCACGAACCCTTGTCCCCTCATCGGTAGGCGGACTCTCAACCACTGCGCCACCAGGGAAGCCCTACTATTGTTTTGATAGTAATAAAGCCACTCCAGCTTTCCTTTGGTTGACATTCTTTTCTCATGAATCATTTTGGTTTTTGTTTAATATTTGTTTATGTGGCTGTGTCAGGTCTTATTTGCAGCACACGGGATCTTCGTTGCAGCATGGAGGATCTTTTGTTGAGGCATGTGGGCTATAGAGCACGCGGGCTCAGTAGTTGCAGCGTGTGAGCTCCAGAGCGTGAAGGCTCAGTAGCTGTGGCATGTGGGCTCTCTAGTTGTGGCGTGCGGGCTCTAGAGGGTTCAGGCTTAGTTGCCCCGTGGCATGTGGGATCTTAGTTCCCCAACCAGGGATTGAACCCGTGCCCCTGCACTGGAAGGTGGATTCTTAACCAGTGGACTACCAGGGAAGTCCCCTCATGTATCATTTTGAATGCCTTTATTTTCAGCCTTTTGGTGTCCTTCTATTTTAGGGGTGACTTTTGTACACAACATACAGCTGGATTTTTAAAATATTTAATATTTCAAACATTATGTCTGTTTCTTTACTAAAGAGTTTAGCACATTTACAGTTTTTACAGTTGGTGATAAATCTGGATTTGTATCTGCCATCTAATTTTGTACTTTCTTTTTGATCCACCCATCTTTTCCATGGTTCTTGTTTCCCCTTTCTCACTTTTTTAAAAGTTGAGAGGTTTTCCCCTTTTATTCCATTTCTTTTCCTCTACAGATTTGGTAGTTACATACTCCTTTTCTATTATTTTTTAGAAATTACCCTTAAAATTTTTTCAAACTTTAAAAACAGTCTAGGGTTAATAATTATTTAGTCCCCCTGCCATCCCCAGGTAATTCAAGGACTTTAAACCACATTAATTCCAATCACCCCTCCCAACTTGTATATGACTGACATCCAGTATTTGAGTTCTACCTTTTTTTTTCTTTTTTGCCCACAAAGTAGACATTATTATTGCTACTAACACTATTTTATACAGACACTTTTTGTTTAAATTTACTTACTTGTTTACCACTTCTTTACTCACCATTTGTTCTTGTATATCAGACTTTCCTTTTGGGATCATTTTTACTTTCCTTTAATGAAAGTCTGTCAGTGGTAAAATTCCTCAGGTTTTGTTCATGTGAAGATGACTTTATTTTGTTCTCATTCTCAAAAGATAGTTTTACTGAGTATGCAAATCTAGGTCAATAATTATTTTGTCTTGGCACTTTGAAAACAGTTTCCCATTTCTTATGGATTTCTATTGTGGCTATCGATAATTTTACTGTTAGTCTAAATGCCATTCTTTTATAACCAGCTTGTTTCTATTCTCTGGTTGCTTCTAAATTCTTATCTTTATTTCTGGTCTTTTGCAAGTTTACTACAATGTGTCTAGAAGTGGATTCACTTCTCTTACAAGTTCTGAAAAGTTCTCAGCCATTATCTCTTCAAATATAATCTCACCTTAGCTTTCTCTGCTCTTTCCTTGTGGGTTTCAGCTGCATAGCAGACCTTCTTATTCTTGTCTCCATTTCTCTTAACCTCCTTTTATATTTTACATCTCTTTTTTTCTCTGTGCTATATTCTGGGTAATTTCTTCAGATCTACTTTCCAGTTCATAATTTTCTCTTCAGCTGCATCTAATCTATTTAGTCCATCTCATGAGATTTTTATATCACTGATTATAATTTTCATTTATACAAGTGCTATTTGGTTTATTCTCAAATCTTCTGGCCATTGTAGACAGGTTTTTATTCCACATTTTTTTTGCGATGTGATTCCATCTTGTATTTCTTTGAACATTTTATACATGATTGTTTTATATTCTGTATTTGGTAATTCCAATAGCCAAAGTATTTAGGAAGGGCGTATTGTCTCAGCATATTGTTTATTGTATTGCTGACTCTCACTCATAGTGGCTTGTTTCCTTGTAGTTTGGTGATCACTGATTGTGAGCTCATATTTTTAATTTAACCTGTGGGAATCCTGAGGGTCTAAATTGGAGGTACATTCATACTGATGGCATTTGCATTTAGTCGGGGCTGCTATTAACCTGGGACTACTTTAGCCACCTTCAGGAGACCTGGGCACAATTCAGGAGTCTCAAGTTAAGTTCTCTCACCTTGCCTCTGCCCTAGACTTAATTTGCCTATCACAGTGCTTATTTCAACATTTAACCTGACTTTCCTGTTTACCTGTTAGTGATGACTCCATGCTTTAGTTTTAGTTACTCACTGTCTTGTTGAGTTTTTCTTGGCAGAGGATATTTAGTCCTTAGAGATTTCCCTTACTTTCTAACAAACCCAGCAATGCATTAAAAATAATGGTTTGTTTTATTTTGTTTTGTTTTTGTAATTCATGCAGAATCTAGTTGTATTTTAGTGGGAGGGCCTTTTAGGGCACTAGTTCACCATCTTACCAAAAGTGGAAATCTCATGATGCTATTATAATCCCCATTTTACAGATGAGGGAACTGAGGCTTAGAAAATTAAATGTCTTGCTCAAGACTACACAGCAACACAAGCAGTGGCAGAGTCAAGACTAGAACCCATGCTGTCTGACTCCAGAACCTGAACCTGAGTTTATCCAGAGGTTTGTGGTCCCCAAAGGAGAAGAAACATGTTTATAGGGCTATGGCCTTGAAGTGTGTGGTACAGGCTCGGGTCAACACTCTGGGATGAACCCACAAATTTCTACTGAGGAAGGAATGATGAGACCCAGTCTGGCCCAGAGTGGGTAGGCCCCAGCCATCCAGCACCAGCTGCCAGCTTGGCAGCAGCTCAGCCAGAGGCCGTAGAGGGCACTCAGCCCGCAGTTCCACCCTGGGAAGGGAGCCAGAAGGAGCTTCCTGCACTAGGGTTTCCATGACAACCAGTCACCCTATTCAATAAGACGCAAAAGCCACAGGCAGTGACTGGAACATTCCTGAATCTTCAGTCCTCATTACAGGTAGGTCTTCTGCAGCGTTGGGGGCAGTGTGAGAGGGATTCAGAGGAAAGAGAATTCATGTGAAGGTATAATGTTCAAACAAGCTCACAATGCCACTCACCAGCCTCTTCCTCCTCACCCACACCCCAAGTATCATGGACCCAGGGTCCCATGTCCAAGGAAGTCCAGAAACAGGCTGGGGGCAGCCTGGTGCTAGGTCCCAAACAATACCGGTTCCCCTTTATCATTCAATAGCAATCCCCTCTTGACTCCTCCTGCCAGGTTCTCAGGCTCCTATGTGAAATAAGGGCCCTGCCCTCTGTGAGCAATTAGTCTAGTGCAAGACCTAGACAGATCCTAACAGCCAATTATAACCAGGGGGCAAGGGAGCACAGAGGCCATGAGAGCACAGAAGAGGGATTCCCTCCAGGAAGTCTTCCCAGAGCAGAGGTACTTGAGCTGGGCCTGGGGTGACAAAAATCTAGCCCAGTACAGAAGGGAGGGAAGGGCATTCCAGGCAGAGGGCACCACATGCAATAGGCTCAGAAGCATGAAGGGGTAAGGTTATTTTTGTAAAACGAAGTGAGGGAAGCAGGAAAGGCAGGCCTGAACTCAACGCTGTGAACTTTGGCTTTATCCTGGGAGCAGCCGGCAGCCCTTAAAGGGTTTTAAAAGGGTATGACAGGGCCCTATTGTCATCATAGTATCGAGGACGGATAGGAGCTCGTTGCAATAACACAAGGAGAGACCACAGTAAGGAGTACGATGACTGAGGTGGCAGGGATAAGAGAGAAGGGGACAGACTTGAGAGATGTTTAGAAGGGCAAATCCATAGGACTCGGTGAGAGATTGGCTGTGAAGAGTGTGAAAAGACAGGAGCGTTAGCCAGGAGCAGGTGTGGGAGTAGGGGAGGGGCGGCCACAACAGACCCTTGCCGGGTCATGCGGAGGTGACCAATTTTCCTCATACAGATGCTGGTGGTTGAGCTCCCTGGAGTGTGCTATCCAGGACATGTCTTCTCCAGGTCAACGCAGAAAAAGAATGTTTCAAAGCCTTTTTCAACAGGCTTCAACTACCAGGCGGGCAGTTTCAGCTGCAGTTCTGCCCCCAACTCCCACGCCCTGCTCTGAACTGAACCAGCCCTGGTGTCCCAGAGCCCCCGACCAGGGGCAATCTGGGAAGCTAGTGTCTCTCCCTGCTGGGCCACTGGCTCCACATCTCCCAGGCCAGTGGAGCCAAATTTCTGTTTTGTGCTTTTTGTTTCCTTCTGGTTATGTGCTTGTCACAAAGTTATGTCTGTGGCTGTTTGATTGGATAGTCTGGGGCTGTATCAATAAGAAGTAAACTGTAGAGAAATCAAGGTGATGATTACAAATCTTAAAAAGGGGCTCTGGGGCTTCCCTGGTGGCACAGTGGTTAAGAATCCGGCTGCCAAGGCAGGGGACACGGGTTCAAGCCCTGGTCTGGGAAGATCCCACATGCCACGGAGCAACTAAGCCCGTGTGCCACAACTACTGAGCCTACACTCTAGAGCCCGTGAGCCACAGCTACTAAGCCCACGTGGCACAACTACTGAAGCCCACGCGCCTAGAGCCCGTGCTCTGCAGCAAGAGAAGCCACCACAATGAAAAGCCCACGCACTGCAACGAAGAGTAGCCCCCACTCGCCGCAACTAAAGAAAGCCTGCATGCAGGAACAAAGACCCAATGCAGCCAAAAATTTAATTAATTAATTAATTAATTTTAAAAAAAAAGGGGGCTCTGGAGTCAGACATAACTGTGTTCAAATCCTGACTCTAACTGGCTGGGTGTCTATGGGCAGTGCCTCCCCCAGTTACGGGATCCTCCGACATTCCATGCCCTTCTGCTCACACTTCTTTCCTCCCTCAAGCCCCACTCCTGTTCACATTCATCTCCTGTTCTCCTTCATCCTCTCCAGTGCAAGACCACACTCCTGCCCCCACTAATTGATCCTGGTAAGGAGTCATAGCAGGCTCCTGAGGGAAGTGTTGGGGCCCAGCTGCCTCCCCATGCCCCCTCCCTTCATTTCCAGCCCCCAACCTGATCTCCCAGCAGGTGCCAGGCCCGTCCATCAGGGACCAGAGCTTACCTGCCTCATCTGCAGACTGCACTGGTGTACCTGACCTAGATGGGGCCCCAAGGCTGATATCCACTTCTGGTCCTCTTATTCCCTCTTCCAGGATCCCTCCTCGACCCCGCACACCCCAACACTCACTGGGAGCTGGAGGAGGTAGGTGTGGCCTATGAAGGAGCCTGGAAAAGGGGGCGGGGCCAGGCCTGAGAAGCTACGAGGCAAACCCTACCCCTGGGCCCAGACAATCCAGACCCCCTCCAAGAAGGCCCGGGGGAACCAGAGAGGGGTCGCAGGCTGGCCGCCCCGCAGAGTCCGGGCACCCCGGGCCTGACCCACGCCCTGCCTGGTGGAGTCACCCCCTGGCCGGTGAGGCTCCGAGACTCAGCACCCACTTCCTGCCCGGGGCGGGGCCTGCGGCCACAAGCCAAGCGCCGTAAAATTTAAAGAGGTGAGAAAGACACTTCGCAGAAACCTCAGCAGTGCGGGGAAATGAAATAAGGCCTCCCTTCGAGGCGCCCGCCCCCGCCTACGCCGTCCCGAGCCCAGAGCCACCTCGGAGGGTCCAGGTGCGGACCCTCGCTTAATACACCCCTCTCCCTAGAGCTGGAATGGAGACACGCTCCCTCCCCACACTGCCTCCCAGCTTGGGAGAGCGAGGCCAGGCACCAGGGATCCGGACCCCAGCAACCTGCGTGGTGTTCCAGGCTAGGGCTGAGTCCGGCCGCTGTCCCTCATCCCGGCCAGGGCCAAGAGAGCATCTCCTCCCCCGCGGGGAAGAGCAGATCCCAAAATGCCCACCCCCGACAACTTGTCCCGATGCCTTTCTCGGGTGTCCGATGGTGCTCCTGGTTCCCGCCACCCCCTCCCTCTCCTCGCCATCTGAGAGTCCACCCCCACCCCCGTCCAGCCCTCATCTTTCCCTCCATGATGATGGATGGAGCCTTCAGGGAGCTAGTGCGGGCCGGCTTGGCTCAGGCGGAAATGAAGAGGATAAGATCTGCGAGCCGAGCCCCTGTGACACTGTGATATCCGCCTCGCTCGCTGAGCTCGGGGCGATGGATGGGCAGAGCACCCCCCCCCACCCCCCCCCCCCCCCCCCCCCCCGGGCCCCCGCCCCCCCGGCCCCCAGCCCCGGACCCCCCCCCCCCACGATGAAGCTCAAGCTAGCGCGAGTGTCCGCGCACACGGCCCCCCCCACACAACGGTGCCCTCCCAGAAACACCACACTGCAGCCACACACGCGGCAGGCTGACTCCCCCTTCCCACACACTTAGCCCTCTACACATCTGGCCGTGCCCCACACACATATATGGAACTGTCCCTCTTCCCCTAATACACTCGCAGCAGGCACGAGTGCACACACACGAAGATTGTCCTTAGAACAAATCACACCTTATACATTTGCCCATCCTACTGCTTCTTGCCTGTGCACATATACCCACACCCAGGCAAGCTGGACCTCCTTGCCCCCAACACAGTGTTCCTAGAGTCTCATGGGTCACTCAAGAAGAGGGTGTGACCACTGTGAAACTCAGCCCTGGGCGGGGGTCTTAGAGCAGGGAGCAGGACAACAGTTGCTACTTGTACTCATCATCTTGTTTGGCCACTGAGTGGGTCAGGTTTGGCATGGACAGCAGGCAGCACTTGTACTGTCTAAAGAGGCCTCACCATCAGTGCTGCCATGGTTACCATCTTCCTAGCACTATCATACAGCAACATCATTGTTACTATGGCTGCAGACCCCGCACTCCCCTCCTCTGCATTGCTACCATTTGCTTGCCATTGCCATTACCATTGATTCATTCACTCATTTGTGTATTCACTCATCCCCTCACATTCTGCTTATCAACTCCGGATACAGAGATGAGTGAATCGGTGCCCCCCTTTGGGAGTGCACAGTGGAATGGGGAAGATGAGAGGTAAGCAACCAACAGTATTGTATTGGGTGGGCCAAAAAGTACCTTTGGTTTGTTAAGTAAAAATAAAAGACATTTTTCATTTTCACCAAGAACTTTATTGAACAACATATTCACCCTTTTGTTCCACTACCTTCTGCCATTTTTCAGGCAACTGCATAATTCCATCTTCCCAAAACTTTTTATCTTTTTGAGCAAAGAACTGTTCCAGGTGCCTTTTACGGTCTTCCAGGGAACTGAAATTTTTTCCATTAAGAGGATTTTGTAAAGACCAAAGTAAATGGAAATCCAAAGGCGCAATGTCTGGTGAATATGGCAGATGAATCAGAACTTCTCAGCCAAGCTGTAACAGTTTTTGCCTGGTCATCAAAGAAACATGCGGTCTTGCGTTATCCTGAGGGAAGATTATGCATCTTCTATTGACTAATCCTGGACGCTTTTCATCGAGTGCTTTCAGTTGGTCTAACTGGGAGCAGTACTTGTTGGAATTAATTGTTTGGTTTTCCAATCCCACCGTTTACACAACATCACCTTCTCTGGATGAAGACGGGCCTTTGGTGTGGTTGGTGGTGGTTCATTTCACTTGCTCCACAATCTCCTCCATTCCACACTGTTGTACAGTATCCACTTTTCATCACCCGTCACAATTTGTTTTAAAAACGGAATGTTTTCATTACATTTCAGTAGAGAATCGCATGCGGAAATATGGTCAAGAGGTTTTTTTCACTTAACTTACGTGGAACCCAAACATCAAAGTGATTCACATAACCAAGCTGGTGCAAATGATTTTCAATGCTTGATTTGGATATTTTGAGTATGTAGGCTACCTCCCGCGTGGTATAACGTTCATTGTTCTCAATTATTGTTTCAGTTTGATTGCTATCAACTTCAACTGGTCTACCCGACCGTGGAGCATCGCCCAACGAGAAAACTCCAGCACAAAACTTCGCAAACCACTTATAACACGTTCAATCAGTCACAGCACCTTCTCCATACACTGCACAAATCTTTCTGTGCATTTCAGTTGAGTTTTTACCTTTCTTGAAATAATAAAGTATAATATGCTAAAAATATTGCTTTTTTTTCCATCTTCAATATTAAAATGGCTACACAAAAATTCACCAATTTTGATAAGTCTTTTTTTTTTAAATGCATGCTGATACGACAGCTGTCACATACAATCTAAAAAAATTGTTTTGAACGAAGTTAAAGACAACTAAGTGCTACAAGAGCCATCTTACAGAAAAAAAGGAAATGAACCTTTTGGCCTACCCAATACATTTTGCAAAGCCTTGAAGACCCATGAGGACTTACCACATAGATGGTTTGGTAGAAAGGATACTCAGGGGACACCATGCAAAGAGGGCAACGATAAGAAGGGTGTGAAGCCATTGACAGCATCATCACCTGACCACCAGGTCATGCTTGGTGTGCTCGGAGATGAGTGTACTCTGGGGTGTCAAGAGCAGGCAGTAAGGAGAGAAGGCCAGGTGCTGCCACACTACGAAGAATCTTCAGTGACCCAAGATTCCCCGGGGCACAGATCTGGGAGTCTGACAGACCTGGGTTTGAGTCCTGACTTTGCCAGCCCCTAGCTTAGGGACTTCGGACGAATCATTTCTGCACAGTGTCCGGCAATTAGCAAGTCATTGTTTTTACTATTGTCATTTTAAACCATGCAAAGGGGCTTTGGAAAATCACCAACATTAAAACTTTTGGCCTCTAAGGGAAGCTCAAGTCCCTCTCCTCACTAACCTACCTCCTAAAGCCAAACCCCAGAGGAACCAAGGCGGGTGGTTCAGGCCAAGGGTATTACTTACTGAAGGATGAAGCCTGGGAGTGGGGCTTTCCTAGAAACCAGTCCACCTGTGTGCGTCCTCTCCTTTGTCCACAGGCTGACTCTCGGAGGGAAGAGAGTCACTATTATGCACTATTTTATCTAGTGCATAAAGGCCCGCTCGCCTAGGCCAGGGGCTTCAACTTGGTGGTTTGAACCCAAGGCCTTAAGTGATTTTCTTTAACTAGGGTTTCCCATCAGAGCCAACAGGAAGGCTTTCTTGAAATGTGAATGCCTGAAAATTCTGACTCAGCAGGTCTGGGTTTGAGTCCTGAAAGAAGCTCCTAGGGGATTCTAATGTGTACCCTGGTTAATTTCCCATATATTCTGGCTGCTTATGCCCCTGGGACCAGCACTCAGTCGGTATCTTTGGTTCTGTGCAGATCCCCTCCCTTCTCAAGGACACTATCTCCATCCCCAGCCTCCTTGCAATACATGGCTAGAGCAAGAGCAGCCATGTTCTTCCATGACTCAGTTGATTGGTCCAAAAATGGGCAGCTGACCCAGGATAGGCCAATTAGACTCCTTCCCTAGGACTTTTAAAAGTTATTTTATTAAATTTTAAAATATAAAATATTTCATATATATGAAAGAATAGAGTAATATAATAAAAACCTTCTGCTCATCCCCCATATCTAGCAATCATTTTGCCATAGTATTATGTCTATCTGATTCTGCCCTCCTCCTGATCCATTTTCATTACTTTCTTCACTGCTACTTACCCATAGGTAACTACTATTCTAAATTGGTGTGTATCTGCTATTCACATTTTTATACTTTTACTATAGAGGTGTCCATTAAAATATAGTATTATTTTACATGTTTTTAATATTTAAATAAGTTCACATACCATTATGTACATATTTACATAAATGGAATCATTTTCAACTTGCTTTCATTCAACATTGTTTTATAAGATTTGTTTATGTTGATACATGTAGCCCTGGTCCATTCATTTTACCTGAGGAAGAGTAACCCATTGTATGAAAACACAATAATTTTTAAATTTCCTCCACTATTGGTAGATGTACAGATTACTTCCTTATTTCTTATGCAATTGCAAATGATCCTGCAATGAGCATCCTTGTGCATGTCTCTTTGTGTGTAAGAGCAAAATATCTCTGATTAATATAGCAGGGAGTGGGAATGTTGGGTCCTGGGGTGTGTACATTGTCAAGCTGTGTTTCCAAATTTCTCTCCAAAGTTGGTGCACTAATTTACTAATTTGCCCTCCCACCAGCAGTTTGCAAGAGTCATTTCCCCACATCTTTATTAATACATACTTGGTACTGCCAGACTTTTAAATGTTTGCCCATTTGATGGATATGATACGGTGTCTTACTGCTGATCATTTTTGTGTCTTTCCCCAATTATTAGTGAAGTTGAGCATCTTTTCATTCTTATGGGAAATTCCATTTTCTCCTTTGTATATTAGCTGTTGATGTATTTTGTCCACTTTTCTGCTGGTTGTTTGTTTCTATCTTATTGAATTGAAGAAGCTATACAATCTGAATATTAATCCTTTACAGTTTTTTTATTTTGAAAATATATTCATCCACTTTGTGGTTTTTAAATATCTTAAACTTAGGATGCCTTTGTATATGGTGGTTTTGGCACAGGAATAGGCAAAACAATGGAGCAGAAAGGACAAATTTATCACTCTTTTCCTTCATGGCTGGCGCTCGTTCCCCCCACCCCCCCTCGTTTGCTCTCTCCCCTACGTTTAAGAAATCTTTTCCTAAACAACACCACAAGATATTCTCTAAGACTTTCTTCCAGTTATTTTTAGCCTGCCTTTTTATTTTTATTTTTTGGCTGCGTTGGGTCTTTGTTGCTGCACGCAGGCTTTCTCTTGTTGCAGCAAGTGGAGGCTACTCTTCGTTGCGGTGGGTGGGCTTCTCATTGCGGTGGCTTCTCTTGTTGCGGAGCACAGGCTCTAGGCACACAGGTTTCAGTAGTTGTGGCATGCAGGCTCAGTAGTTGTGGCTCATGGGCTCTAGAGCGCAGGCTCAGTAGTTGTGGCACATGGGCTTAGTTGCTCCGTGGCATGTGGGATCCTCCTGGTCCGGGGCACGAACCCGTGTCCCCTGCATTGGCAGGCGGACTCTCAACCACTGCACCACCAGGGAAGCCCTTGAGTCTTCTTTTATGTGATAGAATGGTTGATATTTATAAACATTCCACATATGCATGAAGAGAATGTATATTCTCCATTTGCTACACTGAGAATTCTACATGTTTATTGTTCGTTAATTCTTTATATTGTTTGTTAATTCTGTTATCTAGTCTTCTATATCTTCTTTATCCTTACTAGTTTTCTCTCTTTTTATTCCATCTGAAATGTGTTAAATCTCCTAGTATTACTGGGGATTTGTCTATTTTTGCTTAATGCCTTCTAGGCTACATAAAGTTCAGTGTTATATTTTCCTGGGAAATTGTTCTTTTCATCATTAATTATCACCCACTTTTCTTAATATTGCTCTTTAAAGTTTATTTTGTTTAGTACTAACATTGCTATATCAGCTTTCTTTTGGTTAGTATCTACTTATTACTGTATATGTCTCTCTATACATTTACTACAACCCGTTTCATTCCTTTAGGTGTATCTCTTATAAATAAGATATATAGCTGAATTTTTAAACCAATCTGAAAAATTCCATCTTTCAATGGGTGAATTTATTTACACTTATTGTGATTATTATTTTGAGATTATTTATAACATCTATTTTGTGTCTGTGTGTCTCTTCACTGTTTTCCTTTGTCCCTTCCTTCTTTCCTACTTTCCACTAAATTAATAATTTTCCTTTTCCCTTTTATTGGTTCATAAGTTACATATTCTGTTTACCTTATCTGAATAATTACCCTTACATCTTAACATAAATAATTGATGTGACAAAGTCAGGAATTAATAATCAAGATCTCTATCATTTTCCATAATTATATAAGGACTAAGATATTTAATTAATATATCAGCCCATAATCTATTTATTTTTATTGCCTAGCATTTAGTGTCACCTTACTTTTAACTCTCCCATTACGTAGTTAGTTGTGTTTTACAGCTAAGAATTAACAATATTTTATCAAATCTAAGATGTCATCAATTGTAAGAAACACTATTACTTTATGTACCTCTAAGAAAAAAGAGGGGTGACATCAGCAAAAATGACAATGTAAGGACCTCTGAAAATTCCCTTCTCCATAAAAGTAGTGAAAACACCAGCAAAAATTGTCAGGAACAACTTTTTCAGAACTCTGGAAATTAACCAAAGGCTTGTAGCAATCTGGGGAGCATTTATTATTTTTTTTAAAAAACCAATAGCTGAGTATCAGTAATAATAGCAACCTTTATGGCATTTTAACTTTCACTATTCTCATCTCCCCCTCCCTGGCTCTGCAGTTGCCCTTTCACTGCAATTACAGTAAAAACCAGCAGGCTGGCAGCTATTGGAAGGGGCAGAATGGGTTGGTGCCCCTTCAAAGTCCCATTCCCAGAGAAAACTCAAATTACTAAAATCGGAAATTAAAGAGGAGAGAGTACCACTGAACTTATAGAAATAAAAAGGATTATAAGGGAATACTATGAACAAATTAATCTACATGAAATGGACAAACTCCTAAAAAG
Organism: Monodon monoceros; assembly: GCF_005190385.1. NCBI lineage: Eukaryota > Metazoa > Chordata > Mammalia > Artiodactyla > Monodontidae > Monodon > Monodon monoceros. The sequence goes on from NW_021703782.1 coordinate 104,554,590, forward strand.
ACACAAGCTACTGAAATGGGCTTTTTTAAAAAAAGCTGAATATCTGAATAGACCTTGTAACAAGTAAAGAGGCTAAGTTAGTAATCAAAAACTTTCTGCAGAGAAAAACCTAGGACCAGATGGCCTGACTGGTGAATTCTACCAAGTGTTTAAAGAATAATTAACACAAATCCTTCACAAACTCATTCAAAACATAAAAGAGGAGGAAACACTTCCCACTCATTCTATAAAGCCTGTATTATCTTGATACCAAAACCAGACACAAAAATCTATAGGCCAATATCCCTTATGAATATACATGAAAAATACCAGCAAATATCAACTTAAAAAGGATTATACACCATGACCAAGTGGGATTTATTGTGGGAGTGCAAGGTTGGTTCAACATAAGAAAACCAACTAATGTAATACACCATATTAATAGAATAAAGGACAAAAGCCACATGACCATCTTTTTTTTTTTTTTTTTTTTTTTTGCGGTACACGGGCCTCTCACTGTTGTGGCCTCTCCCGTTGCGGAGCACAGGCTCCGGACGCACAGGCTCAGCGGCCATGGCTCACAGGTCCAGCCGCTCCGCGGCATGTGGGAGCTTCCTGGACCGGGGCATGAACCCGTGTCCCCTGCAACGGCAGGTGGACTCTCAACCACTGTGCCACCAGGGAAGCCCACACATGACCATCTTAATGGTTATTGGACCATTGGGATAACAGTGAGAGGAACCAATCCCATGTCCACTCTTTTATTCCAGGACCTTGAATCCTGTTCATGGAATAAATGATACCACATATTGGTCACAATGATTCAGAGCATATATCACAACCTGGAAGACTCTGCCTTGGGCCCACAGGTATTACCACGCATCTGGTGTCGTAACTGAGTCTTCAAAAGGCCATTTCATTGTTTTATCAAGCCAGCTGCTAGAGGGTAATGGGGAACATGATAAGACCAACGGATACCATGAGTCATTAGCCTATTGCCACCTTACTTTATTTACCTTACCAGTGCTTCCCTGGTCAGAAGCAATGCTGTGTGGTACACCATGAGTCATTAGCCTATTGCCACCTTACTTTATTTACCTTACCAGTGCTTCCCTGGTCAGAAGCAATGCTGTGTGGTATACCATGATGGCAGATAAGGCAGTAATGGTGGTTGTGAAAGAAGCATTGTGAGCAGGGAAGGCCAATCCACGACCAGTGTCTACTCTAGTGAGGACGAAGTGCTGCCCCTTCCGTGTTGGAAGTGGTCTACCGTAACCACCCTATCACCACACGGCTGGCTGCTCCCCTGAGGAATGCTGTCATGTAAGGGCTCAGTGTTGGCCTCTGCTGTTGGCAGACTGGGCACTTAGTGGCAACTGTAGCCAAATCAGTTTTGTTCAGTGGAAGTCTATGTTACTGAGCCCATGCATAACCTCCATTCCTGCTCCATTGCTACTCTGTTCATGAGTCCATTGAGCAAGGACAAAAGTGGCTGGGGAAAGAGGCTAACTGGAATCCAGAGAATGGGTCACCTTGTCCATCTGAGTATAAAGATCCTTCTCTACTAAGGTTGCTCTTTAATGAGCATTTACATGGGACACAAGTATCCTCACACAGTGTGACAGTCTGGAGAAGTTTATTCACATAGCTCTTTCCAAGATCTCTTTGTCACCAATTTTCCAATTCTGTTATTTCCAAGTCCCTGACCATCTAGCCAAACCGTTTGCCACTTCCTGCAATTAACTTTTATTAATCACTGTAAATTTGTGCCTCTTGCCATTTCTCCTTCCAGGCGAGATGAACAATGAAGTGTACTGTTCAACTGCCCACTGGAAGGCTTCTGTCTCACCACTGCTCTTCAGAACCACCCCACAGTAGGGCCTTAGTGCCACACTGGTCCACTTTTAGGTGGTTCCGGCATGTCATGCGTAATCATTTTCAAATCCTCAATATTTTCTTCCTCTGTTAACTGGTCATTGGGAAACTTCTCATAAGAATGTAGGTATAGACTAAAAGGGAGAAAGCAAAACAGCAGAAGAGCTACATACTCATCCAACTTACTTGTGCCTTCTAGACCCATCAAGCCCAATCTAGCATAAACTACTTCCACTGGATGATGAAGTGATGTGATACGATGATGTGGATAACCACAGCATTGTTTTGGAGACCACTGAGTCCACATGGAAACTGACTCAAGCCAAAACTCCATTAATCACCCAATTACCATAATCCCCTTTACAGCTGGTAGGCCACAATGTCATTTTGGGTTCCTTTGCATACAGTGATCCCCAAAAGTCTGGCTATTTCCCATTCCCCCATGCACAGTCACGCTGGTAAATGGCTGCTGGTCCCTTTAGGGAATGCTAGGAGGTAGAGTTCCAGTACATTAAAGAAGAGTTATGGCGGGGTGAGGGATAAATTGGGAGTTCGGGAGATTATATCTGTATAATCACTGAATCACTTTGCTGTACACCAGAAACTAACGCAACATTGTAAATCAACTATACTTCAATAAAAATAATAATAAAAATAAAAAAGAGCTACAGTATACATTTTTGTCAGTGTAGCATTCCTTCCTTAGGTGTCTCCCCATTATTCGAAGGGTTTGGGGTGTATGAAATGGCTCAAATCTAGGAACAGGTTTGGAGAATGCAGCTCTCTATTGTGTTGATTCAGGCCAGACTTCTGCTCACCAGATCTAGAGCTTTTGGTTTATACAAATCAAGTAAGACTTTAGTAGGCTGCCCATCTATTTCAATCCTAGGGACACCACAGTCAAACAGCCACAGCTAAAACATTCTTCAGGTCAGACTATTCTGAATTATGGTAGTCACACCCACCTTGTCTCTGTCAGTTAAGTGCCTCCCTGGGATCCCATCGTCCCCACTGAATTCAAGGAGCTCAGTTTCATGGCGTCATTTCCCACTGTAATTCCTGTCCTCCAGAGAATCAACATTACAGAGCTCTTCAGAGTGCTGGGAACTCCCCTCACCAATGTATTTCTCAAAGTCTTGGTGAGCAGTCCTCTGGACCCTCCTAGGAGACACAGTGAGGGGGTAGGTGAGCAGGTCTTATATAATAAATCCATCCTAGCATTCTGCTTTTCCTAAGCTTTTGGATGCCTCCCTCTATAGTATATCTGAGAAGTTCTGAAATCTCAGCCTTATTCATTTAGGCTCAGGGGAGTTCATATTTGGGTCCAGGTTTCAACCAACCAACTGAGCAAACTATTAGCCACCCCAGCCTCTGACGGTTAATTTTATGTGTCAGCTTGACTGGGCTAAGGGAAGTCCAGAGAGCTGGTCATTTATTATTTCTAGGCGTGTCTGTGAGGGAATTTTTGGAAGAGATTAACATTTGATTTGGTGAACTAAGTAAAGCAGATATCCCTCCCCAATGTGGGCAGACACCATCTGATCTATTTACGGCCCAAACAAAACAAAAAGGCAGAGGAAGGGTAAATTCACTCTGCTTGAGCTGAGACATCCACTGGACCTCAGCACTCTTGGCTCTTGGGCTATTGGACTCAGATGGGGACTGACATCATCAGGCCCCCCAGATTCCCAGGCCTTCAGAGTTGGACTGAATTATACCACTGGTTTTCCTGGTTCTCCAGCCTGCACACAGCAGACTGTGGGACTCTGTGTCTCCATAGCTGGGTGAGCCAATTCCTATACTAAATTTCCTCTTATCTAAATCTATCTATATCCTAAAGGTTCTGTTTCTCTGGGGAACCCTGACCAATACAAAGCCACTCAAATTACCATAACTAATCTAGAATCCCTTAGTACATTCATATCAATCAATTCAGCCAGCTCCAACATTATATTCCTTCCACCATGAGCCAACACCCTTTGGGTCCATCCTACATTGATACGAGTTGGAGACATCTTGCAATTCTTTGGTGTATATGATGCCTCTTCATAATCACACTTTGTACCTGACCCCCTTAAGCGTGCCATGTTTTGAGTCTAGTAAAAGATCTAGAAGAAATGAGAGGTGGGGGACAGGTCTTGAGGAAGATCACCTTTCCCCAACAAGAACATCACCTCAAGAGGCCACTAGAGTTTCTCCACGTACCAGGAGAGTAACCTCCTCAGAAGGGGAGGATGGGATGCTTCTACTGGCAAAAAGATTGGTTAAATTTGGGAGTTCATGATACTCCTCTTCATCAGAGTCTGCTCAGGTGTCTCCATCCCAGTTTTTAGGGTCCCACTCCTTCTCAGTCAAAGCCCTCTAACTTTAATGAGACCTTCCAAGGTGTGAATTCAGTTGGCACTGTCCTTCAGCCATCCACACAAATAGACTTTGGGTTTGGCTTTCAGAAATCTCAACCTGCAGCTCCAGGAGATAAGGCTTTCTTTCAGGGCAGACATAAATGCTTTCTGGATCTTGACCCAAATCTTGATTTGGGAATTTAAAGCCCTAAGCTCATCACCTTTTTTATCCAAATTTTCCAGTGCACTAAGAAGAATACCTCACAGTCCTAATACCCTTTATTGCCACTGAAATGTTCCTTGGCAGTAGCTATTTGGTCAGTCTCACTTTCTATAGGCCTTGACTCCAGGGGTCTAAAGGTGATAATTTAATAACGGCTTCACCAGCACATGCTATGGACCACCGGTATCCCCTTTACTCCTGAAAACAGTGTACTTAATGCCTCTAAATCTACTCAGAGAACCAATGTCAGATTCCCATCCTTACAGTTCTGCTCCCCTGGAAGCATCACCACTACTAATAACTGTATCAGTCAGGGCTCAGTCAGGGAAGCAAAGCCACTGTGAGTGTTATAGGATATGGATTTATTATAGGGATTAGGCCTGACACAACTGTGGACGGAGCTAGGGAAGTACAGGTCCAGAGAGGGAATTAGAGGGTCAGAGGCAAAGTCACTAAACAATATGCCTGAAGCTTTGGCTCAGGTGGAATCTTCGAGGCCAAGCATATGGAGCCACTGAAGTGGGATTCCCAAGTGGGGCTTGTAGGGAGGTCTATGGGATACTGTTGCCTCTGGGTAGCTACCTCCCCTATGAGTCCATTGCTAAGCATCTCATGGTGAACCTGGAATTGCTCGTGGTGAACGGGAACAAACACAGGTTGTGGAGCAAAGAAGAAGGAGGACAGACTGGGACCCACTGGATGCTTCAGCATCTGTCTGTCACCATTTTTAGCCACAAAGACCATCAGACAATAATGGCAGCTACTTCCCCTCCACTTCCCAATTCTTTTAGTCAACTCTACCCTGGAAGGAGATTCTAGGAGAGGTGTTCATAGCTTAACCAAGTTAACAATAGAGTTTTCTAACACAGGGAATATAATGGCTCTACGGTTCACAAATATACAAGTTATCATTTCAGCCATCGATGGAGACTGATTTGCTGTCAAACCTCCAAATGGCATGAAAAGAGACTCTGACTGGCTCAGCTTGGGTCATGTGTCCATACCTGGTCCAATGGCTATGCCTAGGGGCACAAGTCACACAGGAAAGCATGGCTGGGGGCCCTCCGCTGGGCGTCAAGAGGCAGTCCTCAGAGAAGAGAGTTCATGCACAGCCCAGGCACAAACTGCTTCAACTGGTACTGTGTAAAATCAAGAACACTGGGGAGCTGTAGGTAACCTGCTCACAGAGAGGGTACAGCTGTGTCCATGGAGGGAGCTTACACTCCATCCTTGGGTGCCAAGATGGCAGGAACCAAAGAGAAAAATGAAAACCCTTGTCATCCACTCAAACAATTTTCACCATGTGCCAGACACTGTATTAGGCCTGGGAACTAGTGCCTTATTAGCTCTCCTGGTGCTTACAGATTAGAAGGTTTTAAGTGGTTGGGGCCTGGCACCCCCAGGAAGAAGGGACTGGAAAAGAAATGGAGGCTGGTGATGCCCAAGGGACAAGTAGCTTTTGTCTGTTTGTTTTGACAGTAAGGTAGACTTTATTCAGGGGAACTACTACAATGAGGTTGCAGGGGAACAAAATCTGTCACCCCAAAATGTCTCTTTGGTATGCAAATTACTTCCAGCTGAAAACAATCAAGGCCCAAAAGACTCAGGAAGAAACTTTGACCTCCCCACTAACTGCATAAAAGAATTTAGATAGAGGACCTCTTCCTGGAATAGAGCTACCACCAGAGATACCTGCATTCTGTCCTGTCCCCAAAAATCTATTCTCACATTAACAAAGTATCTTACAATCAATTCTACCTCACAAGCAAAGAATTACTTTTACCTGTGGATTTCAAACAAAAGGCTTGTCAGGCCGCTAGTCCCATAAGAACAGCAGGCCCAGATGGGGCCTGACAGTAATCCCTCTTCAAACCTCATCACCGGCGCACTGAGGGCACCCGCAGCCCCAGGAGGACGGTCCAGTGGGCGAGGGCAGGCCTATCCCGCAGGCCAGGAGGGCCCGGGTCCTGAGGGTGTTCAGGCTACCCTGGGATGGGCCCCGGCTCCAGGCCTTGGAGAAACAGACTGGGCCACGAGCGGGGACTTCTGGAGGCCACGCCGCGATGCCAAGGTCCACCCCCCTTCCACACAGAGTTACCTGTTTTCCTGAAGCCACAGCTCACGGAACGCCTTGGCTTTGCCATCCCCGGCTGGGCCTGTTAGTCGGCTGAGGAGAGACACCTGGGAAGCTGCCTCCCGCAGAGGCCCTGGGTGCCTTCCCGTCACGAGGCGGCGGGAGGGGGCGGGGCGGGGACAAGGCGTCGGACTCCAATGACCGTCCCCGCTCGGCAGCAGGAGTGCCCTGCAGGTCATGGGCAGCTCCAAAAAAGACGGCCTGCTGGGCTGAGGTGGCCTCTGTTGACCGGGACAAGCAGCTTTCCAACTCCACAGACCCAACGGTTCCCAGCGGCGTGCTGAGACCCCTCGGCACCACACGCCCATCGTCACGGGAGGGGCTTGCGCGTTCCCTCGGAAAAGATTTCCGAGATGTCAGCTGCCACGCTAGGAAATTGTTCTGGGTTCATTTTAGGCGATGGTTAGGCGCGGCCACAAGAGGGGACACGGGGGCGGCTCAGGAAAATAGTTTCTTATATCCAGAGGTCCTCGAGAGACAAAGTCACTGAACGGGTAGTCGTGTCACGCCGGAGGAGCGCCGAGGTAGCACAGCTCGAGCGAGAACCCGGGACAAGTGTCTTTATCTGGGGAGGTGGGTGGAGGTACACGCGAGAAATGGCGCCAGGGGATTTCATTGGTGCGATTGAATGTTGCGTGCGTTTTCATTGGTGCATTCATTACGTCCATTCCATTGGTCAGGGAAGAATGGGAAGGAGGCGGAACTTGTGATGGAGGCCCGAATTTATCACCCTGGAGTCCTTGGTCCCCTGTGGTTCCCTGAGCCGGTGCTCACAGCATGTTTGTGGGGGTCGTTGAGGCAACAGGAAAAAGGGGAGGGAAAAGTGAAGTTTTCAAATTTACCATACAGAGCTGGAGAATGTGAAAGAGGGCGAGGTGAGGAGGACTGAACCGGTACAGTGGTTTGAGCTCAGCGAAACGTACCCAGGGTCTTCTTTTTTTCCCCTCTCTCCCTCCTTTCCTTCCACGTTTCCATCTTTCCTTCCTTCCTCTGTGCTCCCCTTTTCAGGAGAGATGTGGCAGCCTGGTCAGTCTATGGCTCAGTGGTTAGCCGTTATATATTACTGGTCACATATTTTACACTCGGCAGCATGAAAAAAGGGCATAAATCTGCAATTAAATGTCTGAACTGTTGCTATTTTGGAAATTAAAACAGTCTACATTATGCTCGGTGCAACTCCGATTACTGACTCAGAGCTGAGGAGCAGTTATTCCCACCACTTTAACCGACTTCTTTCCCATAAAAATCCGTTGTTAATGGGTCCCCGGGGACCTCTGAAAATAACAAGATCTGTAATAAAGAAATTAATAACATGCAGAGCAGGCCACAGCTAAAAAGCTTTTTAGAATACATTAATGATTCTGTTCTGAATGAGGAATACTTGCACCAAATACCTCCGCCTTTGATTTCTAGTTGGTACCGGGGGGTGGAGGTGGGGGGGGAGCGTTCTGCCTGCAGTGGCATGGGGGGAGGGGGAGGATAGTTCCCACTGGAGGGGGAGTCTGCCACCCGCTGGTGGCAGCCTCCCAGCAGACAGCAAATCATCCTCAATATGCAAAGTTTGCCTCTGCCTCTCTTCTTCTGTCTTCCCTCCTGCCTCTGTCTCTGGTCCCCTCCTATCCTTTTTGTCAGTTTCTGTCTCCATCTGTTGGGCCCTTTCTCATTTTTACTGTCTCCTTCTTCTGTCTTTCTTCCCAATTTCTCCCCCTCTCTCTCCCTCCCTCCCTCCCACCCACCTCCCTCTTTCTCTTGCTGTTTTTCTCTTTTGTTCACTCTGTGCTCTTATACCATCTCTCTCTGTTGCTGTTTTTGAGTTCTGTGCCTTTGTTTCTCATTGCCTTTCCCTTTCTGACATTTTTTTCTGTTTTCTGTCTTTACACCTCATACTTTATTCCTTCCTCAATTTCTCTCTCCAATTAAATGCTTCTTTTTCTTCTTCTTTCTAAACTCCTATCTTCCTTCCCTCCTTCCTTCCTTTCTTTCTCTTTCTCAATCCCCTTCCTTCCACATCTTGGTTTCCCCTCCTAATTCTCTCTCTTCCCTTTTTTTTCCTGGCTCTCAGGACTTCCTCTTCCTGTCCCCTAGTCCTGTACCTCTCAAAACTCCACACATTCTTGATATGAATCAAAAGCTTCTTGCTGAGTTGGCTCATCTAACTCAGAGTTGGGATTTTCCTGAAGAGAATCCATTTGGAAACTAAGTGGCCATTAAGAAAAGGCAGCTGCCTACAAAGGTCAAGTTCTCCTGGAATTTTGAGTTCCCACTCCACGTGGGGGCCAGGAAGAATTAAGGGAGCACTATTTAACCTCAAGAGGCCAGAGGATGGGGAGTGTGGACTTTCCACATCTTGCTTTCCAGCTTTGGAAACAGACTATGTTCCAGTCCCATGTCCTTACTCTCTTCACCACTGGCTGTGGGACCTTGAGCAAATCACTGAAACTCTCTGATCCTCAGTTTCCTATCTGTAAAATAAGGATAAGAATAGGGAGGTAAATAGTTTGTGCCCATTTTTACAGGCTACTACAGCATGGCAAATGGAGAACAGAAGATAAGATGGCAGAAATCTTGTGACTTACTTGACCAATGGAACACAGTGGAGTAGCACTTTTATTGTTCTGAGCCTGACACTCACTCTGGGAACTCGCGAAGTTGCCCTAAGAACAAGCCAGGGCTAGCCAGCTGGAGGATGAGGGCCTACATCAGCAGCCAAGAAACTGTTCCACCTGAGCCATATTATGCCGGCCAGTGTCCAGCCAACAAGGCAGCTGATTGCAGATGCATGAGTGGGCCCAGCCCAGGTCAGCAGATCTGCCTCACTGAGCCCAGCCCAAGCCACTGATCCACAGAATCAGAAGCCAAAGAAACTGATGTTTAGTTTTGGTTTTTGTTTTAGCATCTTAACCCTTTTGAAGTGTGCAGTTCAATACTGTTAACTGTATGCACCTTGCTGTATATCAGATCTCTAGAAATTTTTCATCTTGCAAAACCTGTTCAACAACAACTCCCCATCCCCCCTGCCCTAGCCCCTGGCAACCACCATTCTACTTTCTGAGTTTATGAATTTGACCTCTCGATGTGTCTCATATAAGCGAAATCAGACAGTATTTGTCTTTTTGTGTCTGGCTTATTTCATTTAGCATAATGTCCTCAAGAGTAATGTCCTGTTTTGTTGTTGTTTTAAGCCGCTAAATTTTGGGATAGTTTTGTTACTCAGCAAAAGATAACTGATAAACATGCCTTCTTCATTATTCATACACACTTTTTTTCTTCTGTTGTTGATCAAAAATTTTTTTCTACAAGTTTGTCATACATTCTATATTTGTTCTTTTCATGGTTATTCTTAAGAAAAACTATTTTGCCCTTAACTTGTTGATGCCCATTATTAAATATATGTTTTCATTAAATGTCTAAAGTTAATCAGAGTCTATGCGATTCACCTAAAGGGAAAAAAATGCAAAAAATTTGACATTTTCCTGATTTTCCTCTCCACACACACTTTTAGATTTGAATTGTGTTTCCGGCTTGTTATTTATTTATTTTTATTTATTTATTTATTTATTTATTTGGCTGTGCCGCACAGCATGCGGGATCTTAGTTCACCATCCAGGGGTGGGACCTGCGCCCCCCTCATTGGAAGCGCGGAGTCCCAACCACTGGACAGCCAGGGAAGTCCCTCCAGCTTGTTATTTAAAATAATGTTTTATTATAACTTGTTAAAAATTAACAACATGTGTTATGTTGCCTCACCATTCCTTCGTATAGCCCACAACTTCCTTCTGGCTTCACTTTTCTTCTTGCTGGAATTTGTCTTTTGTTAGTTCTAGGAGGGCCTGTGAGTAGCATCCTTTCTGCTTCCTTGCACCTGTTATGTATTTATTTTTTCATCCTGAAATTTGAATGATGGTATAGAATTCTAGGTTCAAAGTTATTTCTGATCAGTGTATTAAAGCCATTCCTACCCTTTTTTCTTGCATCCAGTGGGGCTGATGAGAAGCCTGATGTCAATTTGAGTCTCATTTCTTTGTAGGTAATTTATCTTTTGGGGCAGGAGTATCACTGTTACAATTTCTATAACTCTAGTAGACAGATGTTTGTACTTTTGAATCTAGTCTCCATGTCACTTAACTTGTCTTTCATATTTTCCTTCTCTTTTTCTCTCTGTGCTGTGTTCTGAAATTTTATTTCAGCTCATTCATTTAAAGCTTCAGCAAACTTAAAAATCAACAGTCATCTAGTTCTTATTTACAAACTAATCGATTCCTTTTCACAAATGCCTATTTTGTCTTCTTCCTATTATTGTAGAATGGAATTTTCTCCTTTATCTCTGATGATCCTACTAATGTCCTTAATTCAAAGTCCTTTTCCATTTGCTCACTCATCTGCTTCCTAGGTGACATTCCTCACCTATTGAGCTGGCTGTTGCTCTTCTGTAGTGCCGGCATCCTCGGGTGCTGGGTGACTCTTGTTGATGCTCACCTTTGAGGAGCTCCCCCAACACGTAATGTGACCATAACTGGCTCCTTCTTCCTGTGTGGCTTTCATCTGCTTCCTTCCTTTAAGGATTCCTGTTTGTTTCTGTTGCTTAGGACATTCTCTTCCTTGCTTTCGAATACACTTCCATTTAAATTAACTTATTTTATTTTTTAAATATTTATTTGTTTCTGGTTGCGTTGGGTCTTCATTGCTGTGCACGGGCTTTCTCTAGTTGCAGCGAGCAGGGGCTACTCTTCATTGCAGTGCACAGGCTTCTCATTGCGGTGGCTTCTCTTTTTGCAGAGCATGGGCTCTAGGCGCACGGGCTTCAGTAGTTGTGGCGTGTGGGCTCAGTAGTTGTGGGTTGTAGGCTCTAGAGCGCAGGCTCAGGAGTTGTGGCGCACGGGCTTAGTTGCTCCGCGGCATGTGGGATCTTCCCAGACCAGGGCTCGAACCCGTGTTCCCTGCATTGACAGGCGGATTCTTAACCACTATGCCACCAGGGAAGTCCCTTAACTTATTTTATAAATCTTTTCCGACCATTTCCAGGGTTTGATGATAGATGGTGAGATTTCAGTGCTCGCTTAGTCTCTGCCAGAAAAACAGATTTCTTGGCATACTGGTAAAGAGCATTCAGCAAAAGTGTGACCCCCCACCTCCTTGGGCTTCCCTGGTGGCGCAGTGGTTGAGAGTCCACCTGCCGATGCACGGGACACGGGTTCGTGCCCCGGTCTGGGAAGATCCCACATGCCGCGGAGCGGCTGGACCCGTGAGCCATGGCCGCTGAGCCTGCGCGTCCGGAGCCTGTGCTCCGCAACGGGAGAGGGCGCAACAGTGAGAGGCCCGCGTACCGCAAAAAAAAAAAAAAAAAAAAGGGGTGCCCCCCCCCCCGGCAAGGCTTGAGATGGGGAGCACTTTGGGAGTCTCTGGTGTGGTCCCAGCGGCACCTCCACTAATCGGTCCCCAGAATCCAGGAAGGACCAGCTACACTCTGGATAAGGTCACGATGAATCCCAAGAGACGACCCACAGAAGAGCAGGGCGACCCATGGAAGAGCAGGGCGGCCCTCAGCAGAGCTCTTCCAATGCCTCCTCTCTATCCTCTTATTTCTGTTGTGCTTTGTCTTCCTCTTCCTCCAGCCCCAGCAAATCCTCCCTGTTTTGATGAAAACGCTGGGGTCCAGTGGTTTTGTAAAACTACTAGGTTAAACAAAAGGGGGGATTTATTGGCGGAATCTTGGAGGAGAACATGGTAAACCACCAATGAAAAGGGCAGAGTACACCTGAGCCTGAACAACTGGCACCAGCAAATTGAGTGCTGTGGGCTCCTCCCCCAACTCATCATTTCTTCTCTCTGCACGCCTGCCTCACCCTCCTCTCCCACGACCACCTGGCTCCCCTGCCCCTCAGCCATATGTCTACAGGACAGTCCACCTGCCACCAAGGGCTCCAGAGTTGGCTATGTCACAGCTCTGGCTGTCCAGAGAGCCTCACACTACCGTCTGTAGGTCCAAGATCGTAAGTCCCAGAAGAGACTTTGCCTGCCTGTTCCGCTTGGGTGAACAGCCGTGTAGACGTGGAGATGCACTGCTCAGACTCCCCTTCAAGGAAGAACTTGCTGCCCCTGCAAGGAAGGTAGTTAGCTGTCAGCCTCCTGCTGCTAATCCTCTAAGTCTGCCTCAGCTTTTGAGCCAAGGTCATATTCTTCTTGGGGTGGCCCCAGCCAATGACTGTGGCTCCACAAGGCTGTGGTAGAAAGGCCTCTCCTCCTTTCCCCCTTCACAGCCTGACTCTCAAACAAACCATTTGCATTCCTAACTCTCAGTGCCTGGTTCCCTGAGCACCCAAGGGACACGACAGCCCAGTCCTCGGCCATTGTCTGAGCTCAAGGGGTCAGGATGACCTTGCACAAAATAGCTGCTCTCATGGAGACCACATGCTTGGGAAGGGGGATTGCCCAGAAGAGGACGTGCCCAGGACACTCCTTCTCCTGCAACCTCCAGGTCTGAATTATTTTTTAATTAATTAATTTTTCTTCCAGTTTTATTGAGATGTAATTAATGCACAGCACTGTATAAGTTTAAGGCATACAGCATCATGATTTGACTTACATGCATCATAAATGATCACCACAATAAGTCTAGTGAACAGTCATCGTCTCATACAGGTGCAAAATCAAAGCAGAAAAACAATTTTTTTCCTGGTGGTGAGAACTCTCAGATTTACTCTTAACAACTTTCATGTATAACATAGGGCAGTGTTAATTATACTTCTCATATTGTACATTACATTCCTAGTACTTATTTATCTGGTAACTGGAAGTTTGTACCTTTTTTTTTTTTTTGTGGTACGCAGGCCTCTCACTGTTGCGGCCTCTCCCCTTGTGGAGCACAGGCTCCGGACGTGCAGGCTCACGGGCCTAGCAGCTCCGTGGCATGTGGGATCTTTCTGGACCGGGGCACGAACCCGTGTCCCCTGTATCGGCAGGCGGACTCTCAACCACTGCGCCACCAGGGAAGTCCGGAAGTTTGTGCCTTTTAACTGCCTTCCTCCAATTCTCCCTGCCCCCACCCCTCGCCTCTGGTAACCACAAATCTGATCTGTTTTTCTGTTTGCTTGTTTGTTTGTTTGATTCTTTGTTTTTGAAGTATAGTGGACCTACAATACTGGTCCACAACATAATGATTTGCTATTTCCGTATACTTCAGGGGGATGAGATGAATTGGGAGATTGGGACTGACATATATACACTACTGTGTATAAAATAGATAACTCATGAGAACCTACTGTATAGCAAGCATAGCACAGGGAACTCTACTCAAATGCTCTGTGGTGACCTAAATGGGAAGGAAATCCAAAAAGGAGGGGATATATGTATACTCATAGCTGATTCACTTTGCTGTACAGCAGAACTAATACAACATTGTAAAGTAACTATACTCCAATAAAAAAATTTTAATTTCTATACACTTCAAAATGACCACCATAAGTCTAGTTACTATCTGTCACCATACTAAGGTATTATATCATTATTGACTATATTCCCCATACTGTACATTTCGTACCCATGACTCATTTATTTTGTAACTGAAAGTTTGTACATCTTAGTCTCCCTCACCTATTTCTCTCCTCCGCCGGCTCTCTCCCTTCTGGCAACAACCTGTTTATTCTCTGTATCTATGACTCCACTTCTGTTTGGTTATGTTTGTTCATTTGTTTTGTTTTTTTACATTCCACGTATAAGTGAAATCATGCAATATTTGTCTTTCTTTGTCTAACTTATTTCACTTAGCATAACACCCTCTAAGTCCATCCATGTTGTCATGAATGGCAAGATTTCACTCTTTTTTATGGCTGAGTAATATTCCATTGCATATGTATACCACAACTTCTTTATCCACTCACCTATTGATGGGCACTTCGGTTGCTTAATTAATTTATTTTTAATTGTGGTAAAATACACATAACATAAAATTTACCCTCTTAACCGTTTTTAAGTGTACAGTTCGATGGCATTAAATACACTCACATTGTTGGGTTACCATCACCACCATCCGTTTACGGAACTCTTTTCATCTTGCAAAACTGAAACTCTATACCCATCAAACCACAATTCTCCTCGCTCTCTCTCCCCAGCCCCTGGCAACCACCATTCTCCTTTCTGTCTCTATGAATTTGACCACTCTAGGTACCTCATATAAGCAGAATCATACAGTGTTTGTTCATTTGTGACTTAGCCTAATGTCCTCAAGGTTCATCCATGTTGTAGCATGTGGAAGAATTTCCTTCTTTTTAAAGGTTATTTTATATATATATATATTATTAATATATACATATATTCCCCATTTTGTCTGTCCATCAATGGACACTTGGGTTGTTTATACATTTTGGCTGTTGTGAATAATGCTGCTATGAACATGAGTGTACAGATATCTCTTTGAGTCCCTATTTTCAATTCATTTGGGTATATACCCAGAAGTAGAATGGCTGGATCATACGATTAGTTCTATTTTTAACCTTTTGAGGAACCACCAGACTGTTTTCCATAGCAGCTGCACCATTTTACATTCCTACCAACTACAGCCCTTTTGCACTATGAATGTACTCCATGCCACTGAACTGTGCACTTGCAAATGGTTACGATGATAACGTTTATGTTATGTTTATTTCACCACAACTTCTTCAAATCCTCACCAACACTTGTTATTTTCTGGTTTTATTGATAGTAGAGAATGAGGTGGCTGGTCTGTGTTTTATTGTGATGGGCACCCAGCCATCCCCACTGACAGTTGAGGCTGTGTCCTGGAGGCTCGGGGCCAAGACCCTCACTCACTCAGCTTCCAGGAGGGTTGCCTGTTGACAGCACTGGCCAATGGGACTGCCTCCTTCCCACGGGATGGACCACAGCCAATGACCGCCTGCTGCTGAGGTAAAAGACACGCCTCCCTGCCTCAACCTGGAGCCACTCTGAATGGCCATCATCCCAGCTCCAGAGCTCCTGCTGAGATCAGCTGAGGTCTCTGTTGTAACTAGATCGCAGCTCAGCTTCACCCTCTGACCAATCCTGCTTCCCTCCCTCCAGTTCTTGGAGCCAAAGGGACTGGATAAAGGTCTGTATCAATCTGGTACGAAGCCAAATTTGAGAACCACTACGTTAAACAGTGGAACCCTTCCAGTCAGACTGTTGGGGCCCCAGCCAAGAGTGAGGCCGTCCGGCAGCAGTGAGGCTGCCCAGCCTCACACCTCTGGGATCTGGGCTCTGGGCTCTGTGGTGAGACCTGCCCCACCTCAAGTGACCCTCGTCCCACCAGTGGCCCCAGGACACGGTGGGCTCAGGCTCTGGGAGGCACTGACAGACTCCTGTCTACACTTCCGTTCTCTGAGGACCTGCGCCTCTACCTTAACCTCCAGAAGTTTCAGGGGACACAGGTTCCTCACTAGATGCTGACCTCAGTCTTGGCACCTGCCAGTTGGTGCATTTCACACTCCACAGCTTGATTCATGCTCCTCCTTGGGAGGAGTGTCCTTTCTGCTCTGGCAAACTCCTACCTGTCCTTCTTGCTCCAGCTCAAAAGAACCCTTCAAAAAGCCTTTCCTGGGACTTCCCTGGAGGTCCAGTGGTGAAGACTCTGAGCTTCCACTGCAGGGGGCACAGGTTCGATACCTGGTCAGGGAACTAGGATCCTCCATGAAAAAAAAAAAAGCCTTTCCTGACTTCTCTCACCACCACTCTACAGAGGTAGAAGCCCCTCCCCTTTTTTGTCCCTGAACCCCCCATGCCAGTATGTGCCAGTCCCCCCCCACACTAGACCAGGCACCCCTTGAGGGCAGAGCTTATACTTGCCTCTCTTTGGTGCTGCCAGGCCCAGCAAGCACCTGGCACAAAGCAGGTATCAGTGAGTGTCACACAAAAGGGATGGGCCTGGCTTGGCCCTGGAAACACCAAAATTCATCCAATCTTTTTCCAGGAACGCCTAGACCTCTTGGAGGTGTTAGTTCTATTGAAGAGGAACACTGCTCCCACCCCCCTAATCTGGGGGGCCTGCTTCTGATCAGCCACGACTGCCCACCAGCCAAAATGAAAATCACCCAGGTAGCAGGGCCAGGGTGAGGCAAAGGAGGAACGTAAGGTGCAAAATGTAAGGCGGCTTCACTCTCAGGTGCCTACCTGCACCCGTGCACCTCCTAGAGGAGGTGCTCCCTGGGCACCTCACCTGCCTCGCCCCAGTCCCAGCCCTGCCTGTAACAATGACAGCAACAGCAACCCCTGACAAATGTGAAGCAGTTACTGTGTGGGGGGCATTGAGCTAGTCATTGTGCAGGCATTGCTCATTAATCCACACAACACCTCATGCGATGGGGACCTCACGTCTCCATCTTATAAATGAGGACACCAAGGCTGAGTGACTGCCAAGCTGGCACAGACCTTTGCTCCCAGCCCGGCCTGGCGCTCTGCAGTCCTGCATTGGAGATGGAGACCTTTCCTCTACTATTCCCACCTCTGGGCCTTTGCACATGCTGTGCCAGGTACCAAGGAAACACTACTGGTGCCACATCTCCCTGAATCACAATAGCCCTGGGTGCTATGTTTCTCCTTACTTTACAGGTGAAGAAACTGAGTCTCAGAGGTATGGTACCCTGTCCCCTCCAGCCACGCAGGGTGTCCACGGCAGAGCAGGGCAGGATGCTCTCCTCCTGCCTCCTCCCAGGACTCCTCTGTGAGACCTTCAGCCAACCCGCACCTCATCAGATATTTATGGTTTTGCCCATAAAAGGACAAGCCATCCTGATAAGATAGAAACGTTTTATGGGGCAACAAAAATATAGATAAAATTTTATAGTACAAATCAGGAGAAGGAAAGTATTAAGTTCCACAAACACCTTTAAATTTTAAACAGCCCCCATTGCAGGGTCCCTGGAGCCAAACTTAAATAATGGATCAGAAAGAGGATAAATCTCCCCGTTCCCCTGTGTGACAGTGGGAAAGGCCTGATCGACAAACAGACAGGAAGAGGGCACGGGCGGCAGCCCAGTGCAGGGCCAGGCCCTGGAGGGCCGCAGAGCGGGCAGAGAGCCTTGTCTTTATTGTACTTATAAAATATACATGGCCCTTTATTGAATTGCCTGCTGTCGAAATCTGCAAGAATGTTATTGCCTTTTACTGTCCTGGAGAGAAGCAGAGCAGCAACATCTGTGTAATTTCATAAGATGCAGGAGCCATAAATCTGATTGTGCCGGATATAAGATCGATCGTAAAAAATCACACATTGAACAGAGATTAGGGATGTCAGGAAGCAGCAGGGGCCAGTGTGCAGCTTGTGGGGTGCTGCTCTCAACCACCACACGCAGTCCCAGGTGGGGTCTGACCAGCAGGTGCTTTGGAGAAGCGAGACCCTCTCTGTGGGGTCAGAGTGTCACTGGGGTCCTGGGCTTCTGTGGGGAAGAGACTGCACCCGGGCTTAAAACCCTCCCAGGCCTACGGGAGACCCGCCCGTAAGAGGGAAGCAAGAGCTGGAAGCGGCTGGGGCGCAGGATTCACTGTTCTTGGTCCCTAAGAGGGACACCAAGATGTAGACACACTCACTCACACTCACCCCAATATCGGGGACGCAAAGGCACAACCGAGACACACACTCCAACCCCTGTCCCAACACCCCTCCACCGCCACCTACAATGACCCAGTTGCCTGGTCCTTCCTTTCTGTCAAAACTTGTTTTGTGGGCTTCCCTGGTGGCGCAGTGGTTGAGAGTCCGCCTGCCGATGCGGGGGACACGGGTTCGTGCCCCGATCCGTGAAGATCCCACATGCCGCGGAGCGGCTGAGCCCGTGAACCATGGCCGCTGAGCCTGCGCGTCCGGAGCCTGTGCTCCGCAACGGGAGAGGCCACAAGAGTGAGAGGCCCGCGTACCACAAAAACAAGAAAAACTTGTTTTGTATCTTCATTTAAAAGCACAGTTATTTTGAATACATATGTTGATACTTGAGATAGATAAATAGAACCCCTCTCTTTCCTGCCAAGCTTGGAACCAATGAGAAATAAGGCACAGAGACGGACCCATCAAATACCAACTGCTTTACTCATCATGTTGGATTGGAGGGCAGGGCTGATGAGTGACCCAGAGGGCTCCCCTGTGCTCCTTCTGAACTCAATTGCCCCTTCTGCTTGCAGGCTGCCCCCTGCAGGGGCAGAGCCTTCTGGGGAAGCCTATATCACCCCTGTCGTGGGCAACCAGCACGCACTCTCCCTGCAGGCCCATGGTGTCAAGAGAGCCCAGAAAGTGCTGGGTGGGGCCCCCTCAGTTCCTGCCCCCAAATGCTTGGATCAAGTCTCACCTCCCCACTTGGGGCAGAATCATCAAGGGGTGCAGAGAGAGGCCAGGGATGCTCCTCATGGAAATGTGAGTCCACATAGCAATAGAAGTATCTCTATCTCTGGCCTCTCTTCCAAGATGAAGTCCCAAGGAACTCATCGGAAAGTGTGAAAAGATGGGGAAGGTGTACACAGGGCTCTGGGCTCTCTGAATGCCTGGAAATTACCTTTGCCTGTCAATCACAGCTGCCCTTACCCTACAGTTGTGTGAGGAGGGGAGAGGTTTTGAAGGACAAGAAACTGATACAGAGATAAGAGTTCGTTGCTCCCAAGGAGGCAGTCTTCCAACAGCATGCTATAAGCTATGCATTGCTGTGTAACAAATTACCCCAAAACTTAAGGGCTTGAAACAAGTGCATTTGTTATCTCATAGCTTCTTGTAGGTCTGGAATTCTGGGTCTTCTGACTCAGGGTCTCTCACAGGCTGCAGTCAAACGTGTTGGCTGGGGATGTAGTTATCTCATGGCTCAACTGGAGAAGACTACTTTCAAGCTCACTCATGCGGTTTTTGGCAGAATCCAGGGCTGTTAGCCAGAGGCCACCCTCAGTTCTTTGTCACATGGGCCTTGCCAACATGGCAGCTTGCTGAGGGTACAAGCTGAGAAGGCAATGGAGAGAGACCACCAACAAGACAAGTCACAGTCCTAATCACAGGAGTGACATCTCATCACTCTGCCATATCCTGTTCCTTAGAAGCAAGTCTCACTCAAGGGGAGGTGATATAAGGGCACAAAGAGCAGAGGCAGGGATCACCGGGAGCCAGGTCAGAAGCTTCCAATCACAAGCACTCTTTCCAGAAGCTCCTCTTACCCAGGCACAACCAGGGCCCAGAAGGATCCCTAAGGCTTGTGGTTCAAAGTGCACTACAATGAAAAACTAGGCATGGTGAGGCCAGACTGGTGAGTGCCGCGAGAGGTAACTATGACCAGGACCAGAAACAGGTGGCCCTGGATTCAAGAGTGGGATTTTTTACATTAAAGCCTGAGACCTATCTTTAGGGGTGGATGGTATAGCGGGACTGTTCTTAGCTAACCAATCAGCCATTGCTAATCCCATTTTCTCTTGCCACCTTCCACGATAGGCCAAAAAGCTGTTATTCTTTTCCCCAGCCTCCTTTGCAACTGGGACAGTCTTTCAGTTCTTACCGATGACATGTAAGTATTCTGGGTGGCTTCTGGGTAAGAAGTAGCTAGTGCCATCCACCTCCCCCTCCTCTCTGCCTGGGATACAGACATGATGTCTGGAGTGGTGGCAGCCACCTTGTGACCATTAGCTGGTAACCATGAGGCAGGAAAAGCCTACCTGCTAAGAATGTTGAATTAGAAAGACAGAAAGAACTTTGCAGGCATCATTGATTATTGGGTCAACCACCACGAGCAGCCACCTTTCTCCAGACTTCTTTTAGCAAGAGAAAATAAACTCCTATGTATTTGAGCCAATGTTCGCTGGGTTTTCTGTTACCTACCCAGCCAAACACAACCTCTATCTGGCTGAAAATGGTAGCCAATAAAAAAAATGCAGCTTTGAAACAGATCTCTCCTTCTGTGAGGCAATGCAGTGAACTGGTTTACAGATGCAAAAGGCAGAGAGAGATGAAAAAAATTTTAAGCACATGCCATCCAATTTGTCAGGAGTGTGGGAAAATAATCATTCTTATGTACTGTTGGTGGAGGTATAAATTGGTTTAGCCTTATCAGAGGGTAATTTAGCTATATCTATTATACTACAAAATGCATAAACTCTCTGACCTAGAAACCTCACTTCTATAAATCTATCCTACAGAAATAATCACATGCATGTGTAACGTGATAAGCATAAGAATGTTTATTGTAGCATTACTTATAATAGCAAGAAGTGGATTCAATCTCTAGTTCCATCAACAGGCACACAGCTAAATTATAGTTGAAGTCTGTGCTATCCAGTATGGTAGTCACTGGTCCTGTGTGGTTACTCAGCACTTGAAAGGTGACTAGTCCAAATTGAGATGTGATGTTAGTGTAATGTATACGCTGGATTCCAGAGATTTAATATTTTAAAATACTGTAAAATATCTCATTAATAACTATATATTGTTTCCATGTTGAACTGATATTATTTTGGACCTACTGCATTAAGTAAAATATATTAGCAAAATTAACTCCATTTGTTTAATTTTCTTTTTCTCAGTGTGACTACCAGAAAATTTTAAATTACTTGTGTGACTCACATTATATTTCTACTGGACAGTGCTATTTTTTAAATTAATTAATGAATTAATTAACTTACGGTCTCCGTTGCTGTGCAGGGGCTTTCTCTAGTTGCAGTGAGCAGGGGCTACTCTTTGTTGCTGTGTGCGGGCTTCTCACTGCAGTGGCTTCTCTTGTTGTGGGGCATGGGCTCTAGGTGCGCGGGCTTCAGTAGTTGTGGCATGAGGTCTCAGTAGTTGTGGCTCGTGGGCCCTAGAGCACAGGCTCAGTAGTCGTGGGGCACGGGCTTAGTTTCTCCGCAGCATGTGGGATCTTCCCAGACCAGGGCTTGAACCTGTGTCCCCTGCATTGGCAGGCAGATTCTTAACCACTGCGCCACCAAGGGAAGTCCTGGAGAGTGCTATTTTAAACATAGATGGAATACCATGTAGCCTTTAAAAGAGTGAGGTAGAGAGGGATGTTCATTTGGGAAAGTGCCCACAGTATATCACTAAGTTAATAGAGAATTTGTACAACTAGAAAATTAGTATGATCCCAGTTTTGGAAAATAAAGCAAGTGTTATGTGTGTAGACAAAATTCTTAAAGGACAGACTAACCACTAACAGCGGTTACCTTGGCGTGAGGTTGGGATCTTGCTTTTTTTTTTTTCACACTTCTGTTATTTGGTTTTGTTGCACCAAACATGTATTTCTTCTGTAATTGAAATGATTTTCAGTGAGGAAGAGAGAGGAGTAACAGCAGTAAAGTAGTAGCTGCCACATTTTGGTCATAGAAACTTGCACATTAGAAACCAGGTTTCTGAACAATGCAGAACGGATGATCAGAGCAAAGAACTACAGAAAAGCCAAGTGGGAGGAGGGGGCAGCCCCAGGGGATAAGAGCTCAAAGGACACAGCCAGACAAGGGTGAGACACCACTGCAGCATCCTGGCTGTACCTGCCCAACTGCTTGTGAAGTATTTTGGACATCATTTCTGACCTCTAGGTACCAGAGGCTGGAAGCCACTACCAAGCCCTCTGGAGGCGGCACAAAGTGTGAATGTTCTGAGGGCTGCTTTTTGGTAAAGCTGCATGCAGCACCCACTTCAGTGGTCTCAGTTAAGACCCATTGGTAAATAACAGAAGCCCACTTCCAACCACCTTAGGAGAAAGGGGAGATGTTGATATTGTGGGGTCTTTCCTATCTGGTAATCTCCTGACTGCCTGGTTTATATCTGCTTCTGTTACTTGCATAGCCACGGGCCCTTGGTCGGATTTCTCAACCTCTCTGTGCCTCAGTTTTATCATCCATTATTTGGGGATAATAGTAGCTCCTACTTCTTACATTTTCTATGAGGACTAAATGAATTAATACATTTAAGACGCTTAGAACAGTGCCTGGTGCAGAGCAAGCAGCCCAGAAACGCCCTTTTGCTCTTTACACATTTAGTGATCAATGTATTAAACTCACTAATTTTGTAACCAAAAGTTCCCCAAACATTGAATATCCGTATGAAACTATTCCATCCAAACCTTTAAATGTAATCAAATTCTCTTAATCATTGATTATATTCACTTACTATATCTATATATTCATTAATTATATGCATTTAAACATTGATTATAAATTTTCTCAAATCCTCCAAAACATCTAGATGAAATCAACCTCTAATATTTCATCTTTTTTAAATGCTTCAAACATTTTCAAAACTGACTAATCTGATCATGGCGATCACTCAGCTCCCTGTTGCCCTTGTATTTAGCCTTTAGTAGAAGTTTCTAGAAAGTTGATAATGTGGATTTTTATCCAGTTCTTCATGATTTCCTTACTTAATCGTATACCTTCTTGGGGCTACAGTAATCATGCCTGACCTAAAAGAGAAAGAACGCCGAGTCAGGCAACTGAGACTGCAGGGTGAGGGTGCAGGACCCCCAGTCCGTGCCGTCCAAGAGACACTAACCAAGCCAGAGCTGACTGGATGGGGCCCTTCTCGTAGGGAAAGTTCATGTGCTACATCCATGAGACTTCCTGAGCCTTATCTTGCAACTGGTGCTTCCCCACCCTCCTCACGTCCACTGACAAGGTTTTAGCCATGGCCTGGACCAGGTTACCATTGCCAGGTAACCTGGCTCTAGTGAGCACGGCTTCTGGGGGCCTCTCCTGTTAGGCAGAGGGAGGGACCAACTCAGATCGGGGGATTGCTGTGGGCGGGGCAGACACTGCAAAATATTCCATCTCAGTGAAATATCTGCTGTTGTTCTCTTCGATTCATTCACACAAAAGTGAAAGAAACAGAAAACACAAGATGTCAAAAACAAGATCAATTAGGGAATTCTCTGTCGGTCCAATGGTTAGGATTTGGCACTTTCAAATCTTCAGGGGCCAAGGTTTGATCCCTGGTTAGGGAACGCAGATGCCACAGGGCCACACACACAAAAAAAAGACCAATTATTTTCAGTTATTCAATTCTCCTATGAAAAGACAAAGATTCTTAAATTGAGTGAAAAGGAAAAATCGAAATCTATTTTTGGTTCAGTTATCTCCTGCTGAGTGACAAGCCACCCCCAAACGTAGTGGCTTAAAGCAACAATGAATTGTTATTTCTCACAGTTCTGTGGTCAGGGATGGGAACAGGGCTTGGCTGGGGTCTTCTGCTCCATGGAGCATGGGCTGGGGTCACTCAGCTCTGTTCTGCAGATGTCTGGGCTGGACTGGTCAGTCCAAGAAGACTTCACTCACATGAGTGGTGCTCAGTGCTTTTCTCTGTCACCAAGTGTGCCTTATCATTTAATATTATTGCCTGAACTTCTTTAAAATATGGCAGCTGGCTTCCCCAAACACAAACGGAAATTACCTGGCCTCTTAAAGTCTAGGTCTGGAACTGACACAATGTCACTTCCTCTGCTTTGTACTGGTGAAGGCAAAATACAAGCCATCCTGATTCAACAAGAGTGGAAATAGATCCCACCTTCTGGTGAGTGGAGTGACATGTGCTTATAGAGAAGGAAAGAACTTATGGTGGCCATCTTTGGCCTTCTCTTTGGCCAATTTGCTTTACAAGAAATCCATCTAAAGTTAAACAATTATGAAAGATTTAAAATAGATAAATATATTTCAGGAAAATTCAAATAGAATAAAGAGAGGGTGGTAATGTTCCTATTTTTAAAGGCATAATTCAAGGGGGAAAAGCATTAAATGGAACCAAGGGATACTTTAAACCGATGAAATGTGTGATCATCAAGAAAATGTAATAATAGCTATTTACTAAACACTGACATGGATAATTCTATTTAATTTCACAACAATTCTGGGAGGTAAATGCTATTCTTTGCCTCATTTCACAGACAAGAAATCTTAGACTTAGAAAAATTAAGTACATCAGCCACACCTATGTATTTTGTAAGAGAAAAAACTAAGATTTGAACGTAGGTAACCTAACACCAGAGTTCCTGCTCTTAATCACTGAGTGATTGATTGATTATGAATCTGAATCCAATGTATGAACAAATACACTGAAAAGAATATACAAAGCAAAAACCGAAATATGAGGAGACTCTTAAAAAACCACAACCAGATCAGGAGATTTTTAAAACATCTGTCTCAGAATTTAACAGATCAAATATTTTAAAAATCATATAGACAATCTAAATAACAAAATTAACAAGATTGTTTTTAATAAATCTAGAGAGAATTTGAACAGGGAATACCTTTTTTTCCCCAAATGCTCACAGAACATAAAGACAAATTGATTAAGTAATGAGTCTCAAAGTAAACCTCAATAAAACCCAAACAGTAGAAACTACAATTTCTACAAATCAATAATAAAAAGACAAATGACCAAGTAGAAAAATGGGCAAGAGACAGGAAGGGACAATCTACAAATGAGGATATATACATGGCCCAAAAGAGATAAAAAGATGCTCAAACATCACTAGCAAACATGGAATTTGAAATCAAGTCAACAAGATACTATTTTTTTTCACCCAAGAAAATGGGAAAAAATTTTTTAAATTGGACAATCAGTTGTTGGTAAGAGGATAGGAAAGGAGTTTGTATAGTGCTGGATGAATGTAAATGGATATAGCCATTGTAAAGAACAATTTGGAAGTATCAATTAATAATTTAAACATGTTTGACTATGTCACCCACCAACTCAATTTGCAAAATCTACGCTGGACTTCTGGTGCTGGCCAAGATAAAGTAAGCCACCATAGCCCACCTCTCTCACTGCTTTCAGCTAAAAGGTCTGGACAAAATACAAAAGTCAACAGCCTGAGGACTCTGAAAATAGCAAATGGATTGGCAAAGGGAACCAAAACTCGAAGGAAGACTCCTACAGAGTAGATTTCCAGGGTTCTCGTCTTCTTTTACCATCCAGCTTTCACCTGAGGGTAGCCCCAATATGAAACTGTGCAGAAGGTGTAGGCAGCAAAAACTCAAGAGAAACCCATTTTCCTGGACAAAGGAATTGGAAAAAAGAGGCCTCTGTGAGCTAGAGTGTGGGGTATCTTTTTTTCTGTTTTCTCTCTTTCAACCTGTCCCAAGGATGAACCAGTCACAAAGTTGCACTATGGTGGCAGAGGTGGTGGCATTGCCACCTAAAATCCCAAGAGAAAACCCACCTTTCTTTCCAGATGAACCAGAGGAGGGAGCTCTTATGGCTTAAGGAGTCTGGGAAAATTCTCATTATTTTTTTCTCTTTTCTCTCTCTACATTGCTCTGAAGGTGGCCCAGGTCATATGGAGCGGTGTGACAGCACAGGTGGCTAAAATCTTAAGAGAAACTCCATTTTAGTGGCTAAAAGACAGGTATAAACACGTCGGTTAAAAGACAACATTGTTAAGAAATCCACTGGCAGTCCAGTGGTTAGGACTCAGTGCTCTCACTGCCGGGGGCCCAGGAGATCTATCCTTGATCGGGGAACTAAGATCCTGCAGGCCATGCAGCCAGAAGAAAAAGAAAAAAGAAAAGCCAAAGCTCAAAACTGGATTGAAGTTTGAATTAAAGTCAAGTTCCAAGACATTAAAAAAAAAAAAGGACAACATTGGATTGAATACACACACACATACAAGGCACAACTACATGCTGTCTACAAGAAATTCACTTTGGGGCTTCCCTGGTGGCGCAGTGGTTGAGAGCCCGCCTGCCGATGCAGGGGACACAGGTTCGTGCCCTGGTCCAGGAAGATCCCTCATGCCGCGGAGCGGCTGGGCCCGTGAGCTGCGTCCGGAGCCTGTGCTCCGCAGCGGGAGAGGTCACAACAGTGAGAGGCCCGCGTACCACAAAAAACCCAAAAAACCAAAAAAAAAAAAGAAATTCACTTTGATTACATAGGTAGATTAAAAGTAAAAGGATAGAAAAAGTTATGCTATGGAAACACTGATCAAAAGACAGTTGGAGTAGCTATATTAATATCAGAAAAAGTAGACTTCAGAACAAGAAATACTACCAGAATAAAGAGGGATATTACATAATAATAAAAAGGTTAATTCACCAAGAGTGTATACAAATCCTAAATGTGAATGCACATAGCAACAGAGCTTCAAGATGCCTGAAATGAGAAAACCACTGTCATAATTGTGAGTTTAACACTCCTCTCTCAATAAGTAACAGAAAAATAAACAAAAAATTAGCAAGGATATAGAAGATCGATCACTATCAATCATTGTGGCCTGACATTTACAGAGCACTGTATGCAAAAAGAGCAGAATACACATTTTTTTAATTGCACACGGAACACTCACCAAGTTAAAACATTTGGGGTCATAAAATAAACCTTAGCAATTTTTAAACATAGAGATCATATATTCTCTGACCATAACATAATTAAACTAAAAACAATAGCAGAAAAAAATCCTTTAAAATGCCCAAATATTTTAAAATTCAACCTGTGGCTGAAAGAGGAAGCATCTTTGAAAGGAAATTTATTAAATATTTTGAACTTGGGACTGCCCTGGAGGTCCAGTGGTTAAGACTCCGCACTCCCAATGCAGGGGGCCTGGGTTTGATCCCTGGTCAGGGAACTAGATCCCACATGCATGCCACAACTAAGAGTTCGCATGCCACAACTAAGGAGCCCACGCATCACAACTGAGGAGCTGGTGAGCCGCAACTAAGGAGTGCCGCAACTAAGACCCAGCGCGACCAAATAAATAAATAGTTTTTAAAAAATTGTTAATAGGATAGATTTCATGTTATGTGTTTACCATGATAAAAAAAAATTTGTAGGATTCAGCTAAAACATTGCCTAGAGGGAAATTCATAACATTAAATGCTTATATTAGAAAAAGAAAGGCATCAAATGAAATATATAAGCTTCCATCTTGAGAAACCAGAAAACACCAAATTAAGCGTAAAACAAACAGAAGGGGAGAAATAATAAATATAAGAGCATAAATCAATGAACTGAGGACAGGAGAATAATAATCCATGAAATCAAAAGCTGGTTCTTTGAAAAAATAGTCTCAGAGCCCATGGGATATTAAGTCATACTCACTTTATGACCTTAAATACTTTTATTAACAAGCATCAAAGATTACAAATAAATGAACCAAGCATTCAACTCAAAGAGTTAGAAGAAAAATAAAATAAAATAAGAGGAAAGAATAAGTAAATATAAAAGCAGCAACTGCGTAGGTTTAAATCCCAGCCTCACCACTTGTTAGCTATATGTCCTTAGGCAAGTCGGTTACTAACTCTGCAATTCAATTTCTCATCTGTAAAATGAGATAATAATAGTCCTTAACTCATAAGGTTGTTATGAAGATTAAAGGAGTCCATACAGCTTGCAGTGGTGCTCAGCACAGAGTAAACACTATATAAATGCTTGCTATTATTTTTCTCTACTGCTACTATTACTATTAAGTTTCTGGCAATTCTGATGAAGAAAACAAAAGAAATAAAACACAAAAATACATCAAGACTAAGATGAGAGAAATACAGAGATTTTTAAAATTATAAGCTAATACTATGTATCACTTTATGCTAATAAATCTGAACTTTTCTAGGTAAATATGACAATTATTTCAGGAAGCTGTAAATGGCTCAAATTGACTCAATAGGGAGAAAACAGAAAAGACTAAAACTGTAGCAAATGACTTTAAGGCAATTGTCAAAGGCCTTAGGACCAAGTGATTTTACAGATGAATTAGCAAACATTTTAGGAATAGATACTGCCTAAATTTGTAAAAAAAAAATTTCCAAATCACTGAAATGCACGAAAATATATGGAAATATTCCAGTCCATTTTATGAGTCTTGCATAATCTTGATACCAAGAGCAAATAAAGCACACACACACACACACACACACACACACACAGAAACTTTATGAAAAATCTCACCTAGTTACAAAAATTCTAAATAATATATCAGCAAATAGCATCAATTAAAGAGCAATATTTCATTACCACGTTTATTCTTGGAAAGCAGGTTGGTTTAACACAAGAGTGTGGGTTTGGGAGGCAAACTGTCAGATTTTGAATCTAGCTTTATCACTTTCCAAGAACTGGCTGGATGACCTGGGTAAGTGATGTAACCTCTCTGGTTGTTTTCCAGTTTGTAGAATGTAAATAATAATATTTACTTCACGGCTTCCCTGGTGGCACAGCGGTTAAGAATCCACCTGCCAATGCAGGGGACACGAGTTCGAGCCCTGGTCCGGGAAGATCCCACATGCCACGGAGCAACTAAGCCCGAGCACCACAACTACTGAGCCTGCGCTCTAGAGCCACAAGCCACAGCTACTGAGCCGCGTGCTGCAACTACTGAAGCTCGTGCTCCCAGAGCCCGTGCTCCGCAACAAGAGAAGCCACCACAATGAGAAGCCCGTGCGACACAAGGAAGGGTATCCCCTGATCGCCCCAACTAGAGAAAGCCCACGCGCAGCAACAAAGACCCAACACAGCCAAAAATAAAATAAATAAAATAAAATAATTAAAGTGAATAATAATATTTACTTCACAGGGATGGGAAGATTAAATTAAAATAATTTATTTGAATTTAGCCAAGCATTTGGTACATAATAAGCACTCAACAATGGCTAGATATTAGTATTCATTTTTAAATGATTTTTTAAAAAACCCTCAGTGATGCAAATGGCAGTTGGCTTGAGCTCTCCACAGGGGTCAACTGTCAATTTCTGAGTGGAAGGAATGGAGAGGGAGGCAAGGAAGGGCATGGCAGGAAACTCAAGGAGCAGGGAGGCAGAGAGTGTGTCCCTGTGTTCCCAGTATTCTTCCAGCCCAATCTCCCTAGATTGGTTTGACAAAATTAATATCAAACCCAGAGAAATTCCTAGAATTGCTGCTCCCATCCTAAAAGTCCTAGCCAGCCACAGAACTCAGAATGGTCCCCATGGATATTTAAGCCATAGCAGCAAACAACCACCAGGAGGCAGCAAACTGAAGCTAAAACAGGGGCATACAGCCCAGCCCTGAGAGCACCTGGCCTGCTGGCCGCTCACTTTCCTCCTGTTTATTTCACAATCGTGCGGTGCTGCAGTTCACCCCATGCAATATCTTGAACCACATTTAATGCATTGTGGTGGAATTTCGCTAGACAAATTCAAAAGCAGGAGAGCATGTGACCATCTTCATAGATACCTAACATCACTTGATCAAATTCAACTTCCATTTCTATTTTCTAAGAAAACCCTTAGTAAACCAGAAATTGAAGAAAATAATCTTACCAGGATAAAAACTATTTGTTCACTCACCCAACAATTGGTTTTTTCCAAAAATCACAGCAAATGTCATACTCACTGGTGAAACCTTAGAGCAGCAGCTTCAACACTACCTGTTAGAACCCTGTTCCAGGAGATGTTACACAGTAAGGTGTGAAAAAAAAGGTCAGTGGTCAATCAGTTGAAGATATGTTACTTAATCTTGAACATCGACAAGGCATATTAGCATCAAATTTTCTGATTATTGCTGAAGTAAAGAAACACGTTTGTCTTTGTTTAACCCAGCGTAGGTTAAACAATAAAATAAAACTATTTCTCCATAAAACTATTAGCATCCTGCAGAGGAGCGTTCTTCAGATGTCAGTTTTGGCAACTGCATTAAAGCCTTCCTACTCGAGGTAGCAACATTTCAAGACTGTCTGCCTTGGGGACTTCCCTGGTGGCGCAGCAGTTAAGAATCCGCCTGCCAATGCAGGGGACACAGGTTCAAGCCTTGGTCCGGGAAGATCCCACGTGCTACGGAGCAACTAAGCCCGTGTGCCACATCTGCTGAGCCTGCGCTCTAGAGCCTGTGTACCACAACTACTGAAGCCCACGCACTGCAACTACTGAAGCCCACGCACCTAGAGCCCATGCTCTGCAACAAGAGAAGCCACCACAATAAGAAGCCCGCGCACTGCAACAGAGAGTAGCCCCTTAAACTGTATTCTTAAACTGTATTGCAAAATTGTCAGTCTTCCCTCAAGTAATCTATAAATTTGATATGATTTCAATAGAATCTCCACAGGAAATTTTTATCTTGAGAAACTGACTCTATAGTTCATCTATTGCACAGAATGGTCAAGAAATTTGGGAACTAAAAGACTAGCCATGGGGGTGGGTGGCTTGCCTTACAAAGTTAGTTCCAATACCATGAAACTAAGCTAATGGAAATACTGATGGAAAATTGGGCAAATAGACCAACAGAGCTGGGGAAAAAAGGCACAGAAATAAAGTATCTGTGTATCTGTGGTAGTTTTGTCAAGGTTTTAGGAGTTGCAAAATTAGATTATTTTACGGAATCGAAGTAAAAGGTAAACAACCAGACCTCAGGCAGAGTAGGAACCAGGGCTGTGCCAGGAGTGTCAGCAACAGAACGTGCGGTCTTCCCCGTGAAGCTGGTGCAGTCCTGCCTCCATCTCCTCTCCTTCATTTCAGATCTGAAGCTGCTGATTTGGTGCTCTGCCGACCAGGTGTTGGCCCCTGATCCCACTAGATATGGCTGGGGTGAAGGAGCTTACCCCTGGATGGAGAGGGAACAGTTTTCTGAGAAGCATGTCGGTGCCTGGATACCCCAAAAGCTGTCTCCACCTTTACATCACTTGTGATCGTCATGGATACTTCCAACTCTACTCAAAATAACTGGACACAGGATCTTCCCCCACTAACCTGGTCCTTCTCCAAGTGTCTGCGAGCTCAGAAGGATACCATCATGTTCCCAGTCAGGCAGGTCAGAAGCCAGAAGTCCTCTGACCCCTTTGCTCTCTCCCATCCCACGTGTCCAACTGACCACGAAGTCCAGTTGATTTTACCTCCTCCATATTCCTAGAATCTGTCCACTTCTGTCCATCTCTATTGCCATCACCTAAGGAATTGTCACCTGTCACCTGGATTTCAATAGCCTCTTTGCAGGCACTATTCTCCACACTGCAATAGCCACCTTTAGCAAGTGCAAAGCTAATCAAGCCACTTCCCTTCCAACATCTCCCATGAGACCCACAAGGCTCTGCACGGTCTGGCTGCTGCCCACCCACCAGCCCATCACCAGCTATGTCTTTCCTTATCTTCTGAACTCCTGGCCCACCGGCCTCCCTCCGCCCTTGGAGTACATCATGTGCTGTCCTGCCTCGGCATCTGTGCACACGTTGTTCCCTCTTCCCCAGGCTGCTCTGCCTGGGCCACTGCATTACACAACCCAGGAATACAATTATCTCCATGGTAGTGACGCCCCCTAGGGTTGTGCAGTGGGAGCAGCTCTTACCACCCAGCCTTCTCCAGGTTAACGTTTACTCACTCTTCAGAGCTCAGCTCAACACGACTTCACCAGGGAAGTGTCCCACCATGGGACCAGGTCCATTGCCTAATGCTTGCTTTCACTGCTGCCAATTCCATGTAGCACTCACCAGAATACTCAACACGTCATTTATTGTACAAAGTTTTAAGGCAGCTTTACTGAGATGTAATTTGTATATAGTAACATTCACCCTTTTCCAGGGTACAGATCTATGAGTTTTAATAAACACATACAGTTGTGGGACCACCACCTCGATCAGGATATAGAACATATCTACCGCCCCAGAAAGTTCTCTCATGCCCCCTAGAGTCAATCCCCTCCGCAACTCAAGCCCCCGGAACCACGGACCTGCTTTCTGCAACTATAGCTGTGTCTTCCACAGAATGTCACATATATGGAATCTGTAATATATGCAGCCTTTTAAGTCTGACCCTTCTCACTTAGTCACTGTATAATGATTTAATGTGTGCCTTCTCTGCCAGAATGAAAGGCTCTGCACAGTGAGGGACCATGTCTGCCTCAGTAACTACCGTGTCACCATAGCCCACCCCGGTGTTTCTCAACATTTTTTTTTTCATTATTGCTCCTCTAAGGAGAAAATTTTAATTTACTTTAAATTCTCCCTGATGAGAGAAATTAAATACTAAAGAATGAGATATTGTTGAGTAGAGGCGAGCTTTGGAGAAACACAAGGCACTGAAATAAATAAATATTTTTTCACTCTCCAAGAATGAATTTTCACCCATGGGAGGTGATATCATCCCCACTGAGCATGCATGGCCCAGCACATAGTAGGTACACAAAAAATGTCTGTGGATTCAGGAGAGAATGCGTGTAGACATTGCCACATGGTGGCACCTCGCAAGAAAGCCAGCTCATCTCATTGGGAGGCATTGCTGGGTTTCAAGCAGAGTTGGGAGTGACTGTCCACCCAGACATGGAAACACCTCCCTTCCTCTCTTGAAAACCCCACCAGTAACAGCAAGCACCATGCTAGTGGCTTCAGAAGCGAGGCCCTAGCATCCATATACTCAGGACATAATTAGATTTGTGCTTTTGAAAGTCTACTCTGGCTCCAGAGAGGGAGAGGGATTACAAGGAAGAAGATGGAAGCAGGGAGAGCAGATAAGAGGCTGTCGCAGTCATGGTAAGAAATGAAAGTAGTCTGAGCTTGGCTAGTGGCAATGCGGATGGAGAATAATTTAGAAAGTAGAATCAACAGAACTTGGTGATGAGTTGGTTGTAGAAAAGGGGAAGAAGGGTGGACATCCATATTTCTAGCCTGGACATCCAGGGAGATGTTGGTGCCATCCATTGAGATTGGACACGGGGTTGCAGGGAGCTGAAGGTGGCATGAAGTTCATTTATGGACTCTTGAGGTTGAACTGTCTTTCGGTTGTTCAAGTGCAGTGTCTTGTTGGCTGCTGGCTATACAGGTGAGAAGTTCAAGAGAACTATCTAGGCTAGAAGTAAAGATTTGGGAGTGGTCAATGTAGATGGTAGCCCAGGTCATGGGAGTGGATGACCTCATCAGAGAGCATGTAGCATGAGAAGAAAAGACGGTGCAGGGCAGACTCTTGGAACACTGAAGGGTGCCCAGCCAGAAGAAGAGGCACAATAGTGAAATTAACTGTTAACCTAACATAAACATTTAGGTTGTATCTAGTTGTTGTTTTTTTTGTCACTGTTGTTGGTTGCTTTGTTTTTTGCTTATATAAACAACACTGTCACGAATATCTGTGCAGAAAGCTTTTTCTGAGTATAGGATTATTTTCTCAGGATATATGCTTAGAAGAAGAATAATTAGATTAAAGGATAAGAACATTTATGACTATTGATGTATTCTGCTACATTGCCTTCCAAAAGGTTATCAATGTGCTTTCTTGTCACCAAAGTGTGAGAGCATTCTCTCATGGACACAGGTAGTCTTCAGTCTTGTTCTTTTTAATCTGTGTTAATTTGACAGGAAAAAAAGGAAGGGGGGGGAGGGAGGGAGGGAGGGGGCAGGTGATGGAATCCACAAGATTTGGTGACCGATGAGACGTGGAGGGTGGTAGCCACAGAGAAGTCAAGGATGAGTCTTAGATTGTCCATTTGGGCCCCTGGGTGGATGCTGGGATGGACAGTTAGGAGGAAAAACAGGCTGGCATAAAGGTGATGCGTTCCGTTTTGGCTTCTTTGAGTTTGAGGTACGTGTGAGGCATCCAGAAGGTCAGAGGTTAGAGGGTCAATTGCGTTTGCAGAGCTGAAGCTCAGAAGAGAGGTTCTGGTTCCAGAAGGGAAGAGCTGCAACTGCAGTTCCTGATCCTGAAGCGGAGGCAGCGCTGCAGCGTGGAGGGCACATTTCGGGGAGCCCCCAGGATCCTGCATCTCGTGCTCTCGACTCACTTCTGATTTCAGCTGCTGCTGCGGTGGACAGTTCCGTACAAGCTCAGACTCCCCTGGCTGGCAGGGTCCTACCTCAAGCACACACCACGTCTTTCCCCTCCTGCACCATGGCTGTGTGCTCATCCTGTACTCAAGTGCCCCCTGGAAACGCAGGGACTTAGTGCCCTTGTGTACATCCTCCCCCCAGTGGGGGCAGGAGTCAACGGATCTGTGAGCAGGGGGACCCGGCCTTTAACAGACTGAGCAAGGTTTATCTGCACAGTCCTGGAATCCTGACCCTAAACCCTCTCCACAGAGCCTGGATCTTTGCAAAACAGTCTCCTGGACGATGTGCAGTCTGGCTCCTCCTAATGGGAGGGAGTGAAGGATGGAAGGCAGGTTTCCAGTCCAGGATGACACTCTACCCTCTGGCCGTCAACGCCCTGCCTTCTTCCCTGATCTGTACTGCCTCCGGAGCTGGTGAGCAGGACCTCCCCCCAAACCTAGGATGGCCCTCTATCATCCTCTGAATGTTCTCCCACCCCCACCTCGCAGGCTCAAGCGGCTAACCTGTCCTGGATCAACTGCAACAGCGCCACCTTCAGGCCACCCTGAAGTACTTACCGAACCCCACAGGGAGCCTGGATTACAATCCTTTAGGCTGGGAGGTGGGATGGCAGGGGCTGGGTTTACATTGCAAGCAGATGGTTTGGGGCAACTCACTTCCCCTCTCTGAGCCCTGTTGTAAAATGCGCACGACAATACCTCAAGGGGAGGCTCTGAGGATAAAGCGAGATAATCGCATAACACACTGAGAATGGGCCTGGTGTCCAGCAAGAGTGCAGTGACCATTTCCATTATAAGGTTGGATGACATGCTTGTTAGCCTGGTTTGGAAAATCCCCAAACAACCAACAATCTCTGGGTTTTATAAAAAAAAACAAAAACAAAAAACTTATAGAAGCCCTTGGCCCCTTTTTCTTTGATTCTTTGCTTTTTCGCTTTGGACCTCAGAGGCACAGGATTCAATTGCTCACAATTGTCAGCTCAGCTCAGTCATCGTCAGCCACTCACAGGTCCTCTTGTGTTTTTGTTTGCTTTGCTTTTGTCTCTTCCATCCTCCTTCTCAAACTGCCTCCCTTCCCTCGCCCCTTTCCCCACAGGCAAACATTCTTATATTGTCAATGTGTGAGTGCGTGCAACCATGAAAATGTATACTGCAGCATAGATAAGTAGTACCTGCCAGACACCTTGTTTGGCATTACCTTTTTACGATCTGCCCATGTTAATACACATCATTCTAATTCAGTTCATTGAACCCTGCGTGGTGTTCATCATTTGCATATGCACCCTGTGATTTATCTACTCCCTTAGGAGTAGGCATTACGGTTGTTTCCAGCCCTTGGCTATTACCAGTAGATGCTCTGAGCAATATCCCTGGGCAAGTCTCTTTGTCTACCTGTGTGAGAGGTGCGCTGGAGGGTGTGCCCAGAGGTGGAATTGCTGGAGTGTGGGGTATATGCCCTCCACACCAGCCTCACAGCTCACACTCCTGCCAGGACAAGGGTTCCTGTGTCCCCCCCAGCACATGCCCATCCAATGGCTATCAAGTGGAGCTCAGTGTCACCTTCCTCTCCTTGTCTACCCTGGCTGTCCCTTCTGGAGGTGCTGCAGAAGGAATCGATGATGCCATGTATTCTGTTACC
Organism: Monodon monoceros; assembly: GCF_005190385.1. Taxonomy (NCBI): domain Eukaryota; kingdom Metazoa; phylum Chordata; class Mammalia; order Artiodactyla; family Monodontidae; genus Monodon; species Monodon monoceros. The sequence goes on from NW_021703782.1 coordinate 104,590,458, forward strand.
TTTTAAGACAAGTGGCTCCAACTGCTGGATGTCCCCATACCCCATCACTTGCTATCATCCACTCACAAAAAACCAACTTGGTCCCAGCCCGCTGGACAAGGGATGGTGCAGGAGCCTAAAGATGTACCAACCTTGTGTGTGGCCGGCCCCAAGATGGCCCTGAAAACTCTATCCATACCGAGAGTACCAAATCAACCCATCAAATGCAGCTTGTGTGCCCACCACCTCTCTCTAGGAAGTAGAAATTCGGGGCAAACAATAGCGGTGTGGGTGATTTTGTTAGGGCTGCTGTCCTGAGCCCCCACTAGCAATTTTCTTGGTTGTCTCTGAAGCATGAGGGGCCATGCAGCTTGGATAAGCTAGGGTCTGGGACCAGGTGGCGGTGAGCCCTTCAAACCCACATTTCTCCAGATCTCTGCAGTACATTTGCCTATAAGATTTCAGAGTCACAGGCTGTGGAATCAGAATGTCCTGGGTTCCAGTCCCAAAGCAGCCACCTCACAGGGCCACTGCAGATGACAAAGGCATAGTACATGTGAAGTGCTGAGCTGGGCTCCAGGCACATGCTAAGCCTCGAAAATGGCCATCCATATTTGTAACAATCCATAACACAGCAAATACATTCTCCACTTTACAAATTATAAAAGCGACTCCCAGAGAGGCTGAGCCACTTGCAGGAGAGCAGAATTCAAACTCAGGTCTGTCTGTCTCTGTTCGTTTCCATCTTCTCAGGAAACTTCACTGATTCCCGTCCTCTGGCAGGACCTTGGGCTAAGTCCAGTGCTAGACAGGACTCCAGGTCCTGGATTCAGTGGGGAACAGGCCTCCTGGGCCGTCTTGGCAGGAGTCCCTCAGGCAGTGGGTGGCCCAGGGCAAGCCTGGGCCCCGGCCAGGCTGCAGGAGGCCCCCAGGTGTGGGGGAGGGCAGCAGCCTGGCCCATCTCCAAGCACATTCAGAGCCAACCCAAGGGAAACCCTGATTCTGTCAGTGCCGGCATGCCTGGGGCACAAGCATTGGAGACATTAAATATTAAATGTGTCGGCTGGCTTCCAAGCTTGGTAATTAAAACTCTTATTTCATATTTTACACAGGATGGACAGGAAGGTCATGGGGCTGTTCTAAGAGGTTTCATAGCTCCCTTGTTCACAGATGAAGTGGCTCTTCTGAGGAAAACCTCGCTCTCATCCGGGACCCACACTGCCCTATTTATAAAGTTATTTCCTGGGAGGGCAGGGAGTGGAGGTCGGGAGGTCTCCAAGAGTGTAGAGCCCATTCAGGGCTCCCAGCAGTGTCTCAGGCTTTCTTTCTACTTTTCCAAAATGCGTCTGCGTTCCCGGGAGTCTGCAGAGGGCCTGGCCTCGGGCTCCTCACCTCTGCTGCAATGGCAGCCTGGGAGTTGGAGCTGGCTCTGGAAATGGGGACAGAGAAGCTCCAAGGCAGGTCAGGAAGGAGGACAGGAGGGAGGGGGGAGCCTTCCCTTAGCCTCCAGCGCCATCTGCTGACCATGTGCTGAACTGCAGCTTCCCCAGAGACAGCTGGAGACCACATTTGAGCTCTAGGCTGGGGTGAGAACAGGGGATCAAGGAAAATCAGGCCTGATGCTTCCGGGAACACTTTAAAAACACAATTTAGGTTGGTGAATTTTCCACTCTGTCATTCTCGGGGGTCAAGAGATAAATAAGACTCAGACTTGGATCTCTGGGGACCCAACCCAGCGTGATAACCAGGATGTGCGTGATAATCAGCACGCAGTGAGCTCGGGCCTCCACGATTTATGGCAGGTGTCTCATTGTGGGTGCTGTTCTCATGCTGCAGGCCCATTTGACAGATGAAAACATTCAGGCTGAAAAACGACCGCAAAGCCAGATGACTTCCCTGCCCTCACCCCCATCGTCAATCTTTCTGCAAGGCCTACCATTTTCATCTCCAAAACATACCACGAGTTTTCTTCGTTGCCCCCATCGTCATTGTTACCTTCTCAGTCCAAGCCATTCTCACCTCTTCCCTGGACAAAAGCTTTCCACCAGGATCTTCCCAAGAGGATCTTGTCACCTCCAGCCTCGCCCTCTACCATCTAGTCTTCACAAATAGCCAATGGGATCTTAGGACACGAATCAGATCACATCCAACCCTCGCTCAAAAACTCTGATGGCTCCCATTGCCTTTAAAATAAAATCTAAGCTTCTTGCCAGACTCAGAAGAGCCCTGTGGGGTCTGGCTCTGGGGTTCTCACCAGCCTCATCTCATGCCCCTCTCTCCACCCTCCATGCTGCAGCCATGTGGGCTTCCCCAAACATGCCGAGTTCTTCCTGAGCTCAGCTCTTTTGCAGAGGCTGTTCACTCTACCCAGAATACTGTTCCCTTTACCTCTTCTCTCCTAATTAAAAGTTCTCCGTGTCACAGAATGCCTCAGGCTTTTCTTGACCACCGTCTCTAAAGAACACCTGCCCTGCCATTTTCTAACCCAGTCTTTCATTTAGTTTTCTTCCTAGAACTTCTTGGCGCTTGCAACAATTGTTTTTATTTGCTCATAAACTTTTTTTTTTCTTAATTTTTTGGCTGCGTTGGGTCTTCACTGCTGTGCGTGGGCTTTCTCTAGGTGTGGTGAGCGGGGGCTACTCTTCATTGCGGTGCGTGGGCTTCTCATTGCTGTAGCTTCTATTGTTGCGGAGCACGGGCTCTAGGTGCACGGGCTTCAGTAGTTGCAGCACGCAGGCTCAGTAGTTGTAGTGCGTGGGCTTAGCTGCTCTGCGGCATGTCATGTGGGACCTTCCCAGACCAGGGATTGAACCAGTGTCCCCGGCATTGGCAGGTGTATTCTTAACCACTGCGCCACCAGGGAAGTCCTTTGCTCACTAACTTTTAAAAATTGTTCCCCCAACTGGAACGTAAATTCTGAGCAGGCTGGGAGCATGTCAATTTTGTTCATCATAGCACAGGGCCTGCCAAATAGTAGACACCAAAATGAATATCTGGCACCAAATGCAGATATAAAGCATCAGAGAAGGTTTCCTGAGAAAGTGACATCTGCCCTGAGACCTGAAAAATGTATAGGAGTAGCTCTGGAGAAAGGGGAGGCGGCAGGCAGGAGCAATCCAGGCAGAAGGCGGAGCAGGTGAAAGTGTTGTAAGGCAGGAAGATGCTTGGCACCTTCCAGAAATTAAAAATAGAAAGAAAGCTGGCATCACTGGAGAGGAGTGAGAATGAGGAGAGCCTGAGAGTAGGCTACGGCAGAAGGCTGGGGGTGAATGGGCTTGGATCTTCTGCCTCAGAACCTGGGACACCATTGAGAGATGACAGGAGAGGGGGGAGGTGAGCAGAGTTGTGTTTTTACGATATCCCCCAGGCTGTACTGTGAGGCATGCAGGGGGCAGGCTGGAAGCAGGGAGACCAATTGGGAGGCCATTGTAGCAGTCAGGTGGGGGATGGGAGGAGGTGTTCCCCAAACTAGGGCAGAGGAGACCGCGGTGGAAGTAAATGGATAAGTCCAGAGGCCTCGGGAACATATCAGATAGAGAGTTGTGAAGGAAAGAGAAGTATTCACCAACCTACATGTTTCTACAAAACTGGACCTAAGGAAGTAGCATTCATCGAGATGAGGCACAGTTGATGTGTGGGGAGATAAATCAGCTGTGATTTTCTTTACATTACAGATCACAGAAAACCCAACTTAAATTGGCTTAGGGACTTCCCTGGTGGCGCAGTGGTTAAGAATCTGCCTGACAATGCAGGGGACACGGGTTCGAGCCCTGGTCCGGGAAGATCCCACATGCCGCGGAGCAACTAAGCCCGTGCGCCACAACTACTGAGCCTGCACTCTAGAGCCCGTGAGCCACAACTACTGAGCCCGTGTGCCACAACCACTGAAGCCCACGCGCCTAGAGCCTGTGCTCCACAGCAAGAGAAGCCACCGCAGTGAGAAGCCCGTGCACCGCAACAAAAGAGTAGCCCCCGCTCGCCTCAACTAGAGAAAGCCCGCGCGCAGCAACAAAGACCCAACACAGCCAAAAATAAATAAATTATTAATTTTTAAAAATTGGCTTAAATTGCTGCAAAGTCCAGAGATAAGGGGAGCTTCAGGGTTTGTTTTGTTCAGAGGCCAATGATGTCATCAGGTACCCTATTCCTTTTTTTCTTTTGGTTTTGCCTTCCACAGTGTCAGTGTCTCCGAGGCTGCTCCCCCTGGGGTGACAGAATGGCTGCAGAAGCTCCAGTCTTCACATTTGTACCTACCCAGCCCAGAAGAAGAGAAAGGGCCAGCTGTGACTCCCTTGGGAGAATAGGAATAGTCTTTCCCTAAAGTGTCAGTAAACTTACCCTCATGTTGCATTGGTCGAAAGTGGGCTTTGTGCCCAATTCTGTACCGGTGGCTGTGGCCTGGGGAATGTCATGGCTTTATTACTTTAGACCTGGCTACTTGAATTAATTGCTCTGGCCAAGGAGAGATGACTTCCTTGAGTGGATTAGACCAGGTTCTCCATCCCGTTTGCACATTCGAGTCTCTTGGGCTGAAGCCTAGGCCAGGGCATTTGGAGAGCTCCCCTAGGTGATTCTCATGTGCAGATAGGGTTGAAATCCACCAGAGCCTGTTCCTAGAGCCCGGAGTGGTGTCAATCCCACCCTCTCCAAATCTATGCAATGGAGGAAGATTTTGGCCATGTTGAATTCGAGTTGTCATGGGTACCCATGGCAGGTGTTGTGTTGGGCACAGGATCCAGGGCTGGGATGTTTAGCCCATGATTTGACATCTCATAACCACAGAACAATCATTAGCTATTAATACTTTAAAGCTTTTTCAATGACCATAACCTTATCTTATATTTGAATCAATACTGTGTTTGCATGCCCCCACCCACCTGCACTCACGGTGCAGTTTTTTGGTTCTGACTGTTGACAGAAGGAAACAATTTTGTATGAATGGCTGTTTGGGGATCAAGGTATCACAGAGCCCTGAACGTTAAATTCACCTGTGGCCCCAGGTTGGTGAGGCACATTCCCACAATGCAGATTGGGCCAGCAAACCCCGTGGTGATATCCTCCCACATCCAGCCCATTGCACATTTTCCATTTTATCCTGTACCAGTTTGTCACTGCTCCTTAATAGCCCACCCTAAAATCCTGTGGCTTTAAACAACAGTTGTTCATTATCACTCACACACCCACAGGTCGTCTGGGTCTGGCTGAGTGAGGCTGGGCTCCCCTGGGCTGCTCTGCTTGAGGCTGAAGGGGCCTCTGTGGTCCCTCCACATGGCTCTCATCCTCCTTGTTTTTTGTTTGTTTGTTTGTTTTGTTGTTGTTGTTGTTGTTTTCTTTTTTTGCGGTACGCGGGCCTCTCACTGTTGTGGCCTCTCCCGTTGCGGAGCACAGGCTCCAGATGCGCAGGCTCAGCGGCCGTGGCTCACGGGGCCCAGCCGCTCCACAGCATGTGGGACCTTCCCGGACCGGGGCACGAACCCGTGTCCCCTGCATCGGCAGGCGGACTCTCAACCACTGCGCCACCAGGGAGGCCCTCTCTCATCCTCCTTGGACCAGCAGGCTATGGCTGCCGAGCACAAGAGAGTAAGGGGAAACACAAGAGGCATCTTCCACCCTCGTATCACGTGGCCAAGACCAGGCAAGGATGAGGAGTAATCTCTCCCTTTAGTGCGAAGGACTACAAGTTAAATGGCAAAGGGTATGGATACGGGGCGGGGGGGGGGGGGGGGGGCAGGATTGGAGCCAATGAAGCATGGTTTTATTTATTCTAAGTAATGAACAGTGTCCCAGGATAAAATGATTGATGTTTGAGAAGATAATCCCTCCCACACACACCCCCTCTGAAAGGGGGAGGAGTCTTGCTTGCTGGGTCAGCTCCTGGCTGCCCTTTTCTTGTGGAGATTCTGGGTAATCGGCAAATCTCACAGAAAGTAGCCAGAGGGGGAAGTTGATCTCTATAATAAAGACAGGAAAAAGAGGGGAAGCTTGGGTGTGGAGAAAGAACACTGCCGTGTTCCAGCAGCAACTCGGGCCCTGTTCCCGTGCTTCCTGACACCTGGCTCAATCCCCGGCCTCAGTTCCTTTTAAGGAGCCATTGAAGGAGTCAAGGCTGTGAGTGACAAGATTTGACCTGCATTTTCTGAAAACCAAGACCAAGAATAGCTAAGACACTCAAGAACAGCAGGCATCAGCTGTCAGGACTTATGACAAAGCTTTTATTAATTATTATTATTTATTATTATATTATTAATTTTATCATTTAATCATTATTAATTTTATTTAATTATCTTATTAATTAATTAGGACAGCATGGTTTCAGCACAAGGACAAAAACAGCAGAAGGAGGGCCCAGTAACAGATACACACACACACACACACACACACACACACACACACAGAGGCATGTGATAAATGACAAGGTGGCCCTGCAGAGCAGTGGGAAAAGGAGCGAGTTTTCAATAAGTGATTTTGAGGCAATTGGGTCTCCATAGGGGAAAAAATGAAACGGGACCTCTAATTCCACCATTTACAGCCATACACATGGTGTGCAGGCCTCAGGAGGATCTGGAACGAGGAACTGGAGGACTTTGGGGAACCTTGGTGGCTCCTCTGCCCCGACCCCCCTCTCCTCCCCTCCTAATGTTTACTGAGCACATTTTAGGCGCTGGGCACTGTACTGAGGGCTTTACAGGCTCTCTTGTTGAGTCCCTGCAACATTGCTCTGAAGCCTGTGTTATTATCCCCATTTTACAGCTGAGGAAACTGAAGCTGGGGAATCAAGCTGTTTGTCCAAGGATACATGATGCATGTGCAGCAAGGCTGGGATTTGAACCCAAGTAGGGCAATTCCAGAGCTCACTGTTCATTCTTCCTCCTAAATAGCCCTTGAATCTGCCCCTTCCTCTAAATCTCCACAGCCATCCCTTAAACATCTCTCACGCGGGCAATTGCAGTAGGTGGAGACCTCATAGGTCTCTCCCCCCTCAGTCTTAAAATACAAAATAGGTGTGTCACTCCTCTGTCTAAAACCCTTCAGTTACTGGTACACAGATAGACATACAGTTCAATGGCATAGAATTGAGAGCCCAGAAATAAACTTTTATATTTATGGTCAACTAATTCTCAACAGGGTGCCAAGACATTTCAATGGGGGAAAGTTTAATCTTTTCAACAAATGGTGCTGGGACAACTGGATATCCACATGCAAAAGAATATCTCACACCATATACAAAAATTAACTCAAAGTTGACCTAAGACCTAAATGGAAGAGACCTAACACTCTTAGAAGAAAACATAGGTGTAAATCTTCATGACCTTGAATTAGGCAACAGTTTCTTAGATATGACACCAAAGCATAAGAAACCAAAGGAAAAATAGATAAATTGGACTTTGTCAAAATTAAAACTTCTGTGCTTCAAAGGACACTATCAAGAAAGTGAAAATATTTGCAAATCACATATTTATTAAGTGTCTAGTATCCAGAATATAAAGAATTACTACAACTCAACAATAAAAAGGCGAATAAACCAATTTCATAATAGACAAGGATCTGAACAGACATTTCTCCAAAGAAGTCTACAGATGGCCAAGAAGGATATGAAAAGATGCTCAATATCATTCATCACTAGGGGAATGCAAACCAAAAACACAATGAGACATTTTATGCCCACAAGTCTGGCTATAATAAAAAGGACAAATGTTGGCGAGGTTGTAGAGGAATTAGATCTCTTATACATTGCTGGTAGGAACGTGAAATGGTGCAGCTACTGCAGAAAAGGTTGGCAGTTCCTCAAAAAGCTAAACACAGAGCTACCATACAACCTAGCAATTTCACTTCTAGGTATATACCCAAGAGATCCGAAAACATATGTTGCCCACACAAAAACTTGTACACAAATGTTCATGGAAGCATTATTCATAATAGCCAAAAGGTAACAAAATGTCCATCAATAGATGAATGGATAAACAAAATGTAATATTCCATACAATGGAATATTACTCAGCAATAAAAAAGAAATACCAGTACATGTGGCAACGTGGATGAACCCTGGAAACATTGTGCTAAGTGAAAGAAGACAGACACAAAAGGCCTTCATGTGTATGAAATGTCCAGAACAGGCAAATCCAAAGAGACAGAAAATAGATTAGTGGTTTCCAGGGGCTCAAGGGAGGAAAGTGTGGAGAATGACTGCTAACAGTACAGAGTTTCTTTTGGCGGTGATGAAAATGTTCTGGAATTATATAGTGGTGATGGTTGCACAACCTCATGAAAATGTTAAAAATAATGAGACTGTACACTTTAAAAGGATAAAGTTTATGGTACGTGAATTATATCTCAACTTTTTTTTTTTGGCTGTACCGTGTGGCTTGCGGGGATCTTGGTTCCCCCACCAGGGATTGAACCTGGGGCCACAGCAGTGAAAGCACTGAGTCCTAATCACTGGACTGCCAGGGAATTCCCTATCTCAACTTTTGAAAAAGAAACACATCGATGACCCCACGACTTTTCACCATCTAACTAACCCCTGCCTACACTTCCAGCCCTATCTCTTGCTAGTCTTTCCATTAATCACTTTGCTCAGAGAAACAGAGATTCTAGGAGCAATTTTATTTTAAGGGATTTAACATAGAGGTTTGACCTTGACCGTAGGAGCTGGGCAAGCAGTTTTTCTAAGTCTGTTGCCCCTGCGTCTACATGTGTGAGCTGCAACAGCTCCTGACTAGCCAAGGCTGCTGCTTCATCTCTGCCTTCCTAACCTCACCTAAAACTCCCATGGAGCCAACCCCATCCCAGGGCACATGGGGAAAGGCATTCTGGGAAATGTAGTTCCAGCCTAGCTACGTTGGCACAGCACAAAGCCATCCATGGCTCTTCTCACATGCCCCTCCCTCCGCCTAGAGCACAGTCCCCACTCCTCACCCACTCATTCCTACTCAACATTTGAATCTCAACCTCAAGCAGGAAGTCGCTCTGGCAGTTTCTCCAGATTTGGGTGGGCACTCCCCCTAACCTCTGGCCACCATGGCTCACTTTATGTGGCCCATCACATACAGTTGTGAAGGTGGGGTACAGCTTGGAGGGCAAGTTCGAATTAACAGTTATTATAGATGCGCATCTTTTTTTTTTTTTTTTTTTTTTTTTGGCCACACTACGCAGCTTGCAATCTTTTAGTTCCCAGACCAGGGATCAAACCTGTGACCCCTGCAGTGGAAGTGTGGAGTCCTAACCACTGGACTGCAGGGAATTCCCATAGATGCGCATCTTCATATAACTGTTTTCCCACAGATGGCGGTAAAGTGACTGGAGAAAGGAGCATCTTTTTCTAATTCTAACAGCGGTGTTCATAGGCTGTCTCAGGGCTGTATGCACTTCCTTCATCTCAAGGGCTACTTGGCTGCTGGGCTGTGTCCCTTTCTACACTGTGAGCCCCACTTGGCAGGGGCTATATCGGGACAACTCAGTGTGGGGTCCCCAACATTTAGCACAGGACCTGACACACAGCAGACACTCAGTGTCCATAAAACAAAAGAGTAAATGAATATCTAAGGGATGAGAGATGGGTAGCAGGCGAGAGCAGAAAGATGAATAAGCTGAGGGCTTCAGGAGCTGGTCCAGAGGCAGAAAGAAGTGACACAGCTGGGTAGTTCAGAGTATGGACTCAGGAGCCAGGCTCCATCTCCATCACTTACCAGCTGTGTGACCTCCCACAAGTTACTTCACCTGTCTGTGCCTCGATTTGCTCCTCTGTAAAAATCGAGATAAGAATAGCACCTCCTGCAAGGAGCTGGTAGGAGAATTTGTGGGACTAATGTTTGCAAAGCACTAACATAGCAATATACAACAGTTTGTTAAATAAATAGATTGATAGATAGAGGATAGATAAAATGAAGGGAAGATGAATCATTTTGTTTCTCTCTCAAAGCCAGGGTGAAAGGCAGTCCCTGTAGAGAAGCTGCTGCCGGGGTTCCCCATTTGAGTGGCTGGAAGGTAGTGTAACACTTCTACTCTGAAAACATATAGGTTTAAGAGCGTCAAGACAAACACCCCGGCTGGTAAGGACATCTAGACTAGAGGGTAGTGCATTAGCATACTGTTAGTTAAGGAATTATAGGTCGTAGGATACCAGCTTCTGCACAATAAAATTATTTTTAAAACAACATTTAAAAAACCCGATTAAAACATAATGCTCTGTTTAGTTACTGCCACAAAATGTTTCGTTTGCAAATTACAGCCTAGTGGATTTAATCTATTTTCTGCTGACACCGTATTAGACATGATGGACCAGGCAGGCACTGCAAGGCTGTAAGCTCCAGAACTTAGAAGCTTTTGGGCTCCTCTGCTAAGCCTTTTTGGTGGACGGGACATGGCCAGGCTTCCTCCCCACCCCCGGGGCCCTGAGGGTCTCCTGATGGCCTGCAGGTAGCACTTCTCCTCATAGACTCTTCTTATCAAGTAGGGCTTGGGACTTGGCAGGATGCTGTGTGCTGAGAGTACAGACTGAAAATTGGTGCTTCTTAGGGCCAAGTTCAGCCTATTGATTGTCTACCTGCCTCACATCATGATTTCTAAATATTCAAGCCAACATTTAAAAATCAAGAGATCTCACTTAAAATCCAGATGCTTTGCTACTTTTGAAAAGTGGGAAAGGTGGCACCGTGGTTAAGAATCCACCTGCCAATGCAGGGGACACAGGTTCAAGCCCTGGTCCGGGAAGATCCCACATGCCGTGGAGAGACTAAACCCATGCGCCACAACTACAGAGCCTGCGCTCTAGAGCCCGTGAGCCACAACTACTGAAACCTGCTCACCTAGACCCTGTGCTCTGCAACAAAAGCCACCGCAATGAGAAGCCTGCGCACCACAACAAAGGGTAGCCGCCGCTCGCCACAAGTAGAGAAAGCCCGTGCACAGCAACGAAGACCCAGTACAGCCAAAAATAAATAAATTTATAAAAAAAAAAAAAGAAAAGAAAAATGGGAAGAATTGACCACATGGAACTGTCATTGTCACGGAAATAAAAGACTGGAGTTTTGAGAGGTCACGTGCTTTCCAGTTTGTCACAATCCCTACCATTCCCTACTGTCTCCCTCACAGTCAGGAGTTTGAGACTTACTCAAATCCTGTTTGCTGTTGCAGGTGAGCTGTTGCTTTCTTTCTTTTTTTTTTCCAGTAGAGAAACATTCCCTGATTCCATATGCATCTTTTTGGGTACCAGCTGGAAACAGATGACACACTCAAAGCTGGATAGTTGAGGAGAGTTTAGTAATGGGATTATTTACAAAGGTATGGACAGAGTTTAGGAAAAGCAACAGAGAGTGCTACAGCACCCAGTGCTACAAACACTGGGGAGTGTTACAACCCTAAGTCTGAAGGGATGTGGGGAGGGGCCTGGAGAGAAAGCGCTGCTGATGGAGCTGAGGCTGGGTCACGGGCTGCAGTCAGCCCAGGGTTACTCCACATAGACAGAGCCTGGAAAAGACTCCTCCAGTGTCTGTCCTCCCTGCCTCCATTCTCCTCTGGTGCTCCCCATGCTCCCCACACCATCTGGAAGCCAGAAGACAAAGGAGTCCTCCCAGACCTCCCATATAGCTCAGCCTCCTGGACACAGAGTTGGGGAGCATGGGAGGCAAAGAGAGGATCTGCAGGAAGGACCAGATGGAAGAGAGCCAGCATGCCATGTGTCCATCAAAAGCAGCAAAACAAAACATACACAGAGGAGACCAAATATTTAAGGAAAAATAAGGGGGTGTATACATCTGTGTGGAAGTTAAGAATATGTATTCTTACACATTTAATGTGTGAATGCCTAGCCCGCTTCTGTGGTCTGCATCATCCTCCTGGTCCCCGTAGGTACCCGACTTTGCATCACTGACCCTGGGAAAGTTATCCCTGTCCCTGCCCCCTCCCACCCCACCACAATTTCTTTTGGCTTTATTTCCATTTGGGGAAGGAGATTCCCATCCATTCCCCAAGGAGGTAACAGCATTAGAAACAAGACCCTTCCCATTCTCCTCTCCACTCCCTCATCTGTGTGGTGAGGCAGGGTCCAGGTCAAGTTCAGACACAGCCCTCCCCCTGGGCCTGCCCTCAAGAATAGCTCATCCTTGTTTCTGCTCCTGTTGCCATGTGGCATCTCAGCAAGACGGAACATCCCTGCCCTTGGGAAAGGGCTGCCTGGTCTAAACACTCCCCCACAGCTGGGAGAGACAATTAGTCAGTTGAGGGAGGGAGGAGTCAGAAGCCCCATTTTGACCCCAGGATGGAGCTCCCGTCTCCAACTCAGATTTGCCACTAATGTAGCTAGAGCTATTGTTCCCATTTGATCTCAGTTCCTTATGCCCCATATTGAACATTTGGCCTATTTTTTGACTGCCCAGCATGGACTCCTATCCTTTCTGTTAGAAGAATTCCCCATTTATGAGGCTCGGAGGGAAAAAGAGCCCATCTCCCACTCAAGAAGCCCCAAAGGCCAGGTAGTCACTTTCCCGGCCTCCCTTGCAGATAGGAAGCAGCCACAGGGCCAGGCTCAGACAGCCAGAGGACTCTGAATCGGTCACTAGTGGCTCAGGTGAGGCAGCGGCAGCCATTGTAGCAAGATCGGCTTCCAAGGCAGCAAGGGCAGCAACAGCACAGACTGGGGTGTCAGTCAGCAGTGGCCATGGTGGTGGCCTTGGGGGGTGGCAGCAGCATCCTAGCCATTCCAGTTCTGTGACCTGATTGTGGGCACAGCTGCGTAGTCACCGAGCCTGATTTTCCAGCCCTCCCAGGGACTATGTGAGCCGCCCATACCCTTTTGGTGAATTCCTTTTCTGCTGAAATCAGCCAGACTCCATTTCTGTTCCTTGTGACTTTGAACTCCTGCTGATACATGTGCACACAGAACCCTGGAGGAAAGAAGAGATAAATGGCACCTCCAGCCACTGCCCCCAGCAACTCCCTTCCAGTCTGTGTGTCAGTTAAGACTATCTTGATTCCCTCCCAGTCTGTGTGTCAATTAAGACTATCTTGATTGTAAAAAAGCAAAACAAAATAAAAGCAAAGCCTCAAGCTGACAAAGAATAAAGAGAACATGTGAGTTCACAGGAGCCTGATCCCGTGAGGCTAAAAACAGGCTCTCACTAAGAAACTGATTTGTCTCTGGCTCTCTTGTATGTCTTTCTTGCTGTCAAGTTCATTTTCAGCCCCCTCACAGGGGCCCCTGCAACTACAGGTCATCCTTTCATAGCAATAAAATGGCTACAATAGTTCTCGACCTCTCCTCCTCCCATACCACCCCACAGAAGAGAGTCTCTTCTGGGAACTCCCCCACAAGTACAGGGGTGTCCAGATAAGGTCACAGGCTTGCCCCTGCACACACCATGGTGGCAGGAAAATAGGATAAGCTGATTGGCTTAAGGTAATCAAGGTTCATCTCTGGAGCTGAATCCCCTCAAACCATCGGGTGAGAATGGGGCAGGTGGTGAAGTCCCCAAGGAAAGTCAGCTTCCTGTTGGTGGGAAATGGGGGCATGGATGCTGGGCACCTTTGGGAGACTCAGATATCTGGGTCGCATCTCAGCTCTGCTCCTGCCTGTCGGTGTGAACCTGGCTAGTCCCTTTTCCTCTTCATGTCTCAGTGGCCAGATCTGTACCACGGTGGAGAGTGGGCCGCATTCTACAGGTCTGTAGGTCTTGGAGGCAGGGGTAGGTAGCATTACCTTGAGGCAGTGGTTAGATGGACTGAATTGTGTCCACCCAAAATTCATATGTTGAAGCCCTAGCCCCCAGGACTCAGAATATGACTGTATTTGGAGATAGGGCTTTAAAGAGGTGATTAAGCTAAAATGAGGCCCTTAGAGTAGGCTCTTCATATAATGTCCTTATAAGAAGAGGACATTAGGATATACAGACACACCAGGAGCACTTGCCTATGAGGACATAGCCAGAAGGTGGCCATTAGCAAAGCCAAAGAGAGAGGCATCAGGCGAAACTAAACCCGCTGACACCATGATCTTGGACTTCCAGCCTTCAGAACTGTGAGAAAATAAATCTCTGTTGTTTCAGCCACCAGTCTGTGGTAGTTTGTTATGGCAGCCCCAGCTGACTAATACAGAGCTCATGAACTTGGAAGGGGAGGTCCATCTGGCCAAGTTCCCATATCCACTCTGCCTCATACCGGTTGTGTAACCCTAGGCAAGTTCCTTCACTTCTCTGAGCCCAGCAGCCTAGGTGGGGGAACACATTCTCCAAAAATGGATACTATTTCAAAGTTTTTAGTGGACACTTGCAGACACCGTGACTGTTAAGAGCATAATGAAAAGATATTAGAGGGAGGGCTTCCCTGGTGGCGCAGTGGTTGAGAGTACGCCTGCCCATGCAGGGGTCACGGGTTTGTGCCCCGGTCCGGGAGGATCCCATATGCCGTGGAGTGGCTGGGCCCGTGAGCCATGGCCACTGAGCCTGCGCGTCCGGAGCCTGTGCTCCGCAACGGGAGAGGCCACAACACTGAGAGGCCCGCGTACCGCAGGAAAAAAAAAAAAAAAAGATATTAGAGGGAGCAGGGGGAGAGCTGGGGCCAGTCTGTTCATCAGGCTACTAAAGCATCAGTGGTCCGAGCTTGAGCCTTACGAGAAGTAGTCAAAGGGCAGTATGCCCCCCACTGACCAGTGCCTGGGTCCCCTCTCAGCTCCACATGCCCCACCTCCAGACCCTGCCCTCAGTACCTAGGGGCAGAACTTTGGGGGGCTCCCTCTCCCAGATGATAAAATCTGGCTTGTGCTTCTGCCAGAGCTCCAGATTCCTCATGCATAGAATGAGATAAGAGCATCACCTACCGCATGGAATTGTAAATATTTAATAGGATAATAAATGTGAGGTGCTCAGCACAGCGCCTCCTACAGAGGAAATGCCTGAAGAGTGAGTGTGAAGGGTATTGCAGGTGCTATTTAACTTCCCTTGGACTAGATATTGATCCTCCCAGTTATAACCCAGATTTCAGCTGGACTCCTAGGCCTTTAAAAGACAAATATGATCAGCTATAACCACCACCTCTTCTCTGTGGAGATCTCAGTGTGTTTCCAAGATGCCTGAAAGTATCCAGGGTGTACCTTTCCTAGTCACCCCTGGATCTAAATGCCAGCCTATGCTGAATTTGTTCTATTTCTGTCGTTGTCTCCAAAGGAACTTGACCCTTCCTTTGATGTACACACACACACACACACACACACACACACACACACACACACACCCCACTCCTGCAGGGCTTTTGTGGGTCTAACAGCCATTATTGAAAGTCTAGGATGACAGGGGGTGGGGTTAACATCACAAGCATCCAAGCAAAAAACTTAAATTCACATATTAAATATCCTTTATCTTAAATGAACTTTCACGCTTCCTGCACCAGAGATTTTTCGCTGGCCACATCATAAATCTCCCTAGACTCGCATCAACTTGCAGACCTCTCTATCCCTTTCATCCTTCCTCTTTACCCCCTCTTTCCTGGATAGGCCCCTCTGAGCTCTTCTCATTCCAGTATCAGAGTAACAATGATATACTGAGTTATCAGTCTTAATTCTTCACCCCTCCCTGTGTCCTTTTTCCATGTGACTTTGCATGTCTCCCTCACTAGAACTGGAGTACACCTTCCTACCCCTTGACTGTGGGCTCAGCCACGTGACTTGTATGGCCAGTGTGATATTAACAGAAATAATAGAAGCAAAAGCATGAAATATGCTTGCACAGTGAGGCTTCATCTCTTACATCTCTGTATTCCATGAGAAGAGCTTCCCCTGGGTAGCTACCGTCACTTCAGCTGGGCCCCAAAATGAAAACACATGGGCAGACCTGAGCCCAACCTGTCATGAGGAGCCAGACCCAGCTGGACCCACAGCTTGAAGCAGAGCTGCCCAGCTGAGTGCAGCTTAGCTGACCTGCAGACACGAGTGAAGATAAATCATTGTTGTTTCGGGACTTCCCTGGTGGTCCGGTAGGTAAGACTCTGCACTCCCACTGCAGGGGGCCCAGGTTCGATCCCTGGTCGGGGAACTAGATACCACATGCCACAACTAAGAAGTCGGCATGCCACAACTGAAAAAAAAGATCCCGCATGCTGCAACGAAGACACGGTGCAGCCAAAGTAAACAAATAATATATAAAATAAAATAAAATATTTTTTAAAAATCACTTTAAGAAATCATAGTTGTTTTAAGCTACTGAGTTTTGGGGTGAGTTGTTTTGCAGTAATAGCAGACCAATACAGTAATCGGTGCTGAAAGTGGGAGGTTGCAATACAAGTCACTGAATTTGGGACCAGTCAATAAGCAGCAAGGAAACATTTACAGGAGGCTGGGAAACGGGGGAAACTGTTATAGGAGACAAGAAAAGGCAGCCTGTGTTAAGTAGTGAGAAACATTTAACAAAAGAGTTGTGTATGAAGGTATAAATAGCAGAAAATGTGTCTAATGAACTTTTAGAGTTGGGGGAAGACATCTAAAGACAAAATGTCAAAAATATGACTTTCTTGCTGCTGGATAAAGTTGAAATGTTACTACTACAGGAAAGAGATGTGCTCAGAAAAGAACTGGCCAGTTTTGGAAGCAAGAGTTAGGGGGAATAAAGAGTCCAGAGCTTGCTAAGTTGAAAAATAAAACTTTATCTCCAACCTCTTCAGTCAATAAAAGATTAAAAAAATTAAGAATCTTAAATCAAAATACAGTTTGTGGGCAATAATCAAATCAAGAACATGGATCATTTCACCTGACAAAAATGTTCCTAGAAAGAGTAAGGGTGCAACCCCACAAAATCATGATGTCCCAAAGTACCAGAAGTTAATTGAGTCTATAGAAAGAGGCACATGTCAGAAAGCATTGTGAGTAAGCATTTGTCACATGGAATTGACTAGAAACACACAAATTGAAAATCCAAAATGTTTTTGAGAGCTATGTATTGGCAAAAGTGTCATCATTCTAGGCAGAGATCTTCCCTACTATCTATGGGAAAGAGAAAGCTGATCGGCCACCAAAAAGTGTATATTCCTCAATACTCTCTAAAAGATGCTCTTCAAATTAACCCAGGGAGCTGTTGGAAAAGGAAGAATTTCCCAGAGAGCAGAACCAAGAACTGTAGAGAACAGACTGAGAGCCACTTCTAGAGAGGAGCCAGGAGCCTAATCAAGGAACACACTAATCCCAGGATGGGGATTTTTTTAAAAGGGGCAAAAGATTTGAACAAACTCTGCACCACAGAAGAGATGAATATGGCAAACATGCACATGAAAAGATGCTCAACATTGTTACTCATTAGGAGAATGTAAAATAAAACCACATGAGATATCACTACATGTCTATTAAAATGACTTTTAAAAACTGTTAATACCAAGTATAAAAGGAAGGATGTGGAGCAATGGAATTCTCCTACATTGCTTGTGGGACTGTAAAATGATATACTGAACAATGTAAAATGAATCATTGTGGAAAACAATTTGACAGTTTCTTTAAAAGTTAAACATATATTTAGGATACAACCCAGTAATCCCACTCATACGTATTCATACAAGTGAGATGAAAACTTAAAACCTGTACATGAATACTTATAGTGGTTTTATGCATGATTACCAAAAACTGGAAATAATTCAAATGTTCTTCGATTGGAAAATGGATAAACAAACTGCAGTATATCCATATAATGGAATATCACTCAGCAATAAAAAGGAATAAACTACTAATACCACAACAACATGCATTACTCTCAAATGCGTTATGCTAAGGAAAGGAAGCCAGACTCAAAATGCTACATACTTGTTAAAAAAAAAAAAAAGTGATGAGAGGGACTTCCAAAAAAAAAAAAAAAAGCTACATACTGTATTACGTACGATTCTTTCTGGAGAAGGCAAAACTACAGGGACAGAAAACAGATTGGTGGTTGCCAGGGGTAAGGGGCTGGCTACGAGGGGACACTGGGGAATTTCTGGAGCTAATGGAACCGTCCTACGTCTTGATTGTGGTTATAGTTACATGACTGCATGTGTTTGTCAAAAATCATAGAACTATACACCAAAAAGGGTGAATTCTACTGTATGTAAATTGTACCTTAATTTAAAAATGGAAAAAAAACTGCACTAGTCATTTTAAACTATGTTATGCTAAAATAACAAACACTAACTTCAAACTCTAAGAAGCTTATAGCATCAAAAGCATATTTACTTATTACCCTATATTTTTATCTCTGGTCAGCTTAGGGCTCTGCTACATGCCATCTTCACTCTAGGACTCATTTTGATGGGGCAGCCACTTTCTGGAACATTGCTGGTCTCCACGGCAGAGAGAAAGTAGAGGGAGGGAAATTACACATTGGCTCTTAAAGCTTTCACCTGAAAGTGACACGTATCATTTCAATTCCTTTTACATTGGTCAAAGAAAGCCACAAGGCCACATCTGTGTTCAAGGGCAGGCCTACCACGTATCCAGGAGAAAGACAGGAAATATTTGGTGGACAGCACTCATGAATTCCACAGTCTCCACTCTGATGGTGAATTTGTCGATTTCTCTCAATAATTCTATCAATTTTTACTCTATACCACAGTTTGAGGCTATTATAATATTACGTGGATACAATATAGACTTATTATGTACTCCTGCTGAGTTGAACTTTTCTCATTAAAAAATAGCCTATTTGTATTAGTCATCTTCTGTTAACTTATGCTGCAGTAGCAACATGATAGCATGAATCATGCACTTGCTCAAAAAGTACCCACTTGGAAGTGACACACTTCATATTACATTAGTCAAAGAAGCCACATGACCACACCTAACTTCAAAATCTCAGTGGCTTATAAGAAGGAGAGTTAATTTCTCACTCATGTTATACATCCTTTGTGGGTCATTTGTGCAACTACCCACTCTTCATTCTATCTTACTTTCATTCAAGGACTCAAGCAGAAGGAGTGGTCCCATCTGGGACATGATCTGCTTCTGGCAGAAGGAAAGAACAGTGCTTCTTAAAGCTCTGCTCAGGAGGGCACACATAATTTCATTCACGTTTCAGTGACCAAGCCTGAAGTCCATGGGGTGGGAAGTAGAGGCCTCTTACAGGGAGGAGTAACAAATTACTGAGAACAATAATAAAATTCATCACACTATTTTTAGCAGTGCTTTTTGCCTTAAAGTCTATTTCATCCAATGTTAATACAGCTAACAGACCCAGCATGGAATCTCTTTTACCATTCTTTTACTTCAAATTTTCTTTGTGTTTTAAACAGTGTACAGCTAGGAAACTCCCTGGCAGTCAAGTGGTTAGGACTCAGCCCTTTAACTGCCGTGGGCCTGGGTTCAATTCCTGCTCGGGAGACTAAGATCCCACAAGCTGCACGGCAAAAAATAAAATAAAATCAATTAATTAATTTTAAAAATAAAGAGTGTACAGCTAAAAATTTTTTTAAAGCTGGTGTTATAATTTTTCTTTTAACTAGAAGGTTTAGGTTTTTTAAAATATACTTACTGTGATTACTGAAATATTTAAATTTTTCCACTTTATTTCATGCTTTACATTTTTCCACTTTTTATGTTCTTTTGTTTCTGCCTTTATTTCCTTCCCCTTTTTTCCTTTCCTTCTTTTTAACAATATTACTTTTCTTCCTCTGGTTTGGTCTATAACTATTTTTATTCTTTCAATAGCCTTGAAATTTTAACTTCTTAATTAGAAGTCTAATGTTAATCAGTATTTTTATGGACAGTGGAACCAGTCAATTAGATCGATTGAACTAATGGCTCCAATTCCTCACTTTCTCTGTATGCAAACCCTTTGCCATAATCCTTCACAGCTCCTTCCTACTACAGCCTTGGACTCAGTCATGTGACCTGCTCTGGCCAATGAGATGTTTAAAAAAAGTCTTGAAAAATGTGGTTGTACATTTCCTTTGTGTCCCTGCCATTGCCATGAGAATTTATCCCAACATCCTGGCTGGTGGGTAAGAGACTCATGGAGAAGAGTCAAGGCTCCCAGTCAAAACCATACTAGATCAGCTGACCCCAGACATATAGGCAAGCCCAGGCAAACTCAGCAAAGCTTTCTAACCAACCCCCAGCAGACACTAGACATGTGAGCAATAAACAAATACAGCTGCATCCCTCTAGGTTTTGTGGCTGTTTGTTATGCAACAGTTAACTAACACACACTTCATAATATTTTAACTTCAGTAATCCTCTTATACTTTATTACTATCGTTCCATTATTTTGGTTTTGCCATTTTTAATCACACAAATTATAATTGTTCTTGTTTTTTGTCTCTGATGTTCGTTTATCTTTAACCATGTTTGCCATTTCATTTGCTCACTAATCCTTATTAGTCCTCAGGTCTTCCTCCTGGGATCATTTTACTTCTTCCTGAAATATATCTTCTATATTAGCAGTTCCCAAATTTCTGGCACCAGGGACCGGTTTTGCGGAAGACAATTTTTCCACGGACCAGGGGTAGGGGGTGGGAGGAGTGGTTTCAGGATGATTCAAGCACATTACATTTATTGTGCACTTTATTTCTATGATTATTACATTGTAATATATAATGGAATAATTATACAACTCACCGTAATGCTGACAGCAGGCAGAGCTCAGGCGGTAGTGTGAGCGATGGGGAGCGGCTGTAAATACAGGTGAAGCTTCGCTCCCTCGCCCGCCGCTCACCTCCTGCTATGTGGTCCAGTTCCTAACAGGCTGTGGACTGGTACCAGTCCATGGCCCGGGGGTTGGGGACCCCTGTTCTAGATCCTTCAGTTAAGTTCTGTTGGTAGTAACTCTTAGTTTTTGTTGATCCAAAAAGTACTATGTTTTCATTTTTGAAAGATTGTTTGCTAAGTATGCAATTCTAGGTATAAGATTATTTTCTCTCATCACAGTAAGGCTATTATATCATTAATGATATTATTTCATGCTATTATTGTTATCATTGTTCCCATTATTGTACAGTCAGGAGTTAGTATCACTGTTATTCCATGGTGGATTATCTGACTTCTGTCTGCTTTTAAATTTTTTTTTTAATTTATTTTTAATTTATTTTTGGCTGCTTTGGGTCTTTCTTGCTGTTTTCTCTAGTTGCAGCGATCAACTCTTCGTTGCGGTGCACAGGCTTCTCATTGGGGTGGCTTCTCGTGTTGTGAAGCACAGGCTCTAGGCACGTGGCCTTCAGTAGTTGTGGCATGCAGGCTCACTAGTTGCGGCGCACGGGCTTAGTTGCTCTGCAGCATGTGGGATATTCCTGGACCAGGGCTTGAACCCATGTCCCCTGCATTGGCAGGCAGATTCTTAACCACTGCGCCACCAGGGAACTCCCCATCTGCTTTTAAAATCATCTCATGCTTTGGTGTTCTGCAGTTTCACCAGACTGAATCTAGGTTTTTTTTTTCCCCTATCCTGCTTGGTATTCACTGTGTTTCCTGAGGATGCTTATCTTTCACTGAATCTGGAAAATTCTCAGCCATCATTATTTGACAATTGCCTGGCTCATATTCACTTTATTATCTTCTAACATAACTGATAAGCATGTGATAGACATCACTTTTTTTCATTTCCTTGTCTCTGGGATGCTTTTGGGTAATTTTCTTCAAATCTATTTTTTAGATCACTAATTTCTCTTCAGCTGTATCTGTTATTTAACCTTTCCAATGAACTATACACTTGAAATGTATCTGACTCTGCCACTTGTCTTCTCAGTTCATGGGTTTCTGTTTTTTGATTGTGGGTTCATATTCATTTGGAAGCCTATCCGTGGGAATTCTTTGAGACCTGGGTTGACAGTGAGTTCTTCTCAAGAGGACTTTGCTTTGGCCAAGTACCATAGGTACTATCTACCCAGATCTATTTTAAATTGAAATGTTCAGCTTGTGGGCTTTTGGACCATGCAAATAGTGTGGCCATGTGATGGCCAGATTTTGGCCATGCATCCACTAGGAAAATGTTTTACCCTTCCACCCAGAACCAAGCAGAGTCAACTTTCCTTTCTGCCTGCCTCTGCAGGGCAGTATTTTGTTTTTTCTCTAGTCTATCCTTCCCCAAAGATATATTCCTTCTTGGGTTCCCAACCTGATGTTCCAATTTGGCTGTCATCCTGCCTGGACCCACGTAGATGCCCCCATAGCTGGTAGTAGCGTTATTGTTAACCTTCCTCCAGAGATGATTTTCAAAATATTTGTCAGTATGGCATATGCACCAAGCCAATCAGAAAAGATACAGACTGTACCTGTGCATAACTTCTGAACATTAATTCTAACTTCCTAGGCTTATGTTTCTGCTCCCTTTCTGGCCTCAGATGATTTTCATGACTTTCTCTCAAGGTTATCTATACATTTAAAAAGTGTATTTTCAATACTTCTCCTAGCAATTTTATATATTTTGTTGCCGTTATATTTGGAGATATGTAGTCTATAATACTGCTAGAAATAAAGTCCAAGTAAGTTTATCAGGCTCATGCAACAAACATCCAGGAGTAAGCAGTCCAAAGCTGAGACTGTAGCTTAACGTCATTTGAGACCTAGGTTCTCCCAATCTTTCTGCTTTGCAGGCCATGGCAAAGCACTTAAGGAGCACACTCAACTAGAAATCCTAGTGGACTCCGTAAAAACAAAAACAAAATAAGCAAACAAGAACTTTTCCAGAAGGCCCACTCAATGACTTCTATAATACGTAATATGGGATAGAAGTTGGTCACATGCCTATGCCTAGTCCAACTACTGGCTAATGAGAATGAGTTTACCACGAAGAGTCTGGACCAATTATGTCATTCCCTCCAGTTGGGGTGGAGCTTCTCATAGGGGTTCCCGGCATAGTGCTTGCCACACAGAGGGCACTGGTCCTTTCATTGAACACTTACTGAGCATCCACTACGAGCCAAAGGCTCTGTGGAGGCACAAAAGGATTTGACACAATCTCTGCTAGACAAACTGAGATAGGTCAAAGGGTTTAGGACTCGGTATCCGCTCAATTCTCAGCGGTGGCCCTAAAGTCCCTAATGCAGATTGACGTGCTCCAGGTTATACTGCGCAGCCGCCGGCTCTCTCTGAGCACGCTCCTGACGCCCCGCCCCAAACGCGAGTCCCGTATGCGCACATCGCTTTCTCTCTGACGCACCCCCGGAAGCACTGGCAGTTTTGGTGGGGGCTGGACCGGGAAGCATTTCCGGGGGCGGGAGGCACAGGCTGAGGCGGTTGCGGCGGCGACGGCTGGAACGGGCCTGGCGCCGGTGGCGGCGGAAACTATCCCACCGGTGGGCTATGTGAGCGTCGAGGACTTGGCAGGTATGTCGGAGTCTGGACAACGGGTAGCAAGGGGGCAGGAAGGGAAACCGGAGAGGTATAAGGGCTTCTCTGCAGGTCGCGGCGCGCGCACCGCTGGCACCGCCAGGCCCATTACGCCGACCGGGATGCTGAAGCCGCGCGCGGGCCGTTGGAGTCCCGGCACCCCGGGTTCGACACCTACTGTCTCCGGCCAGCCCGGCGCGCGTACAGCGACCCGAAGGCCCCTGAGGCAGCATTTCGTCCAAGGTCACCCCGCGGCGGCGGACCTCAGCGGGCCAGAGCGCTTAGAGATCCTGCCCCCCCGTCAGTCCGCCCGCCGGCCTTTCGGGGGCGCCGGGTAGGCGCGGCTTGGCGGCCTCGGAATCGAGTCAAGGCCGGGAGAAAGACTACACCGGGACTTCGCTGATACCTGCCTCTGTTTACCTCTGTGTTTCACCTTTTTTGTTGTCTGTGTCACCTGTGGTCACCTGCCCTTTTTGCTTCTCAACTCGGCTCCTGTCAACTTCGTATTTCTCTCCACTTTGGCTCTCTCGAACCCATCTCTGAGTATCTGGACCCTGTCTTTATTTCTGTTTCCATCTTGCTTCTGTGTCTCCTGACCCTGTGTTTACCTTTTAGTCCTTAACTTTCATTCATGGCCTGCCTGTCGGTCCAGCTCTTTGCCCATCTGTGTTTCTCTCTCTCTCTCTGCCAATCGTGTGTCTTTCTGTCTTGTTTTTGCCTCTCCCAACTGGGTTTTTCTGGGCGAGCCTGCCCTGACCTCTGAGCCATGGAAGGTGACTCATGACCCTGTGAAGCTTCCTGTACGGGTGACAATGTCAGCGACTAGACTGCCGTCTGACCTCAACTCTGACAGGTGTCGCCCAACCGAAGTGTCAGGGTGCAGGAGCTCCTGGAGGACAGAGAAGGCCATCTCAGGGCCAAAGTAACTGGATGAATCCTTGCTTTTTCTTACCGTGGTTTTTCAGGCCTGCCCAGCTCCCTACTTTCCCTTGCTCCATCCACATGGCCTCCAGGGTTCTAAAGAGCCTGCTTTCTGAGTTACAGCTGCTTAACCAGGCCTGTCTCCAGGAAGGGTCTGAGATCCTCTGCCCCTTGGGGCTCATGGAACGGTAGCAGAATTTCTGGGAGAGCTGTATGCTTAGTTCAGATTGTGTCACTGTGTACAGTTAAATTATGAGAAACATAATAATTTGGGGTTCTTCATTCTTTGCTTTACAAAAGTATTCACCGGAGAAATAAGCCAGACACAAAAGAACAAATATTGTATGAGTCCACTTATATGAGGTATCTAAAATAGGCAAATTCATGGAGACAGAAAGAGGAGTATAGTTTACCAAGGGCTGAGTGCGAGGAGGGAGTGGAGAGTTCAATGGATACAGAGTTTTAGTTTGGGGCTATGAAAAAGTTCTGCAAATGGATAATGGTGATGGTTCCACAACAACATAAATGTACTTAATGCCACTAATTGTACACTTTAAATGGTAAATTTCATGTTAGGTATATTTTTACCAAAAAAAATTGCTAAGTGTAGATTCCTGGAACTAACAAGCGCTATGAAAAATGTGACTTTAAAAATTCATTCTGTAGCTTTTAGGAACATTTAGTTGAACTTACGTTTCTTGATGCCTGCTCTCCATAGCCAAGGTCCTTAGAAAAAGAGTTTGGTTGAAAGAATTTAGTTAAAAATTTCTACTTGTAGCAGGTTCCCACCCTGGCTGTCCCTCCATATTCATTGGATTCAGTGCAGGAATCTGTTACACAGGCAGAAAATTTGAGGAAGATTTTAACTTTTCACATGAAGAAAACTCTTAGGGTTGGAAAAATAGTCCTTTTATTATAATAATGAAAAATTGTGTTATTTTCTTGTGTGTTTTCTGATGGGGGAGGCCTTTGTTTTATGTTCTCTCATCTAAGTTATCGGTTTGTTTGTAAGCCAGTTTATCAAGGTTTCTTATAAGGTGTAGCAGTTGAATTACTACCATATTGAATCCTAGATACCATCGATTATTTTATGTACCACCAAAGGAAGAGAAAACACTGCCAATTAAGCTATTACATATGCTTCTTTACATTTTTTTTTTTTTTTTGCGGTACATGGGCCTCTCACTGTTGTGGCCTCTCCCGCTGCGGAGCACAGGCTCCGGACGCGCAGGCTCAGCGGTCATGGCTCACGGGCCCAACCGCTCCGCGGCATGTGGGATCCTCCCGGACCGGGGCACGAACCCGCGTCCCCTGCATCGGCAGGCGGACTCTCAACCACTGCGCCACCAGGGAAGCCCGCTTCTTTACATTTTTAAACTTATTTAGACTTTATTTTTTTTGGTTGTGCTGGGTCTTAGTTGGGGTGGGTGGGCTCCTTAGTTGCAGCATGCGAACTCTCAGCCACGGCATGCACGTGGGATCTAGTTCCCCCACCAAGGATTGAACCCAGGCCCCCTGCATTGGGAGCGCAGAGTCCAAATCACTGCACCACCAGGGAAGTCCCTAGACATTTAAAAATGATACTCTAGTGTATGTGTAAAAAGAAGAAAAGTGAAATAAATTGGTTAAAGTGTTCATTAACCTTCTTAACCTTCCTACTCTTGAATACTTTTCAATTCAGGGTTGCATCCGTGCTTTTCCACAGTGTCATCTTTTGTGCCATCAGAAACGTTGATGAGGCTCTCAGGAATGCTCTATCATTGTCTTAGGCAGAGACAACTGTTATAACTTCCACCTGGACATCACATCTTGATTTCAGAAATTTAAAAATGTGAAAAAAATGTGCCTCTTATAATCAGTTGAATATAGTTCTATATTATTTTCATGAACTTTTCCTTTTTACCTTATTTATGTTTGCAATTAGAATAGAAAGAGATTTTTGTCTTATTTGTAACATACTGAGGAAAAAACTTTTATTTTGTTGGTATGTAGAACATACATATGGGCAAGTGCTGTTTCTTCCTTCTGCTTTCTTGATCGAGCTTCTTATCCGGAATTCTAATGAATATGAGGGTGCAGTTAAAAACATTTCCTTGGCTTTATTGTAAGGTAATGGCAGGATGACTGATAAGTGGGGAGTTAGTGGTTAGAACAATAACTTCTCTTTTGAATCTCAAAGAATTTACCACAATGGACCATTTGCCCTGATGTTTTAAAATAAACATTCAGCTGTGGCATGAATCAAACTTCACAAAGTAGGTAGCTTGTTTTTTAAAAACCCTAAAATAGGTTTTACTAAGTTCTTTGGCTACAGTGTTCCAATTAGAAAATATAGGGGTATTGATTGATAATGGTCTGGAGGCCAAAAACACTTTTGCCAAGGATAGTTTAATTCTGCAAAATTACATAGGTATCGACCAGTGTTGGTTTCCTATTTTTGACAGATGTACCATGGTAATACAAGATGTTAACATTAAAGGAAAACTGGCTGACAGTCATATGGGAACTCAACATTTTTTGCAACTTTTATGTAAAACTAAAATTATCCTGTAATTAAAAGTTTATTTAAAAAATACAAAGGCAGAAGCTAAGAAGGTGCAGAAACAAAGCTAATCAAAAAATATCAATTGTGATTAATTTTCTTTCTGCTACTCACCCACAAGTATAGTATTTATTAGCAAAGCACTGGTACACAGTGAATAGCATCAGCATCTCTTACATTTTCAACGTGATTTTTCTTTTCAGAAATCAATGTGATTTTAATTTGAAACAAAACTAAGAAATGGGTTCCTCTTCCTCGTTCATTCATACTGCTTTTTGATGGTCATGGCATAAGGAACTTTACTCCAGGAATACAACTTTGCATTAGGTAAGCTATAAACTTGCTAAAAATGCAGTGTTTTAAATTATTTACTAAAATGGTTTCTTTTTCAGTAAAAAATAATAATGTAGTTGTATTTAATTGCCCTAGACCGGAAAGGTTCTTTTACTTCTCTTCTGAGGAGTATATATTGCACATTTTTTTTTTTTGTGGTACGCGGGCCTCTCACTGTTGCGGCCTCTCCCATTGCGGAGCACAGGCTCCGGAAGCGCAGGCTCAGTGGCCGTGGCTCACGGGCCGAGGCGCTCCGCGGCACGTGGCATCTTCCCGGACCGGGGCACGAACCCGCGTCCCCTGCATCGGCAGGTGGACTCCCAACCACTGCGCCACCAGGGAAGCCCTATATTGCACATTTTAAGGCCAATCACTGCCATACTTTGTACTGTTAGAGCATTTAAATTCCAAGAAATTTTCTGCTAAGTGATGGTTTTTTTTTTAACTTAGAAAAACATTAGATTTGGAATTACGCTTCTGTTTAAATCCTGACATACCACTTCTGAGATATGTGGCCTTGGACAGATCTTTTAACCTTCTTGAGCTTTAGTTTAACTCGTGAGTGTGATGATACAGGGGTATTGCCAGACCCAAGTTTACATAGTCTGCTTTGTGAACTGTAAAGCATTTGACTTAAGTATTTTTGTACGCATGGGGTGTTGGTATTATTGTACATTTGTGCCAGTCTAGAGATTTACTAAAGTAATATTTACTGTGTTAAAATGTGCTCTCTACAGTAAGCATGCAAATTACCATGTGCCGTGATTAAGAAATCTCTGGAGGGCTTCAAGAAAAGTCACTCATGGGTTGGCTTCCCTATTATATTGTTGTCCTCTGTGTTTTTAGGATATGTAATTGGTATTTAAATAGTGTATAAAACTTGACATACAGTTCCTCAGCTGAATAATAAATACAGGCTGCTTTTAAACTTGTCAGAGTTGGAAGGGATCTTGGAGGTCATCTAGTTCAGTGATTCTTTTTATTATTATTATTAATTTATTTTATTTTGGCTGCGTTGGTTCTTTGTTTCTGCGCACGGGCTTTTCTCTAGTTGCGGCGAGCGGGGCTACTCTTCATTGCGGTGTGCGGGCTTCTCATTGCAGTGGCTTCTCGTTGCTGAGCGCAGGGTCTAGGCACGTGGGCTTCAGTAGTTGTGGCATGCAGGCTCAGTAGTTGTGGTGCACCGGCTTAGTTGCTCCGCGGTATGTGGGATCTTCCCAGACCAGGGCTCAAACCCGTGTCCCCTGAATTGGCAGGTAGATTCTTAGCCACTGCACCACCAGGGAAGCCCTCGTTCAGTGATTCTTTAATATTTACCCTTTGTCCTCTGCTTTTAAAAAAAGCCAGATTATCTTAGTGAACAATGGAAGGAGTTAGCTGGGATTGGTATGTTTGTTTTAGAACTGTTACTATTGGATTTTTTTTTTTTTTAACTTTGCAAGGTGACATATAAAATTGCTAGTACTTCATTAAGTCTGAAGATGGTGAATAATTTGCTCTGGAGTTTATGAATGTGTTGTACATTGTAGATTGTTTCAGGTATTTATTTGTGAAAATACTCATCTTTACCTTCCATACTGTCTCATCTCTCAGACTGTATTGGGCCTGAGCAAGTGTTTTGAATTTAAATTCCAGGTTCACTGCTTACGGGTTATATGACCTTAGGCAAGTAGTTTAGCCTCTTTGTCTATTTCTTATTCTATACAATAGGAATAAAAATCTATCGAGTGGGTTGTTATGAGGATTAAATGAGAATACAAAAAGTGCTTTGCACAGTCTTTTACAATACATGCGTTAAATACATGGTAGATGCTGTTACCTCTCCTACTAATTATGACATTTTCCTAGTTACCCAGTTGGGATTGGTAACTACTTTACTTTGCATCCCTCTGTTTTTTAAAACTGCTTTATTGAGACATAATTCATAGGTAGTTAAGAGGTTTTTTTTAGTATATTTAATGGGTTGTATACCCATCACCACAACTTAATTTTAGAATTTTTGTCTCCCCTTTAAAAAAAAAACCAATTTGCAGTCACTCCTCGCCCTGTAGTTCCTTGCAGCCGCTGATTTACTTTTTGTCTCTGGATTTCCCTCTTCTGGACATTTCATATAAATGAAATCACACAAGATTTAGCCTTTTGTGTCTAACTTCTTTCATTTGGCACAGTGTTTCAAGGCTCAGCCATGTTGTCGTATCTATCAATACTTCATTCTTTTTTATTGCCGAAAGAATGGCATAATACATATAGTATGTAATAAAATGGAATAATATTCCATTGTATAGGTATACCACATTCTGTGTATCCAGTCATCAGTTGAGGACATTTGAGTTGGTTCCACTTTTTGGCCATTATGTATAATGCTGTTATAGACATTCATGGATAAGTTTTCTGTGGACATTATATGTTTTCATTTCTCTTGGGTATATACCTAAGAGTAGAATTGTTGAGTTACGTGATAACTCTGTTTAACTTTTTGAGGAGCTGCCAAACTGTTTTCCAAAGTGGCTGCCCCATTTTACATTCCCACCAGCAGTGTATAAGGGTTCTAATGCTTCCATATCCTCTCCAGCACTTGTTAGTGTCTGTCTTATTTATCATAGCCATCCAAGTGGGTGAAAAGTGATGTCTCATTGTAGTTTCGATTTGCATTTCCCTAATGAATAATGATATTGAACGTCTTTTGTATGCTCTTTTGTATATCTTCTTTGGGGAAATGTCTATTCAAATCCTTTACCCATTTTTCAATTGGGTAGTCTTTTTATTATTGAATTTTAATAGTTCTTTATGTATTCTGGATACAAGTTACTTATCAATTATATGATTTGAATATATTTTCTCCCATGTTGTAGGTTATCTTTTCATTTTCTTTTTTAATAGATCTTTATTGGAGTATAATTTCTTCACAATACTGTGTTAGTTTCTGTTGTACACCAAAGTGAATCAGCCATATGCATGCATGTATGCCCATTATCCCCTCCCTCTTGAGCCTCCCTCCCGTCCTCCCTGTCCCACCCCTCTAGGTCATCGCAGAGCACCGAGCTGAACTCCCTGTGCTATGCTGCTGCTTCCCACTAGCTAATTATTTTACATTCGGTAGTCTTTTCATTTTCTTGATAGTATTATGTGTACCTTGGGCTACTCTTGCATCTTCCTGCCTACCCAGTCAGTTAGTCCCATCAATTCTGTTTTCCATACCCACTGTTACTTTCATTGCCTCAAACCTGGAGCATATTTACTGAAATCTTAGAATTGACCTTTGTTTCAGACTCGCTCCTGCTTTAAGACCATCAACATATTATCCTTTCTGAACATATTTCACAGCATGTCACACAGAAGTTTTCAGTGCTGCCTCCAGTGCCCACATTTAAAGCTCAAACTCAGCCTTCAGCAGGATAGTACCAGTCATTCCTTCCAGATTTATCTCTCACCACTCCCTGTCACTTGTAGAAGGAAGCACAGGTAATGATGTACGTGCCACTAGCAGTGGTCTTGAATGGAAAAGAGCTTTTGAGAGGACCTTCTGGTGGTAATTTTATCATAAAATAGGATCTTGCCCTCAGTGTGATGGTACTAGTAACTCAATTTTTTCAGTGTGTCACACATAATACACTCAACCTACAAGAGATGAAAATAAACCAGAATGCCATGTGGTTTATAATGTTTCTTTCTGTGTTAATAAGTGATAGGCTTACAGTTTTTTCTTTGTTGTCCAGTTTTGATAGCACGGTTTTATAAAAAATAATTAGCAAATTTTCTCCTATCTTTGTTCCCTTTCTCCCTTCTTCCCCCTCTGAAACAGTTTATATAGTATAGGAATTAGTTTCAAAGAATTTTCCCGTTGTGCTTTGGGCAGTCATTTGATTATGTTTTATCATTTCTCCATAGTTACTGATCTGTTAGATTTCTATATTTTTCTATAAAGTTTTTATCAATGAGACTTTAAAATTTATTAGGGGAAAATTGTTTTCTATTTTAAAGTTTCTATCATGTGATATTTCATTTCTTATTCCTAATTTTGTGAATTTGACATTTCTAGATTTATTATTGTGTGATCACTTGTAATCAAATGAGCTCATGTATGCATTTCTGCTTTGGGGGATTTATTGATGCTCTCTGTGGCCACTTATGATCATTTATGTAAATGTCCTATGGAAACTGAAAAAGAAGATGTATTATTTGTAGGATACAGAGGTTGTATGTTTCAGTTAAATTAGCATTATTAATGATAACCAGTCTAAACCTCTAGATCCAAATTATCTTTTGCCTTATTGATTTATTAAAGATTAAAAGAGGGACATTTATATTTCTTACTATAATTATGTTTCTGTCACTGTTGTGTTTTTTTTTTAAAACTGTACTACGTTTACACATAGAAGTTCGCAAGTTAACCCTCATGTGAATTATAGAATTCATCAATTATCAATAAACTTTCACCTCATTGGATGCTTTTTTTTTTTAAGATTTATTTATTTATTTATTTTTGGCTGCGTTGGTTCTTCGTTGCTGTGCGCGGGCTCTTTCTAGTTGCGGTGAGCAGGGGCCACTCCTCGTTGTACTGTGTGGGCTTCTCATTGCGGTGGCTTCTCTCTGTTGCTGAGCACGGGGACTACGTGCGTGGGCTTCAGTAGCTGTGGCTCACGGGCTCTAGAGTGCAGGCTCAATAGTTGTGGCGCACGGTCTTAGTTGCCCCGTGGCATGTGGGATCTTCCCGGACCAGGACTCAAACCTGTGTCCCCTGCACTGGCAGGTGGATTCCTAACCACTGTGCCACCAGGGAAGCCCCTCATTTGATGCTTTTTACATTGAATTTACTTTGATATTAATATTGTCTGAAATTTTTTTGTTTTCATATACCTGTTCTTTTTACTTTTGACCTTTTTTGTGATGGATTCTATTCACTTTCCTATATCTAAAAAAGTACTTCACCTTCATTTTGAAAGATATTTTGATTGGGTATAGAATTCTAGGTTGACAGTTTTTTCTTTCAGCACTTTAAAGATGTCTACTGTCTTGCATTGTCTCCTTTCTTCTGGCTGGCATTGTTTCTGACAAGAAGCTTGCAACCTTTCTTAACCTTTGGCCCTCTGTACACAATGAATCCTTTTTCTCTGGCTGCTTTTAAGATTTTCTCTTCGTTACTAGTTTTCAGTGATTTGATTATGATATGCCTTGGTATATAGTTTTCTTCATACTTCTTGTGCTTGGGGTTTGTCAAGCTTCTTGGATCTGTGGCTTTATAGTTTTTATCAACTTGAGGAAGATTTTGGCTGTTATTCAAATAAATTTTGGGCTTTATACCCTCCCACTCCTTCAGAGACTCCAATTTTGTGCCTTGAAGTTGTCCCACAACTCACTGATACTCTTTCCCCCCTTCCTGTTTTCTTTTTTTTTTCAGCTTTTTTCTATTTTAGATTGTTTGTGTTGCTGTGTTTTCAAGTTCACTAATCTTTTCTTCATGTTAATTCTTTTGTTATTCTCATCCAGTGTTTGTCTGTAGAAGTTCAATTTGGGTTTTTTTGTTTTCCTGTCTACCTACTATGCTTAATTTTCCTCTATTTTCTTGAACACATGGGATGTAGAATTTTCTACCATTTGTATAAGTTTGTCATTTCTGGTTCTGTTTCTGTTGATCAGTTTTTTCTTTTTTCTCTCTCCTTAATATGGGTTATATTTTCTTGCTTCTTTGCATCCCAGGTGATTTTTTTTTTTTTAATTGAATGCCAGACATGAATTTTACCTTGTTGGGTTCTGGATTTTTTATATTATGTAAATATCCTTAAGCTTTGTTCTGGAACACAATTAAGTTATTTGGAAATATTTTAATCCTTTTGAGGCTTTTTTTAAAATTTATTTTTAGTTGCGTTGGGTCTTCATTGCTGCGCACAGGCTTTCTCTAGTTGTGGAGAGTGGGGGCTACTCTTCGTTGCAGTGTGCGGGCTTCTCATTGTGGTGGCTTCTCTTGTTGTGCAGCACAGGCTCTAGGCACGTGGGCTTCAGTAGTTGTGGCACGCAGGCTCAGTAGTTGTGGCACATGGGCTTAGTTGCTCCGCGGCATGTGTGAGGCTTGTTTTTAAGCTTTGTTTAATGGGACCAGAACTGCATTTTGTCTAGGGCTAATTTGTCCCCACTGCTGAGGCACGACTCTTCTGAATACTCAAGGCTTTACACTCAGGCAAGTTTTCTTCTATTAAATATTTTATTTGATTATTCCTTCTACTCCATTTGTTTTGTTATTTCTTTCAAGGGCGCTAATTAGCCATATGTTGGATCTCTATTCTCTGTTTTCCTGTTCTGTTATCTTCTCCCTTGCTGTTTTCACATTTTTATCATCCTCCTGCATAAAAGTTCCTCAAAGTGCCTTCCCCATCATTGATTCCATTTTCTATAGTTGCAATTCTTCTCCTTATTGCCTGTTTAAATTTTTGCTCTATTTTAGTTTCCTTACATCTTGTCTTTAATTCAGTTGGCTCTTTTTTTCATATCATTCTACTGTTTTGTCTTATCTTCCTTAAACTTCATTCATGGGGACTGCGTTTTCATGTTTGTGGAAATCAGTTTAAAAATGCTATCTAAACTGTACTCTTTGTTTACACTTTACTATTTTCTTGGTTATTGTAGAATCTATTTACAGACCCCATTTATTTACAGAATAAAACTATGTTGGGAAACATTTTGTTCAGGTCTGAAAATTTCCTCCTTTTTGGGAAGATTATTTGGGGGTCCTTCACTGTACACCTGAATGCTGTTATAATCAACTCTTAGCTCTTTTGCTGGAGGATGGGCTGACTGTATGGACACTAGGGTTAGCTTGAGTAGAATGGCTGGGGCTGGAGGCTAGGTCTGAGGCACTGTTAAGAGAGTTTGAGCACTTCCTTCTGTGTTGGTGAAATTGTTTTACCAGGGGCCTATTTTTGTCTCTTTGGCCCTTGGCTGGCAAAGGATGGGCTATGTTTTTGCCTCCTTCCTGGAGCTACCCTCTCATGTCAAGTCTTTAAAAATTTTCTGCTGAGGCAGTGTGCAACCTTTGGTATCCCAATGCAGACATCTCTGAATGTTGTCAATATGCAAGACCTTTCCTGTGGTCTGCCTTGGCTTTTTAGCTGCAGGCCTTCCAGATGAACAGGTATCTGTTGGTCCTCTGTCAGGATTACTGCTACCAGAATTGCCTGGTTGCTAAACCAGGTGGAATTGCCAGGTCAGTGTCTCCCTTTATCCTGGCCCCATCTCCACTATATCCTTAATTAAAATTTGTTGCATATAGATAACTCTGATCCCAACTTTTCAGGCTAGCTTTTCTGTATTTCTTAGATTTTTTGGTTAGGATGTAGTAGATGGGAAGAATGATATGCTGCTCTCAAGTCTTCCTCTTAACCTGGTGACACCAAAATTTATAGTGACAGGATGCATAACTTTAGAGTATACCAGGTTCCCGCCTCTGAATTCCTCTTGGATTTGTAATTCTTTTGTGGTACTTTTATCAGGCTTTGCATTGAATAACAGGGTTGTATGCGTGTTTTTTATCTCCCTACCAGATTATAAGCTCTGGACAGTGACATTCCTTCATCATCTTAGAAATCTCCCACGGTACTTTGCATATAGTGTTTTATGTTGTGGGGTTTTTAAAAATTTTTTTTAGTGAGTTAATTACTTTTATGAAACTCTTTAACAATTGAAATGGCAACTGTACTATTAATATAGGTCACAACTGCCTGTGAGTTTGTAAATATTGCTTATATAGCAGGAAAACCTGTAGGAGAGGGGGAATATGTAGAAATGCCACATTCACTCAAATTTAAGGGTAGAGGTCAGATACTTGCTAAATTACAAAGACTGTTAACCACCTTGACACAGTTAAAAATAAAGTTACATGACTTTTTTTCCAGTTTTTTTTTTTTCATGTGTGGTAAAAAATAAGTATCATTCAGGGGGCTTCCCTGGTGGCGCAGTGGTTGAGAATCTGCCTGCCAATGCAGGGGACACGGGTTCGAGCCCTGGCCTGGGAGGATCCCACATACCGCGGAGCAACTAGGCTCGTGAGCCACAACTACTGAGCCTGCGCGTCTGGACCCTGTGCTCCACAACAAGAGAGGCCGCGATGGTGAGAGGCCAGCGCACCGCGATGAAGAGTGGCCCCCACTTGCCACAACTAGAGAAGGCCCTCACACAGAAACGAAGACCCAACACAGCAAAAATAAAATAAATAAATTAATAAACTCCTACCCCCAACATCTAAAATAATAATAATAATAAATATCATTCAATTTGCCACTTTAACCATTTTCAGGTGTACAATTTAGTGACATTAATTATACCCCAGTGTTGTGCAATCAGCACCACTTTCTAGTTCCAAAATATTTTCATCACCCTAAATAGAAACTCTATCCATTAAGCAATAACTCCCCATTTCTCACTCACCTGAGCCCCTGGTAACCTCTAATCTACTTTCTCTGAATTTGCCTATTCTAGATATTTCACATAAGTAGAATTATACATTTGTACTTTGCATCTGGCTTACATAAATGTTTAGCGTGTTGTTTTAGTGTAACATTTTCAGTGTTCATCCATGTTACAGCATATATCAGAACTTCATTCCTTTCTGTTTGTGCTCTCTATGTGTCTTTTCAGTATAATTGATTTATAATATTGTTAAAGTCCTCTATTTCCTTATAGATCTTCTGTCCTATTTTTCTATCCATTATCAAAAGTGAGGTAATGAAGTCTCCACCTGTTTTGTAGATCTGTATGTTTCTCTCTTCAATTCTGTTAATATATATTTCTTTTGTTAGGTGCATATATGTTTTGTTTTAAATTTTTATTTATTTATTTATTTATTTATGGCTGTGTTGGGTGCTTGTTGCTGTGCGTGGGCTTTCTCTAGTTGTAGCGAGTGGGGGCTACTGTTCATTGCGGTGCGTGGGCTTCTCATTGCGGTGGTTTCTCTTGTTGTGGAGCATGGGCTCTAGGCACGCGGGCTTCAGTAGTTGTGGCTCGCAGGCTCTAGAGCGCAGGCTCAGTAGTTGTGACGCACCAGCTTAGTTGCTCAGTGGGATCTTCCCGGAACAGGGATTGAACCTGTGTTCCCTGCATTGGCAGGCAGATTGTTATACACTGCCACCAGGGAAGCCCTAGGTACATATATGTTTTTAACTGTCATGTATTCTTGATAGAGTGATCCTTTTTGACTTAAAATCTATTTTGTCTGATAATAATATAGTCACCACACCGCTCTTTCTGTTTCTCTTTGCATGACATACCTTTTCCATTATTTTACTTTCAACATCTTTGTGCCTTTGTATCTAAAGTGAGTCTCTTATAGACAACATATAGATAAACCATGTTTTTTAATCCATTCTGCCAGTCTCTTGCCTTTTAATTGGAGAGCTAATCCATTTACATTTGAAGTAATTTACTGATAAAGGAGGATTTATTTCTACCATTTATTTCTAGCTATCTTCTGTTTATCTTACATGATTTTTGTTCCTCAACTCCTCCCTTACTGCTTTTTAATTGAGATTTTTGTTTTGTTTTTGTATACAGTTTTGATTCCCTTCTTTCCTTTTCATGTATATTTTTAGTTATTTTCCTAGTAGTTACCTTGAGGTTTACAATTAACATCTTAAACTTAGCTAGTTTCAATAGTATATGAACACTGTGCTCCTCTACATCTCCATCCCTCCCTCTTCATTATTGTCACTGATTACATCTTAATACATTGTGTGCCTGATAACATAGATTTATAATTATTGTTTTATTCATTTGCCTTTTAAATCATTCAGGAAAAAAAGAGGAGTTGTAAACCAAAGGTATAATATCAGCTCTTACATTTACCTATGTTGTTACCAGTAGTCTTTATTCCTTCATATGGCTTTGAATTACTATCTAGTTTTCTTTTGTTTGTTTGTTCGTTTTGTGGTACGCGGGCCTCTCACTGTTGTGGCCTCTCCCGTTGTGGAGCACAGGCTCCGGACGCGCAGGCTCAGCAGCCATGGCTCACGGGCCCAGCCGCTCCGCGGCATGTGGGATCTTCCCGGACCGGGGCACGAACCCGTGTCCCCTGCATCGGCAGGTGGACTCAACCACTGCGCCACCAGGGAAGCCCTCTAGTGTTCTTTTATCTCAGCCTGAAGGACACCTTTATCATTTCTTGTAGAGGAAACCTATTAGTAACAAACACCCTTAGCTTTTGTTTATCTGGGAATGTCTTAATTTCTCCTTCATTCTTGAAAGGATAGTTTTGCGGGTGTAGAATTCCTGGTTGACAGATCCTTATCCTAGCACTTTAAATATGTCGTGCGCTGCCTTCTGAGTGCTGTGGTTTCTGATGAGCAGTTAGCTGTTGGTCTTACTGAGGATCCCTTTTGTGTGATGAGTGGCTTCTTTCTTGCTGCTTTCAAGATTCTCCATTGTCTTTGGCTTTCCACTATTTGACTTAACAGTGTATCTCATGTGGATCTCTTTAATTTTATCTCCTTGGAGTTAAGCTTCTTGGATGTGTGAGGTTTATGTCTTTCATCAAATTCAGGATGTTTTCAATCATTATGTCATTTAATATCTTTTCTATTCTTTTTTCTCCTTCTGAGACTCTGATTTGCATGTTGGTATATTTGGTTTTCCATAGGTACTTCAGATTGTGTTTCTTTTTCTTCATTCCTAATACTCCTCAGACTGGATATTTCAATTGCTTTACATTTGAGTTTGATGAATTTTTTTCCTTTTGCCTGCTTAAATCTGCCATTGGACTCCTTATTATGAATTTTTAATTTCAACTTGTATTTGTTTCCTTGGTCTGCCATAATAAAATACCACAGGCTAGGTGACCTAAGCAACAAAAATTTATTTTTTCAGAATTTTAGAGGCTAGAAGTCTGAGATCAAAATGTTGGCAGATTTGGTTCCTCCTGAGGCCTTTCTCTTTGGCTTGCAGGTGCCAACTTTTCACTGTGTCTTCACATTGCACGCATGCCTGATGTCTCTCTTTCCAAATTTCATTTCTTATAAGAATACCAGTCAGCTTGGATTAGGTCCCAACCTAACAACCTCGTTTTAATTTAATTACCTTTTTAAAGGCCCTAAATCCAAATATAGTCACATTCTGGAGTACTGGGGATTAGGGCTTTAACATAGGAATTTTGGAAGGATACAACTCAGCCCATAATACAGCTCTTACACTTTTCAGCTCCAGAATTTGTTTGGTTACATTTTATAATTTCTGTCTCTTTATTGCCATTGTTCTCCTGATTTTCTTTAGTTCCTTGTCCATAGTTTTCTTTAACAATTTGAGCATATCCAAGACAGTTGACTTTAACAGCTTTGATTAGCACTTAACAATGTCTGGAATTCTTCAAGGATAGTTTCTAATTCTTTTTTTCCTGTGAATGTACCGTATTTTCCTTTTTCTTTGTATACTTAGTAATTTTTGGTTCAGAACTGGATATTTTTAGTATTCTAATGTGGTAGCTCTTGGAATCAGATTCTTCCCCTCCTAGGGGATTTTTTTTGTTTCTTGTTGATGGCTGCACTTGTCTATATGGTGATTTTTTTCTAAACTGTTTTGCAAAGTCTGTATTCCTTGTTGCATGTAGTCACGGAAGTTTCTGTTGCATTATCTATGGGATAGGCTGTGTCCTGACAGAGATTTCCTTAAATATTTGGGCCCAAAGAATGGGGAGTGGTGTTTGTATTTTAAAATCTTACGATGGATGCTACTGGGAAAACCACTGCAGCCTGAGGGGGCCAAGAAAAAGCTTGTGTGGGTTGGCCAGACTGGCCAAGATGCAAAACCCCAAATTTTTGGACAGTGTTGTTCTTGCCACCCTGGCATCAGCCAAGCACTCTTGGAAATTGGGCCACTGTCCTACAAATTGTGGCAGAGCCGAGGAATGGGGATTATTGCTGGTTTGCAGCATGCTGCTCTCTTAACGAGGTTTAGCAGCTTCTTCTTTCATCAAGCATTGCATTGGTTGCTGTAAGTGTCTGATCAGATTCCAGAGTTCAGAAATGGTTTATTCTGATCATTTTAACAGTTTACTAGCTGTTTTAGTGGAGGGATTGACACCTAAAGCTTCCTACTCCACCATTTTCTCTAACATCGCTTATGGCGTTTATTTTTATAGAACTGTTTTTAAAAGCCTTATCTCGGTCACATAAAATTCCACAACAGATATTTGAAATCTTGAGGAAAAGATGAGTTATTCAGTAAATAGTGTAGGAAAAACAGCCTTGCCATTTTGGAGGGGAAAGGAAAAACTGGATCCTAACCTTCTCCTTATACCAAAGTAAACTCTTTTTTTTCTTTTTTTTTTTGTGGTACGCGGGCCTCTCACTGCTGTGGCCTCTCCCGTTGCGGAGCACAGGCTCCGGATGCGCAGGCTCAGTGGCCATGGCTCACGGGCCCAGCCGCTCTGCGGCATGTGGGATCTTCCCGGACTGGGGCACGAACCCGTGTCCCCTGCATCGGCAGGCGGACTCTCAACCACTGCGCCACCAGGGAAGCCCTGGGTAGGAATTTTTAAAGGATGTATATGATTTATTCTGATATATGTGCAGAGAAGTTTCTAGAATATACAGGAGTTTGTTAATGGTGATTTCCTTCCGGGGGAGGTGGGGGACTAGGAATAAATGATGGAGAGATTTTTTTTTTTTAACATCTTTTTTGTAAATTTTTTTATGCGTGTGTTTTATTCCCCCCTTCCTTTTTTCAAATAGCTATGATCAAAATTCTTTACTGATGAGATAAGAGAATCCAGATGTAGTTCTCAGAATTTACATACCTCTAGTCTATATACATTTATGTAGTTAACTTTTCCTTTTGAAATTACAAATACCTAAATAATTTATTTCCTGGTCTTATTTTTTTGTTTGTTTTAAATTATTATGAAATGTTTTAAGAGCTATAAACCATAAATTAATACTTCATTCTAAAAACCTGCCTTACCTCTTAAAATTATTAATGACTAATCTGGTATTTTAGCATCTTCTTAGAAGAGGCAGCGATGTGATAGGAAAAATAGCATAGGCTTTGGAGTCATAGAGACCTAGATTTCAAATTCCAGCGTAATAAAAACTAGCTTTTATTTTAGCCTTAGGAAAGTTACTTGAAATAGTGAACTTAAGAATGTCAGTCCTCTGCGTTTGCAGGGTCGTTACAAAGATTAGGTGAAAAAAGATGTACAGTTCCTGGTATTGGGTTGGCCAAAAATTTCCATGTTACAGAGAAACCCAAACAAACTTCGGCCGACCCAATATATAGTAATTACTCAGGAAACATTAGTGTCTTCTCTTGGCATCTCTCCCTATCTCTGAAAGATAACTTTCAACCTTTGTTGGGTTATCTGCTTCTTTTATCTCATACTTAGAAAATCTGGTATTTAGCAATGTTTAGATATGGTATTAGACCTAGGTGACAAATAGCACCAATAAATCTTTTGAGTTTTCTGGTTTGTTTTAATTTACTATGGAATTATGGGGCCTGAGCATGCTGCAGAGTTCATCTCGTTGATCACTCTAGTTAGGAATTGTCTCTAATGCTTGACTAATCCCACAAAATATATTTATAGTAATGCCACAGGCAATCCCTTATTCTTTGTTATAACTTTATTTTCAGATTGAGTTCATTCAGTAACAGGGACGGTATTTACTATCCTCTTTGTTCTATAACTTTTTAAACAATTTGGAGATCACCCGATAGAATACCTTGCCTTGCCATTTCGTTCTGCTTCACATTATGAGAAGCTCTTAAAGGGCTTAAATGCTGACAGCAACTAGAGAAACCCATATTGTTTGGGACCTAGGCGAGTTCACCCCTGTGGTGCTGAAGGACCAAAGGCCTGACTGTTCTGGCCCCACCTCTTCAGCCCCCTGACCCCTTAGTGGGTTCTAGCCTGGTGGTTTCCTTTCACTTCCTTGTAGTTACCATGATCATTTCTGCCTGAGAGCCTTCACATGTGCTTTTCCTTTTTTCCACAATTCCTTCCTCACCCCAACTTGTCAAATATGGGTTGAACCTGAGGCCTCTTAAAAATTCTGTCGTTTGGAACAGATATTGTGTTTGTTTTGACTAGAAATATTTACTTTGTTTTACTTGAGATTTATATAGCTTACAAATATCTCTGGATTCTATTTTCCCACTCATAGACACAGGCGGTATCAAGAGTTAATACCATAAAGAATGGTGGCTCGTTCCTGCTTTTGGCACACTCGCACCTGCAAGCCTTGCTCTGGGGAATGAATGCTCCACCCACCATGCCCACAGGCCAGGGGACTTTATGGAACTGTGGAACTTGTCTTAGTTTTCTTAGTGATCAATAAGTTTCTCTTTGGGCTGGAATTAGTACTAATTTTTCTTTCTCTTGTAGCACCAAACACGATTTGTGATGAAATGGAGCCTGGAACAAATTCTTTTCGAGTAGAATTTCCTGATTTTTCCAGCACCATTCTGCAGAAACTGAACCAGCAGCGCCAGCAAGGACAATTATGTGATGTCTCCATTGTTGTCCAAGGCCACATTTTCCGAGCACACAAAGCCGTTCTTGCTGCCAGTTCACCCTACTTTTGTGACCAGGTACTCCTAAAAAACAGCAGGAGGATTGTTTTGCCTGATGTGATGAACCCCAGGGTGTTTGAGAACATTCTCCTATCAAGTTACACGGGACGTCTAGTAATGCCTGCTCCAGAAATTGTTAGTTACTTAACAGCTGCAAGCTTCCTCCAGATGTGGCATGTGGTAGACAAATGCACTGAGGTTTTAGAAGGAAACCCTACAGTCCTTTGTCAGAAGCTAAATCATGGCAGTGACCACCAGTCTCCCAGCAGCAGTAGTTACAACGGCCTGGTAGAGAGCTTTGAGTTGGGCTCTGGAGGCCATACGGATTTCCCCAAAGCCCAGGAACTGAGGGATGGAGAGAATGAAGAGGAGAGCACCAAAGACGAGCTGTCATCTCAGCTCACCGAGCATGAATACCTTCCTAGCAACTCGTCCACAGAGCATGACCGGCTAAGCACTGAGATGGCGAGCCAGGATGGGGAGGAGGGGGCCAGCGACAGTGCCGAATTCCACTACACCCGGCCCATGTACAGCAAGCCCAGCATAATGGCTCACAAACGCTGGATCCATGTGAAGCCTGAGCGCTTTGAGCAAGCGTGCGAGGGCATGGATGTGCATGCATCCTACGATGAGCAGCAGGTCACAGAGTCCATCAACACCATGCAGACAGAACACTCGGTCCAGCCCTCGGGAGTGGAGGAAGACTTTCACATCGGGGAAAAGAAAGTGGAAGCAGAGTTTGACGAACAGGCTGATGAAAGCAATTATGACGAGCAGGTGGATTTCTATGGCTCTTCCATGGAAGAGTTTTCTGGAGAGAGGTCGGATGGGAATCTCATTGGGCACAGACAGGAGGCTGCCCTAGCAACAGGCTACAGTGAGAATATTGAAATGGTAACAGGGATTAAAGAAGAAGCTTCCCACCTAGGATTCTCAGCCACCGACAAGCTGTATCCTTGTCAGTGTGGGAAAAGTTTCACTCACAAGAGTCAGCGAGATCGACACATGAGCATGCACCTTGGTCTTCGGCCTTATGGCTGTGGTGTCTGTGGTAAGAAATTCAAAATGAAGCATCATCTCGTGGGCCACATGAAAATTCACACAGGCATAAAGCCATATGAGTGTAATATCTGTGCAAAGAGATTTATGTGGAGGGACAGTTTCCACAGGCATGTGACTTCTTGTACCAAGTCCTACGAAGCTGCAAAGGCTGAGCAGAATACGACTGAGGCTAACTAAAAACAGGGTCTGGCCCTTGAGTGGCAGGCACAAAAATAAACTATGGTAATTATGCAAATCTGGGCACAGATGATGCGTGCTACTTGCTATTATGAGAGAAGCTTAAAAAAAAGGAAGATATTTCTGAAAGACCAGCTCTAAGTAGGCCAATTAAAAAATCTTAATTCTTCAAATTTGTATGTTCCAGGCCTGGAGTGGGTAATGGGGATAAGTTAGCCCACCTCACACCTGGCAAGGTAAACCTTCAGGCCCATTGTGAATGAGGCAGGTGGACTTGGTGATAGAGACACCTGCACTTGGAATTGGACTCCAGCCCACCAGTTCCATTTCAGGTGGCAGCAGTTTTTGATCACTCATTATTACAAGGTCATATTGGAATTTTATTTTGCTCTTACTATAGATACTTAGGTAATGTGGGTTTGTTTTGGTAGCTGCTTCACTGAATGAAATGCTACTTATGTAATAGCTACAGATAATGTGATTCCTAGGATACTAAGTTGACTAACAGAGCTCTCTTACCTGGGTTTATTCTTTCTAAAGGGTATTTTAACCAAAACTATGGAGATACTAAGAGGGTGACATTCTAAGTAAGAAACAAATAACTTATGGTACAAGCTTCAAATTCTGTAAGATGCCACTGTCACAATGTGTTTCAGACTCTTGATAAGTCAGAGTTTTATATTTTAGTACTAACATTTAGTTTAAACAACTGTTTGTAATTGTAATTCTCTAGGGTGCCAGACATAGGTATTTCTAACTGGTTTGCTGTCCCAAATCCTGTTTAATTGTAGCATCCACACAGTGGGATCTGCTCTGTGGCTAGTAGACATCTAGCCTGCTTTGACTCTCTGACCACGGTACCATTGGCTGCTCCAGCCGATTCACTCTGTCTTAGATTACGGTGCTTCCTGAAGAGGTCAGTCAATGACCACAGTTACTGGGAAGGAGCCAGAAGTCACGGCTGAGAGTTACCTGTGAACTTCAGGAGCTAATAGAGTGCTACAGTGACACTCCAACTGTCAGACTGAGAGTAGCCAAGTAGCAGAATTTTGAGTGTCAGGTTATACTTGGGTGGGGCAAGTTGTGGGGTACAATTACCCAAGAAAAGAGGAGTCTTGAAAATACACTGGTGGGGGAGATACTCGTAGAGGGGTACACTGAGCTAATCCTCCTGGCTCTTTAGGAGTGCTGGAATGTGTTTTAAAAGGCAGAAAGAAAGAGTCCTAATTTTAGGAAGTAGTCCACAGATTCATGCTCTCATATTATAGATAAAGCTGCGTAAGTTTACAAGTCCACACAGCTATATCTACCAAAAAAAACAAGAAAAGCAGCTATTCTGAGACCTTTTCTGAGGATCACTCAGAGGTTTTAGGTTAAAAAAGCATGTTCAGGATGTTTTAAGCTGTGTAACATACCTGAAGTTGTCACCAGGGTAGGGACAGGGTGCTACTGTTATGTTAACTTTTCCGTAAACTTACCGGCTTATTATTTCTTAGTGGAAACTTTTTTTCCTTAAAATAAAAGTAACTTTTCTTGGATTTGGGGTGAAGTTTTGTTCTAAAAGTTTGGCTTTGCTCTAAAGTGAGAGACTTTGCTGGCAATGGCCTCTGATCCTCAAGCTCCTACCATCAAGGCATTTACTTGTTAAACGTTGTTTGGAAAGGGGAAAGAAAGACTTACTTACCAGTTAACTCTTGTAATCGAGGTTACAAAACAGGGATGTATTCATTAACACTGTATCATTCTTGATATATAAAAAGCACTTTGTATTTAAAACTTTATTATAAATATATATATATTGATTTTTTAACCTAGAAACTAGATATTACCTCTTGGTTGTTTGCCACGTTAATATCTTCTTCTCTTAGTGTTGAAACTTCACCAGTTAACAGTCATCTCTGTGTACCTAACAGAGAATATAGAAGTGACTTAAAATCAAGCTCAGTTGCTCCTTCTCTTTTTCTCACGTTAGAAGCAGTGGGTTTTAGGTAGGATCCTAGCCTTTATATGTG
This sequence comes from Monodon monoceros, assembly GCF_005190385.1. Lineage (NCBI taxonomy): Eukaryota > Metazoa > Chordata > Mammalia > Artiodactyla > Monodontidae > Monodon > Monodon monoceros. The sequence continues at coordinate 104,635,288 of NW_021703782.1, forward strand.
AGGAGAAATTGTTGTATTACTCCTACTAATTTCAGTACTAAGGCAGTGAAGTCATTTTGTTCTGCCAAAAGCTGATCACCCTCTCCCATGGTTATCAGCAAACCATTTTCTGCCTCTTTGGAAGGTTTGATGTGCTGGTTTCTATTCAAGATTCTATTCAAATGAATGTTGGGACACTTGGGAAGAAGAGCCTGAGAGGTAAAATAAAAATATTCTGGAAAAATCATGGTCCTTCAATTATGTTGAGATCAGCACAGCACCCCGTCATGAGTAATGGTGAGGAAGAGCTCTTGTTCAGCCAGGACTACTGGGCAGCTCTTCGGTGGTAGTTTTGGAAGCAGTCAGTTGTGCTGGGACTTATTTAATGTGTTATGAAGAGAGGGATATCTTTTATTGAACTCCTTATATGTACATCAGCTACTAAATGTAGAATATAAAATGTAAGTTCCTCACATCTGCAGTTTTAAGCTTTTTATGATAGTGGGGTTTTTGTAAAAATTAGAGTTGCTAATCAGGTCAGCCAGAGCCTGTGAGGTGGCTGGGCATCTGAAGTGCTGGCCGTGTTCAGAGAGGCAGGGGGAAGGGCATTGCCTTAGTTTGGATGTTAAAAGTGAATGTTTATAAACTTTGCTTTTAGGATTAGGAGATCATACTGTATTACTACCTTTTTTTTTTTTTTCCTGCCCACCCTGAGTTGGATAGTCTCTCTCCTTACCCTCAGTACAGCTTTAGAAAATCTTTATCCTTCCCATTGAGTTTGGATAGCAGGGGGTTAACATTTCCAAACAGTCTTTCAGGGATCTTGTCAATGGCCTACAACCAAGGTATTTGTCCCCTACTTTGAGTCTTAACTGTGGTTTTTCTCCATTCCCAGTGGGACAGGGCTTCAAGGCACCACCAGTGGTATTTAATATTAGTACTTATGCTATGCCTTTAATTTTAGAAACACACATTGCAATAATCCACTTGGTAAAGTAGGTATCACCGTCTAACTGAGGAAGGACTACGATAGCCTTTCTTCAACTGTGGAGGGTTGTCCTCTGGCACTCTCGGACCCCAGCCTGTTGATTCTGATTTCTAGATCTCACATTCCTCCAGTCTCTTCTTTTGGCCACTACTTTCAAAGAGTCTGCCCAAAAGGGTCTCCTCCGTTCTAGTGGGCATTTGCTGAACTAAATTGACCCTAAGCTGACTTCTAGCTGTTTGGGAAAGCTGCTTAGTCTCAGTGGTCTTCCCACGGAGGCACACACCTCCTCAAGCTGCTGTAGAAGTGAAGTTGGGGCAGAGCAGAAGCAACAACACCGTGCTTTCCCTGAGGAAGAGGATTTGCTGCAGCCCCCTGGGGGAGGGTGGAGAGGATGCCATCCCACCAAAGCCAGGTGTTTGCTTTTATAAGGTCTCCGATAATTAGGAATACTGAAAACCAAGCAACATATATCCGCGGCCTCACCCCCAGCCGTCTGTGCCACACTAATTTTGTGATTTAGGTTGCTTTCATGGGTGACTAACTTTATTCAGTGAAACCAGGGTGTGTGTTTGTTTGGGTTTTTTCTTTGCTACTTATGTGTTTAAAGGTACATGTTTCTTATTTCAAATCTCTACTGATAGTGCCCTATGGGAAGATGCTGGAACACATTTTGCAAATGTGACTTTTTTTTTTTTTTTTTAGTTTTGCTTGAAGCCTGTGTCATAATGTCAGTTGCTGCTGCCTTCTTTCCTTTTATGAGGTTCCCAATGTTTCTTCTAGAAAATTACTTTATTTATGCAAGTCAGGTGACTCTTAGACCACAAAACCATTTGATGATAAATAGATTATCATTAGGTGCATATCTTATTGATATTTTGTGAAATGTTATGCCTGTGTTGCAAAAGTTGAATAGTTTTGTCTTTATATATTGCTGTCTTCAGTGTACAGCATGGTTTTACTTAATTGAATGTTACTGTTTAATATTTTCTTCTTATAGAAGAGACCACGGCCTTTTGTATGACATGTTTTAATAAATGTTATCTGTCAACTTTGTAAAAGTTTTGTTTTTCACTGTGGATATATGACCACATATCTTTGTTTTCATTCTGGCTTTTGCCACCTGAGAATAAAAGTTATATCGTGGCCTTTTGACAAGTAAATGCCAAATAGACAGCCCGATCAAATGGCTAGCGAGTGATCATTTGCTGTGTCAGGTATTTATGACGATTAACTCACTTAAACCCCCACCAGCCCCATCAGGGATTTAGGTGTGCTGGTTATTCTGTTTGCTCCTCCAGATTCCCTCCCCACCTTGTGCTTCGCTTTGGAGGCTTGCCTCTATGGACCCGTCCTTCTGGCTTCTGGTTAGGATCTACCAGAGACACGCTGGGAGGAGCTTGGCGGATGGGAGGAGAAAGAAGGCAGGGCATTCACTCTCTCGGCTCCTTTCTGCCAGGTGTGGGTGGACAGCAGATGGGCTCCTCTGCCAAGGCCCCAGCTCCTGTCAGGCAGCTTCAGGGCTGGGTAGCAACACCCTTCCCTTGTCCTTTCAAGCTGAGGGTTGGTCTGACTCCCTGTTTTGCCGGCCCTCGGGGGCTTAAGTGTCCTCATAGGAGTTCCTTAACCCCCTGCCCGTACCCTTTGTAAATAGTCCCTTATGAAACTCTCCTCAGTCCCCCCAGCTGAGTATGGATCTGTTTTCCTGCCAGAACCCCAGATGATGCCTTGGGTATACTCGTTTCACATGTGAGCCTGCTGTGAGTCAGAGGAGGTAGGTCTGTTACCAAACGTGGTTCTGCGACTGTGGGGTGGAGCTGAGATTCAAAAGCAGGATTTCTGGCTACAACACACGGAGGTGGTTTTTCCACTGCTCCGCAATGCCTCCATGCTCTTTAGTTGGGTCTCTGCTTCACCTCACTTTCCCCTCCCCTACTCCCCTCCCTCTCCCCCCTGCCCGCCAAGAAAACCCTCAAGAGGCAGCAATAGTGCTCTTTAAAAGTGCCGCAGGCACTGTGGGCCCCACGTATTTCCTAACAACAGCTCATTACCAGAGACACTGCTTGTTTTAGACCAAACTTAACCATCTTCCCACACAAACCTTCTGTTACCACTGTTTGTTGTGAGGGGTTTTTTTTCCCCTCCCCACTGCTGATTTTGAAGCCAGCTACAGATTGCCTCAGCTAGCTTAGCCATTCTCTGTATGGGAAGAAGTCCAAAAGAACCATTTCTGGCCTTTTTTTGAGGTGGGGCCGGTCCACCCTGACCAAGGGCAAGCAGTTCAGGCGCTGCAGCATGGTGACCCCTCCAACCCCTACTTTTACCCTTCCTGGGTACCCTGCTGAGGCCTCTGGTTACCTGCAGTCCAGCCCACCTAGGAAGCAGGTTTTCCCATACAGCTCCTGCAGGTGCAGAGACCTCTGTGTGTGAAGATGAGAAGCACCGTATCTTATTGGGAGAAAGGAAAAAGATGAAGTGGCTCATTTGTATTTGGGAACAGAAGTGGGGTGGAATGTGAGGGGTGTTATCCAGATGGAGCATGTAAACACCTGTGCAGTTTATTTAGATTTCCTCATAGTCAGATCAGGGACTGCTTCCCACCGAACCACCGAAGCATTTGTTGAGAACAGTCTCCACGCCTGGGCACCTTGGAGGGTGTACAGCTCCAGAATTTGCCCACAGTCAATGGACCAGTGAGCAGGTCAGCAACAGGAAATGAGGTAAGCTTGTTGAGCTTATTCTTTCTCAGTGCAGAACATGAAAGATAAGAACTCTGTACCCTTCCATCTCTATCTTGTGTTCTTTTTAAGAAAACTTGCTCAGTGTCCTGTGTTTAGAGTATGGTGAATGAAGATAGGAACAAATGGCATTTTTTTCCCATAATGAGAAATCAGAAGGGGAGTGAAGGTGGAGAGAGAAGTCTTATAGTCTTTTTCTGAACTGGTTTTACTAGTTCGAATCAAAACAACCATCTGATTTTATAATCTTCTATCACTTTCTTGTCCCACTGCAAGTAGCTTGATGCCATTACAGGAGAGTCACAGCTGTCCTTCAAGGGAGTATGTGGGCGCTATAAAACCAAGATAGTTCATAAGCAGTATTGTAGGTAAATAAACGTTATAAAAATAGTGGCTTTTAGACCGTAGAAATTGTGCGTTCTATTTTTTTCTTCCTCATATTCCAAAATAAAACAGTACTAAAGCCATTAAATGTTTTTATAACTTAATGAGATACTTGGTACTCCCCAGAGTATAATAGTCTGTCTAATATAATAGCTAACGTTTATTGAGAGAGGCTAAAGGCTGCCTCTAGAACTGCCCCTGTCTTGTTAATTTGGGGTCATCCATGCTGGGATAAAATCTCACTTGTTAGGGTTCTTTGAAAAGCTCCCCAGCCGCACAGCACTCCACTCATGGTGAATGGACGCCAAATCTGTAAATGCTCCTAGAATTCCTGCAGGATCTGGCTGAATAGAAATTGAAGGCTTTAAAATGGTAGCAGTGACCTTGAACCAGACTAGAAAGGATTACTTTTTTACCTCATTTATATAGTGTGTCATGATGTGTGAAATATCTTTTGTCTGCTCACAATATGAAGATACAGAGAATTTTTCTTGGAGAGTTTTTTTTTTTAATGCAGTTCTATATATTTATTGGGCTCTGAACACCCACTCAACCCACTGAACACTGTACCTACTTCAATAGGTGTAAGAAGAATTGAGGTTGCAGACTATAAATAACAGCCCTAAGTGAAGGTCCATTGCATGCTTAACATATGCTAAGTATTTAACTTGCATTAACTCATTTATTCCTCATAACAGTCTGTTTCTCCCAGGCCACCTTATGTAGCAGGAAAGGATGACAGCTTCCTATTCTGCTGGGGAGATGCTTTTTCTTTCCTCCTCAGAAAAAACCCTCTCTAAGGCCATACTCCTGGGCCAGGAGGGCTGTCTGTGTCTGAGATATGCACAGTTGTCCCTCTCCACCTGCAGGGCACTGAGCATGACTTCTAACGTCAGGGAGCAAGGACCTAGGCCAGATTATCCTGGTACATTTAGGTGGTGGGTGACTCACTGGGTGTCCCTTAGGTTCGTGCACTTTGCTGTCTTTGGAGAAATAGAGACTCCATCCAGAGACTACTCCAGGCCTGGCATCAGTAGGTCACCCTGCTTGAACTCCTAGGGTTTAGGAAATAATGTGAAGAAATTAACCCCAGGAATGGAGAGTCCAGTGATTTTCAAACTGGTAGAAAAGTCCCCTCAAGGCCTACTCCAAGAAAAGGGGAGGGGAAAGGAGCATGATCCCCCTCCACCTTCCCACCAGAGCAGCTTTAATTTCACATAGTACAATCAACCAACTGCTTGCTCCTTTTTTTTTTCTTTTTGCGGTACGCAGGCCTCTCACTGTTGCGGCCTGTCCTGTTGCGGAACACAGGCTCCGGACGCACAGGCTCAGCGGCCATGGCTCACGGGCCCAGCCGCTCCGTGGCATGTGGGATCTTCCTGGACCGGGGCACTAACCCGTGTCACCTGCCTCAGCAGGCAGACTCTCAACCACTGCGCCACCAGGGAAGCCCCTTTTTTTCTTTTTTTCTTTTTTTTTTGCATGCTTGCTCCTTAACAGAGTTTACATTTATGTGGGCCTACTGAGTTCCGCACTGTTGTAAGCACTTTTCATGGGCTGACCCTTTACCTTCACACCTACCTTGTGAGGCAGGTGCTAACGCCATCGCTGTCTAGCAGGAGGACACTGACAACAGCCAGGATTCAAACACAGGCAGCCCAAGTCCTGGGCTCCACTAAGCTACACGTGCTCTGTTGGGTTTAGAATGTCCAGAGTAAACCCTATTCTGCCTGCTGGTGCCCTGGGTGTTAAATTTTGAATGTAAGTACCTAGAGAGGGGTTCCAAAGGCCAAGGGCTTATCTGGGCCCTGACTACTGCTCTAGTGTTTATCTCCAGGAGACCGGGTCTTGGCACCAGCAGCGCCTGCTTATCTCTGGGTTGGTGGGCCCCGAGCAGGCCCACTCTGTCCCCATCAGCCTCTGGGACAGGTACGCCCTCACAACAGCCCCCGCGCCTAACATGGTCTCCTACCACCTGACTGCTCCAAGCCCTCATTCTCAAGCAGATCTAATCCTGTCACCTCCCATGATCCACCTGACAGGATCTTAACTCCTTAGCTTGCCATCCAAGGCCCTGATCTCACATTAGCCTACTTGTCCAGTCTTATCCGCTGATCTCCACTTGGGCCCTGGCTGCTCTCCTTGGGCTTTTCTTTGTCGTTGCATGAATGATTTTCCCTGCCTTGAATACTCATCCTTCTCTTTTCCATCCATATTCCCCTAACCTTTATCCTCCCAGAAAACTTTGTATTGTTCCAGGCTCTGCAAAAATAATCCCTGTGACGCCTTCCCTGAGCACGCCTGAAAACTATTCACACCACTCTTAGTGATTCCATTTTCATTTTGATCTTAATTCTGCTGTAGCGTTTGTCACTGTATTGTAATTTTATATATACCATCCATTCTTCACACAAACCCATGTCCCCTGCTAGACAGTGAGCTCCTCAGAAACAGGAACTATGTCTTAATTGTCTCTGAGTGGCCATTCCTGGCACAGTCCTGATTAACAGTCAGTAAATACTGCTGAATTTTAAAAATAATAATATATGCAGATTCACCGTTGAATCTTTATCCACCAGTTACAGCCATGGACTTTTTGCTTTGTCAGAGATCTTTCTTAGGAAGTATGGGCACCCAACAATCTTATAAAGGCCGTCTTCCCACTAAATGTCATCTAAATGTTGCTGAAATTGCCTGTTAGCTAAGAATTCTAAGATAAGTATACATCCTCTTTCCTAACCCAAATGAAAGATTTTGTATCTGAGCAGGTACTGAGCTATAATACTGGACACTTTAAGTCAGGCAGAAGAAGGCAATGGGATTTATCAAAAAATGATTTCTGGTAGAGCAAAGTCAGTGTCTGGCTCACACCAGAATGTCAGTAAACAGTTGACTACTTGCTTTGGAAGCAGAATAAACTGAATTGCCATACTCCTTATTAAATATACCAGCCCTGTAGTGAAGAAAAGTGATGAATTTTTTTTTGTCGTTAATTTCTGCTGAGCAGCTTGTTCTAGAAGAGGGCATATTTTCAGTGAGATTTTGGCACAGTCTAAAACAGATGGTTCCATGTTATTTGGTGCTTCATCTAATACTAAAATTTGTGGCAATTGATTAAGGACCAAAAATTGCTTTTGGACAACATTCAAATTGTGATTGTGGCGATCTGAGCTTTAAGTAGCAATAGAATGTTATAGTTTGGAAACACAGGATCAGGCTAGACAATTGGGCAGGTTATAAGAAATAAACCACTCGTTTTGTGTGAATCGGCTCTGAGAGAGCATGGCATGAGACCTTTCTGACCATCTGAAAGTAGGGCAGCAGTGACCTTGTGACTCTCACAGCAGCTCTGTCTAGAAGGTGTTAAGCAGTTCTGCTAGAAACCGATACAGAAGCATCTCGGAGCAAATAAATGTTCCCAGTCCTTTCAAGTAGAAGGATCTTTTTTTTTTTTTAACATTTTATTTATTTATTTAGCTGTGCTGCATGGCATGCAGGATCTTAGTTCCCCAACCAGGGATCAAACCTGTGTCCCCAGCAGTGGAAGCGTGGAGCCCTAACCACTGGACCGCCAGGGAATTCCCAGCATCATTTTTTAATATTAGAAAAATTTGCTGAGCTCCCTCCCACCATGATAATTGTTGATCAAGAAAAATTCAAAATCGCAAACCACTATTGTGAATTCAGTAATACTTAGATGCATTTATATTTATTCTTCAAAAAGTATATAGTTGAAAAGTATTAATGCAAACATTTGGGATATCTCAAAAGTAGCTTTATATTCTTCCAGGGTCTATTCTTTGATTCATTCATTTGCTTATTTATTTACCAAATGTTTATCGACCACCAGCTTTGCCCTGGGCTGGGCCTCCAGATGGTGATTCCCTGTCTTCAGAGGTTGTGAAAAGCACTCCAGGAGACAAAGAAATGGACATTTCAGGTTAGGTCCTTTGCTCTTTGTGTCATATAATTGGCTAAATCTTATGAATCCAGGCCTGTAAATAAGATTTAACCATCAACTTTAAGAGAATACTTCTCAAACAAAGCTAGCTGTGGATGTGGTGAAAGCCACTGAGCTTAATTCATCTGTAGGACCAGACCCCAGTTACAACCATTTCCTGTAATAACTACCTTCAATATCACCTGCTTTTCTGGATTTTCTGGGTTTTAACTCATCATTGTCATCCTGAGGGTGAAAGCGTGAATCCCTATCAGTAATTCCTAATTCTGCCTTCCAGGATTTTCTTACTCTCCCCCTTTTTTCTTCCTAAATTTTTAATTAATTAATTAATTTCTTTATTTTTGGCTGTGTTGGGTCTTCGTTGCTGCGCTCAGACTTTAGCTGCGGTGAGCGGGGACTACTCTTTGTTGCGGTGCGTGGGCTTCTCATTGCAGTGGCTTCTCTTGTTGTGGAGCACGGGCTCTAGGCACGTGGGCTTCAGTAGTTGTGGCACGCAAGCTCAGTAGTTGTGGCTCGCGGGCTCTAGAGCGAAGGCTCGGTAGTTGTGGCGCACAGGCTTAGTTGCTCCGTGGCATATGGAATCTTCCTGGACCAGGGCTCAAACCCGTGTCCTCAGCAGTGGCAGGCAGATTCTTAACCATTGTGCCACCAGGGAAGTCCCCACTCTCCCCTTTTGAACAGAACCCTTTTCTCCTAATTTGTCTGCCATAGTTTAGCACATTGAATTCACAACGACAATATGGATGCTATAGAATAAATCATTAACAGGCTCTCAGCACACTATCTAGTAGGTAGAGTTATGCTTTCAAAAGGCCTAACACTATGTGCTGTTCTAGATGCTGGGGATATAGCAATAAATAAAATAGATAAAATTCTCAGCTCTCCTGGAGTTCACATTCTAGAGGCAGATAAGACTGGTAGCTCTCTAACACTAATGAGAATTACCACAAACTTCAACACCGGAACAGGATAACTAGGGAAATGCAAGAAGCCTTCCTAGTGCCATGAGCATCTGAGCAGGGCCTGAAAGGATGGGTAGAATTCTGACTTGCGGAACTGTGGACTGGAGTGAAGAAGAGAACAACCTACCCAGAGGGAAAATATGAAGAAAGGCATGGAGGTGGGGAAGTGTGAGAGGAGCTGTGGAAATACAGTAGGAAAGGTAGGTTTGGGGGCCAATGTGTTACTGTGGTAATGGATGTCAACTACCAAGCATTCATTGTATGCCAGACTCTGTGCTACATTCTTTATGTGCAATATCTCTTTAGGTCTTTATTGCAATCCCGCTTGAAAGGTAAGGGAAAACCAAGGCTCAGAGAGGTTAAGTAAGTAAGTGGCAGAGCCAGAATTCCGAACTAGGTCATCTGACTCTGGAGCCCAAGCTCGCGGCAATTACAACATGTTGGTGCTTGAGGTCATGAAGGACCGCAGATCCCAGGCTGAGGAGTAGGGATTTGATTTCAACTCCAAAGGGCGATGATCAGAGCTGTCAGGAAAATTAACCGAATGGAATGATATGACCCATGACATATTTGTGCTGCATTCCCTACATGGACTGAGTGACAAATAACAGGCTTGCCAACGTGGTCTCCTGGGTGTGGAACAGGTGCCTGGTGGGAGGAGCCAACGTGAGCCCAGGTAGGTCAAGTTCAAAGTCAGTGTTGAAATGGGGCAAGCTGGACTCCTAGTAGCCTAATGGGGGGCTGTTGATAACCTAGGTAGGGCCATCTGAGAACAATAATTGCAGAGGCTCCTTTTAAACTTGCTTTTCTCCATGGGATTTTTGCCTCTGGCACACTGATCATGTACCCTCCTGCCATGCGTGCCAGTGAAATTCCAATTAGCAATTTCTTTCATGTAATTCAAGAATTGCTCACCAGTGTCCTCAAGAATGGACAGAGCAGGGACTTCCCTGGTGGTGCAGTGGTTAAGAATCTGCCTGCCGATGCAGGGGACATGGGTTCGAGCCCTGGTCCGGGAAGATCCCACATACCGCGGAGCAACTAAGCCTGTGCGCCACAACTACTGAAGCCTGCGCACCTAGGCCCCGTACTCTGCAACAAGAGAAGCCACCGCGATGAGAAGCCCTCGCACTGCAACGAAGAGTAGCCCCCACTCGCGGCAACTAGGGAAAGCCTGCACGCAGCAAAGAAGACCAGCACAGCCAAAACAAAAGAAGAGAAAAGAAAAATGCGCAACACTCACCCTCTTCTTTACATGAAGGTCACGAGGGGAAGGGTGGTTGGCAAGGAATTTCAAGAACTCCATCCACACACACATTCAATTAAGTTCAATTTTTTAAAGGGACTTCCCTGGCGGTCCAGTGGTTGGGACTTGGCGCTTTCACTGCCATGGCCCCGGGCTCAATCCCTGGTCGGGGAACTAAGCTTCCGCAAGCGGTGCGGAGCAGCCACAAAAAAAAAGCTCAATTCTTTGAAGACTTGGGAGGTGGCTGTCACCACCGCTGTCCTTTTTATCTCACCTAGATGATTGCGCCAGCCTGCTCTCCTCACTCCACTTCCTACACACACCTGTCAACCTCACTCTTCCATGTCACCAAGCTGCTCTGAAACCTCCAGAGGCTCCCCAATTCCTACCAAAGTCGGCCCAAACTCTCCAGACCATAGGATTAGACTTCCAGACTTTCTTTCTGGTTTGTTTTCACTATTTCTCCACCCTACCTATTCTACTTTCCAGCTAAATCCCATATTCCCTTGAAATTGCTCTCAGCTTCCCTCTAACCATGAGCGTTACTGAGATTCCCTCTGCCAAGCATGCTCATTATGTGCTCTCCTCCTGCCAGAATCCTGCCCATTAGTCCTGTCCCAAATAAAGGCCATTTCTAATGCCACCTCCTCAAAGAAGCTTTCACTTTTTCCCATCTCGGTATCATCTGTTCTTCCTTTAGAGCCCCTGAAAAATTTAGGACGTGTCACCCCTTCAGGCATCATTTGTATGCACATTGCTAAGCTCTGTGAGGACCAGAAGGGTGTAGAGACCTGCTTATGTCTGTTCACTACACGTCTGTGTTACAGCAGAGGGCCTGGCACCCAACCAGTTTGTTCAGTTGAAGTCAGAGCAGCCTCCTACAGTCTTTAGCAAGGCTTGGGTGGCAGTAGCAAGATGAGAAACTGGAGAGACCAAAATACTCACTGAGATAAAGAAATATCAAATTCTCGTTCTGAAGAGAGCTGAAAATGCGTGACACTATACCGTTATTGGTGGTATTTCCTCTTCTAAATTGTCGCCCTGCAAATGCAGATTTTTTGCAATCAGCCCCCCAACCCCCAAGCCAGGAACCGCCTCAGAAATTTCTGGGTATTGAAGGCTGGCTTTGTCACATTCAAGTTGCTCCCTTCCTGGAGGCTGAAATGTGCTGACTCACTGAGAGGACCCTGCTGTACCTCCAGCAGCCCGTGAACAACAGTCACAGCCGCAGCAGAGCCGCTGCTCCCCGGGGGCCTCTCTCCCTTCTTCGCAAATGGAGGCTGATGACAATTCAGCTGTATTTTCTTTTTGAACTTAGGAAAATGACTAGCTTGTCTGACTTTAAGCACAGTCTCTTCCTTGTTCTGTGAGTAATCTTACCAGAGTCACAAACTGCTCCTTTTAGAAATCCAGACCCCAAAGAATCACCCTGCCTAGGGCAGGATGAAAGTCAGCTTGTTATTCTACAGAATGCCTGGGAGGCAGTGTGTCCCGTGATTAGAGTGGCACTTGAGGGGCAGGGATTCTGCAAGATGGAGGGGCAGCCTCAGAGCCTGTGGTTGGGAGCCCCTTCCCACATATGACCCTTATCCGCTCCAGGGGAAAGTGTTACATCTTAAAGATCTTTTCCAGACAACAGCTACACTTTCTAGCAGCTACTGACCCCTGGCCTCCATGAGAGGTCATGATGATAAAGAACTTGTGCAGACAGTGATCAAGGAAAAAAGCCTGGGTGAGAGGTCCTCCCCTGTTCACTAGGAAAGGAGAGTTTTCTCTTGGTAGAGTTTAATGACCCCTACGGACACAAGAAACCTGGGCAGGGTGTGCTAGTCTTTTCATCGCTCTCTGAGTTGGTTTAAACTTATATTTACCCCAAAGCTTTGCATTATCGTTGTGTGATTCAGTCCTGGACCTCAGGATTTCCTGCTGGCCACATGCACTTTTTTTTGGTAACTGAAATATGATCAAGCATAAAAATGCACAAATCATAAATGTACAGCTCAATGAATTTTCACAAAATGAATGTACCCATGTCATCAAAAAACATGGGGCTCAAAACTCCCCTCATTCCCCTCTCCGTTTCCTGACTGTAAGCACTGTAGATTAGTTTTGCCTGTCTTTGAACTTTGTATGAATGGGATCATAGAGCACACATACTCTGTGACTAGCTTCTTTGGCTCAATGTTGTGTTTCTGAGCTTTATCCACATTGTTGGGTGTGATTGTAGTTCCCCATATTCATTTTTAATTCCTTTGTTCTGTAAATGGGATGGTCCCCAAAATTGCAACTCCAGCTCCATCAGAGTACCATACTCTGTAGCAGACCATTTCGGCTGTGGGCTAGATGGTCATACATAATCCTTATTCTACTAGAAACAGCATTCCCATCTGCAAGAATGTGACACAAGCAAGGAAAATGATGGCTATTTGGAGAGACTCCTGGGCCAACAATATGGCTTGAATTTGAACAAGAAAGGGCCATGCTTAAATTTTTTCCTCCAATTCTGACTTTCTGGGTCTCTCGATAGAGGGCTACGGTCAGGCCGTCTTTGGAGTGTGCTTTAGAATTCCAGAGGGTCTTTCTGCTGAGGACGTTTAACTGGGAGAGGGATCCAGAGGCTCAAATTATCAGCGAAACTTAAAGAAGAGATCCACACATTTCACTGAAAGGAATGGCTGTCTAATGGGTGGGTTTCTGGGGTACATTTTTGGTACAAGATTGCTGATGTGTTAATGGAAAAGAGGTTGTTTTAGGTGACCTCTCCCACTGGGAGAAGGAACTTCATCAGTTACACGCTTCCATTGGCACCTGGGGCTTGTTGTTGCTCACTTCTTAGAGGTAAACGCTGCCTGTTTTTCAGCTCTGTGGAGAGGCAGGGTGAACAGCAATTTTGAGAGGAGATTGAAGTGAGGACCAGGTGGGCTGGCATTGTAGGGGATGGCAGCTGGATGCTGCCCACTCAGGAGGGCTCTGTGAATCTATATTCCTACTTCTGAGCCATCTCATCCTAGTGGGAGCCAGCTAGAGCCTGACATCTTTTTATCCTTCCTTAGTTCTTGGTTTTAAGACATTTATTGAGCTTGGTGCTAGGCACAGGGACCACAGTGGGGAACAAGACACAGCCCCTGCTCTCAAGTCACAGGAAGCCCCTGACAACAGGAAATGCTGGTAACTTCTAAGAATTGTGCGAGAGCCAGACAAGGTCCCTGTCGTTAAGCTGCTTAAGCCTGACAGACGAATCAGCAGATGCCTAGGGCTCAGGGTGATAGGTCCCAGGTAGTTGGACATGATAGAGAAGGCTTAGCAGGAAAATAAGACTTATCCTAACAAACCCCACTGTGGATGGACACAGGAGCTTCTGGCTTTTGCTTGTTTATCACACATAAGACACTTTGCAAAGTGCTTTACAATCATTATCTCATTGTACTACTCCTGACAACCCTTTGGGATCAGAACGCTTATCTCCATTTCACAGGTGGGGAAACAGAAGTTCAGAGAGGTTAAGCATCTTACCTTTGTTCTGGGACTTTTGACCAAAGAAACTGTGTTCTTAATTTTCTTGCTTGACCGGAAGTTGAGCCACTCCTAACAAGACTTCAGGCCCCAAAGTTCTGCCTAAGACTCCAAAAAGATGAGCATGTCCAACTTGATCAAAATTCAGGGAACTCAAGGAAAAAGAAACAAGAAGAAGTTTAAAGGAAGAGGAGAATGGGTAGAGGTTACTTTTCTGTATGTCCTGTGAGTAAGGGGAGTGGGTTAAAAAATAAGAATTGTTACAGTGTAAATTGTCAGCTAGGCCAGGCTTCCATGCTGGGAGATAACAAAGGGGCTTTGATTCTCATCATGCAGAGATGAGATCCTCTCTGCAGTGGAGTACCCTGGACAAATGTAACCCACTGACTAGTTTGGCCGTGAGTGCATTTGAAGTAAAGAAGGGGCTAAGATTCCCCAACCTGCTTGAGTCTTGACTGACAAGGAAGGCATCATCCCCTTTGAACAGAGACTGTTCTTCAGGCGATGAGAGTGGGAGGGAGGGAGGGAGCAGATCTGCTGAAGAGTTTTTCTCATTAAGTGGCCAGAGGCGAAGATTCCACGGAGCTAAGCTCCATGATGAAAGGGGAGCCGAGAATGACAGTGGTTGGGGGAGGACAGGGGAGATCCAGAGGGGCTGGGGAGGGGGTACGGGAGACAAAGCCAGGGTGCACTCCCATGCTGCACCCTCCCCTGCATTGCTGCCATTAGCTCAGTCCCTCCTACGTGAACAGCTACTACTGACTCAGCATCCACTGAGTACAAGCCTTTGAAAACCACTTTATTTCAATTATCTCGTGGCATTCCCATAACAACCATCTGGGACAGGTGCACTACAACCACGTCCACCTTACAGATGAGAAACCCAGGTTCAGAGAGTCTGATTCACTTGCCCAGGGTCTCATGGTCTTTACCATGTTGCCCAATCTTAGAAAGGTGGCGAAAAAAGTTAAGTGTCTAGTAACAGTGGACGCACTGAATCTGAAAACAAAGCCAGCCCCATTCTGGGCCAGGGATAGTGGACAGGACCACAGGGATGAGACCAGGAGATAGAGGAGACACAGGAGCTGCCGAGGAGCAGATCCTCGGGGAGCCCATCAGAAGAGGATTGATCAGAACAGGGCAGGTACACAGGCAAACCCCAGCTCAGTGTCAGCAGCCGGAAGAAGATTAAGGTCAGGAAGGCAGGTAAAGGTGCCATGAGCCCCTGCTCACCCTCTGGTTTAATACAGAAGTCAGGTAAGAATTTCAAACTGGTATAAAACTTTGTCATCAGGTAATGTACTGTCTTCTCTCTTTTCCCCTTCCCTGTTTATTTTTTCCATAGCCCTTCTCACCATCTAACATACTATATATCTTGTTAGTTTATACCTCTCTTTCCCTGATAGCATGTACACTCCTGAAGGGCAGGGATTTTTTTTTTCCTGTCCACTACTATATCCCCAGCACCTAGAGCAATGTTTGGCACTTAATTAGCACTCAAAAAATATTTGTTGAGTGAATAAATATGCAACAGTCATGTCATGACAGGGTTTCCCAGGCATTGTGTGCCTCCACTGCCCAGCTGATCTGCCCTGAGTGTGGTGATGTCACCTCCTCCTATCAGGGCTCCATCCTGCAGTCACTGATTCCTGCAGTGTGAACAGGCAGGGAGAGGATGCACGGGGACTCTAGGAGGCAGGATCAAAAACCAGATGCTGAGCACCTTGTTCGTGCTCAGCAAGTAAAAAAAGCAAAGGTCATGGTGGCAGATGTATACACTGACCAAAACTCAATTTACCTCATTAACGTTGATTAAAAGAAAGAAAGATGGACTCTCCTCCCTCCTCCACAGTGCCTGGAACCATCCTGAAGCCCCAGGGACTCAGTTCCCAAAGGGCTCCCCTCCATTCTGATTCTGTTGTAAGAAAGAAAAAGAAAGAGGGATTAAAGAGACACCCCCTCTCTAGATCCTCATATTTGAAATCTTTAGTGAAGCCATCAAACAATCAGATGCCATGACTTTTATTTTTCAACAGCTTTCAACTCAAGAAAGTGCTGAAGTCATGTCTAAGGTCAGTGGAACTATTTGTTGTGGGGAATTTTACTGAGGGGAAAAGTTTCCATCACCCCGGGCATCTTTTTTAAAGAGTCTTGGTCATCAAAGTCATCCTGCAAAACCCTCTGACTTCTGAGGGAAGGCGAGCAATCCTTCTGGTCTCGTGTTTGATGGACAGGATGTTGGCTTTACATTAAACACATGTGGCAGCAAGAATGCTCTTCACGTGCAGCTTGCTCACTTCGTTGAAATCCAAGGCATGCCTGGCAGGTTTGTGCCTGGTTTAGAACACTTAGAGCTCAATCACCTTTTGAAACCAGGCTGCATCTTTGCAGATATCTTCACTTTACTGACTTTAGTCAGACATCTGCCTGTGAGAAAATGTGGTGTGAGTTACAGCAGTCCACCTCAAGACATAGCTTTCAAGAATGCCATTGATTCTGAGATACACTCTGGATTTATTGACCGAGTTTGGGGCAAAAAACACAACCAGATTAAATATGCTCATTGATTGTAAAATGTCT
The DNA here is from genome assembly GCF_005190385.1 of Monodon monoceros. Lineage (NCBI taxonomy): Eukaryota > Metazoa > Chordata > Mammalia > Artiodactyla > Monodontidae > Monodon > Monodon monoceros. The sequence goes on from NW_021703782.1 coordinate 104,651,636, forward strand.
TTCCAGGAATGTTTAAATGTGAACAAGAATGTTTATTAAAAGAGGAAATTCGGGAATGTTAGGCCCCATTGTCAGATGGGTAGGAAAGGGTAAAAAAGATTAAGTGATTCACCCAAAGCAAGAAAAAGGGGGAAAAGGGGAAGAGAGGTGTGGGTTCAGTCTCTCAGTTCATCCACTCATTTACTCCTGCTTTGATTCCCTCAGCAAATATTCACTGCTGCTCATTTAGTACCAGGTTCTCTGCAGGGTGCAGAGGAAATGGATCAATTAAACAGCCCCTACCCTCAAGGAACACAGACGTAGAAGCAAAAACTGGTAGCCGTTCCTTATCTATTAATTCAACAAATATTTATTGAGTACCAAACACTGGAGAAACAGCAAGAAAGAAGTCAAACAAGGTCTCATCCTCATGGAGTTTACAGGCTAGTGGTGGGGGACACAGATATTAAACTCATAATTGTACAGGTCATTAATTAATTGCCATTGTGGCTACTACACAGGAGAAGGAGAGAGTGCCAGGAGTCTATTACAGGGGTGGTGTTGGAGAATCAGCAGGAAACAGGAGAGAGCAGATCAGGAAGAAAGTGACAGTGAGGAAGGACTCCAGAGGCAACACCTGAGCCCAGTGGGTGCCAGCAGGGCTTAGATCAGAGGCAAGCCAGGCCCACCCAGAGGCTGGGCAGATGAGACAGGAGGACAGGAGAGAGCAAGCTCTCTCTCCAGGAAGTGAGAAAAGGCTTCTTGAAAATGGGTGGAGGCTCTTGAAGCCATCTATCATCCCTTGCTTTCTTGCTGACCAAGAATAATTATTGTGTGTGCCGTGCTCTATTATGGTCATATTTACCACTGAGGTCGGTGTCATCACCCTCTATACAGATGAGGAGGCCAAAGCTCAGCAGGGCGAGTGCCTGGCCCCACTTCAGATCATGGAGCCCTTGTGAGGCTGAGTTATGGCAGTCCACCTTGTGAGGCTGAGTTACGGCAGTCCACCTTGTGAGGCTGAGTGGGGACGGGGACCCGGATCCACCTCACTGCTTAGCCATAGCACTCTACTGCCCACCCTTGGCTGTGGGAGGGGAGGCCACACATCACACCCCTCAGCCTAATTGCCCTTTAACAGATGAAGAAGAAAGGCTCCCATCACACAGGCAGTAAGGACCAGAGGAGTCTCCCAGGAAGACTGCTCTTCCCGGACTGGGTGGAACACCTACTCTACTCTGCAGAGTTGGCCAGGTGGAAACCTGACCCACTAGGATGTTCTATAATAGAAGTCATTGGACAGCATGGGACTGTTTGGAGAGGCTGACTCCCCCTGCTGGCCCCAAACTACTCAGGTAGTGAGACATGTGGAAGGGGCACACCAGTGGGTCCTGGTGAGGGGAGCAAGAGTGAGAAAATCCCAGATAATTCACATAATTTTTTGTTTAAAGGATATTCGTGACTTATGTGTGTCAAGACTCTGACAGATGCCAACAGACAATAAGCTTTGCCAGACTCTGGGGATTTCAAAGTGGACCTGAGCTTTGGCAGAAAGGGTCCCCTTGTGGAAGCCAGAAGAAGGAGAGGCTGGGATCAGATAACCTGGCTATCTTGACTCTCTAAGTGCTCAGGAATCTGGAATAGATGAGAAGTGGAGATTTGGGCCCTATCTGTCCAAGAAAGGGAAGAAGAGGAAAGGAGGGGAAAGGAATTAACTTTTACAAGCACTTCTACACTATCTCAATTAACACATGACATGGAGGGGAGGCTGGAAGATTTGTTTAGCCATGTACCTTGGAAGAAGAGAAGGCAGAACACAGATATTGGCTTAACACCAGCCGCCAATGTTGCATACCTCCATTATGGCAAAACCCCTCCTTGACTGGATGAAATATGACTTTTATCATTTCATAAATACCGCTAGGGAAACTGGGTAACTGTGGAATGAGGCCCATACATCACCCTCTAGACTCTTTTTTGTTTGTTTGTTTTTTGTGGTACGCCGGCCTCTCACTGTTGTGGCCTCTCTCGTTGCGGAGCACAGGCTCCGGACGCGCAGGCTCAGCGGCCATGGCTCACGGGCCCAGCCGCTCTGCGGCATGTGGGATCTTCCCAGACCGGGGCACGAACCCGTGTCCCCTGCATCGGCAGGAGGACTCTCAACCACTGTGCCACCAGGGAAGCCCATCTAGACTCTTTTTGATTTCAAATAGGCAAAGTTAAATCATTTAAAAATGCCACAAACATCATGGGAAAACACAAACACATGCACCCTAATTGTGAAGTGACAATTTTCTAACTAAAATAAGTTAGTAGAGATTATGACACATAATCAGCTAAATGACAACAACAAATGCGGGGCACTGGAAAAATATATGAGTTGAGTGACCCAGTGAGGTGGGGGAATAAATATAAAGCTATGAGGGAAATACCCAGTGTCCAATGGACGGATGGCTAATAACTTTGAGACACGTGGCACAAAGTTTAAATACTAAGGAACATTTCAGTCTTTATAATCCTTAATGACACGCAAATATGATTATTACAGCCAAGAAGATCCCAATTCTTACCAACAAATTTAGCAAAAATCAGTTAAAATGATGAAGCCCACAGCTGGTCTGTGGAGAAAGAGGAACTCACTCATGTGGGGTGTGAATCAGCCCAGTGGTCCTGAGGAAACCTGGCCTGACAAGACGATGTCTTCCTATGCCTTTGGGTTCACAGACTTCACTCTTGGGGTCAGATCTCAAGGAAATAGCTCAAGAAGAATAATAATTAGAGAGTGAGACTCTCTGCCCAGGTGCCTGCAGTTAGGTTACCTAAAGTTCTGTTCGCAACATTCCATTGCCACAAAAAGTTCCTGTCTAGAGTCAGACAGACAAGGGAGCTCATCCCAAGTCTGCCATTTAGCTGTGTGACTTTAGATGACACTTAACTTCTCTGAACCTCAGTTCACTCCTTGATAAAATGGGGATATTAACAGTCCTGGGGTTGTATATTAAAGGAGGTCATGTCTATAAAGTGTCTACAGCGCCCTGCCCAGTGTCCAACAAAAGGTGGCCCTTGTTATTGTAAGGTGACTACTGGACGGAGCCTGGAGAGAGTTCCCGCTTGCGGAGGATGAGGTGAAGTCTCAGCTTTCTAACTTGAAGAGGAGCTGATATCTTTGACTCCTAGTTTATTTTTATTACAAAGTCAGAAAAAGGAAAATAAACTTCTGCCACAACTTCGCAGGAGTCCACCAAAATGTAAAGGGAAGGTCTTCAAAGGGTGTTAAATTCGCCTGAAACAGAGAGGAAAACGCTGAGCGAGGCTCCCACTCCTACCCGAGTGTCAAGATTGGGTGTCTCCAAGGATCTGGAAATGCACATGTTTTTTGAGACTTGGTCTGTGACAGGAGTTTCACATCCCCAAGTTCGTTATTTTTATCTCGGCTTTGAGGGAAAGGGAATCTGCCCAAGGTCGTAAGTTAGGTGACCCTGTCTGGCAAGGTAACCACCGCACAGGTAACTGCTGTGCAGCCTGGGTGAGGGGCAGGCATCCGAAGGGCTGTGAGAGCGAGGGTCTCGGAAGCGGAAGGCTGGGCGCACGGTGGGTGCAGGCCCCGGGTGATGGCAAGTCGAAAGTCCTGGCCTCTCACCCATTCCGCTCCGGGAGCCCCGGTCGCGCCCCGCGGAGCAGCCCTCCTCCCGCCAGCAGGGGGCGCCGAGGAGAAGGCGAGCGGGAGGCCGTGAGCGCGGAGCTGCCGCCGCTCCCTCCCGGAGTCGGGACCAAGGCTGCCGCTCGCCCATTCGTCCGCGGCGAGGCTCCCGGACACAACCCGAGCGGGATCCCAGACTCGGAGTCCCGGAGAGAGGCCAGTCCCGCGTCGCCAGCACGCCGGTCCGCGCCTGCCCGGAAGTGCAGGCGCTGAGGGGGCGGGGCCGAGAAGCGCTTCCGGGGGCGGGGGGCGCGGGCTGGGGCGGCAGCCGGAGCGGCGGGGACGGGCCTGGCGCCGGCGGCGGCGGAGGGGGCGCCGCGGGCGGGCGATGTGAGCGCGGCGCTCTCCGCAGGTAGGGCGCGCCGGCGGGGGGCGGCGGGCGGCGGGCGAGGCGCGGGCGGAGCCAGCGGGGTCGGTGGCAGCCCCTAGCCGCTGTCCGGTTCCCTCTGGGCGCGGCGGGGCGGGAGCCTCCGCGCCTGGTCAGCCCCGCGGGCCGGCGGGTGGGCGGGTGGTGCGGGTTGGAGCCGAGGCCGGGCGGGGTCGGGACGCTCTGGGCACCTGCTCTGGTCCGGCGCGCGCCCCCAAGGGGCCAACCCTGCTTGGCCCCGGAGTCCGGGCGCTGCTGGCGGGTCTGAGGGCAGCGCTCGGCCAGCTGCCCCGGGCTCCCCAGCCTCCGCCCGGGCGTCTCGGAATCCCCTGCTTCCGGGCCCCTCGGCCCCGGGGGCGCTCCCCCTTTGTACGGGGAGGCCGGATGGTTAAGTCCCCGGGAGAGCCGGGCCGGGCCGCGGGGTCGGCCCTGCTGGTGGCTGCAACCGAGCTCTTGCCCCACGCCACGGCTTTTCTCCAGGTAAACAGGCGGCGGCGCGTCCTGCTTGGCCCTGGACGTCTCCATGGTCACTCTCGCCCTCAGACGGTCCTGCCATTACGGAGGGCTGGGCTGGCCTGGGTGTGTAAACAGTGTCCTTCTAGGCTAGGCGGCTGTGCCTTGGGGCATGAATAGTCTGGGAGTCTCAGTCTTGAGGCTTTTAGCAAGCCTTTTCCATGCTGGGCCTCAGTTTCCCCACCTGATCAGTGAGGGTTTTAGATAAGCTCTCTAAAGACCCTTCCAGCTCTACCATTCTGTGTATGTCTGAAATTGGAATGGCTGTCCCTGATTCAAGATACTGGGCAGTTTCACCGAAGACTTTTTGCAAATGTGGACTTTTTAGCCACTTGATACACTTGTTTTCAGACAGGGTTTAAAATGAATCCAAGAAGCGTTTCTAAACCTAACCTTATCCTAATTCATTCCTTGCTTTTGTTCCTAGTAGTAGTCAATCACATCCTGCTGAGTTTTTGCGTGCAAAATTTTTTTTTGTTGTTTATATCTGCCCATTTTCTCTTTGTTCCCTAGTCAGGCCCTCTTTACCTCACATCTGGATTATCGCAGCAGCTTCTTAGCTAGTCTCTGACTTCAGAAGTCCCCCCCACCTCTCCCATCCTTCCTTTATGCTAATGCTAAACTTAATATAGGAAGTCAAAAAAAGAGTTGAGTGTTTGCTTGCTTATTAAATGTCAAGATGCTGTTCCATGTGGTGGGGTAAAGTAGTAGGAGGCACACTTCCAGCCTCCAAGCAGCTTTACACTGGGTGCTGAGACTTTACCTGTGGAAAGGTAATTGATGAGACAAGCCTGTGTGCTGTAGAATTAAGAAGAAGGAGAGATGGAGGTTACTACAGGCCAAGTGGTCAGGAAAGGAAGGGAATAAGGAAAGATTGGCTGGGCTGGTTCCTGAAAGAACTGGAACACTAGGCCAAAGTTGAAACTATTCTAAAGGCAGTGGTGAGAGGCAAGAGACTAGGGGTGGCTCATGATCATTTACAGGAGGGGAAGGGAGAGGCTGGGGGCCAGGGGATCAGCTAAAAGGCCACAGGTATTTATACCACTATTCAAAGCTGAGTACATCCTCTGCCTGCCACACTGCGTCCAGTCAGTGCCTGCCGTGTCTTTTCAAGGCTCTCCTCACCTTCTTGGACCTTATTTGCTGCTTCTCCTCCCCGTCTGTCTCCTGCAGAAGTGAGTTTGTGACTGCTTCTAGGGCGTTGTGCCTCTTGTTCCCCCTTCTGAAGTCCTGGCCTCCTTTTTCTTCTCCTCTGTGTAAATTCTCCATTTCACTTCCTTCAAGCCCCTACTGAAGATATACTTCCTCCAGAGGGTGTTCCCTGACTGCCCTACCCCCATGCCTTTGTGGCACTCAGAATCTAAAGCACAGAATTCAGCACTTGTTCCTCGGTTACTGAACTTGCTCTTGTCCCAGCTGAAGTGGGTGTTTTTTTTGAGGGCATTTTGTCTTAACACTTCTCTTGCAGCCCTTGTAATATCTAATACTGTAGCTGGGCTTTTGTAATAGGTATGCAAATACTTCCTAATTTTTGTTGGTAAATGACTTAAATTTTTTTGAACCGCCCGTTTTTAAAGGAGAAGCTTTTATTAGTTATCAGATTTCTCTGTCATATATCATTTACATCTAATGCTGCCATTCAAGGTGGATGTTTTCAGCTTTCATTCTTCGAGTGCAGATAACATAAAATGAATCTTTGAAACATTAAAATGTTTACTCTTGATTATGGGAAAGGAAAACATCATGTAATTCTTCAGTTGGAGGCTGTGGGGAAAGTACATCAGCTTTGGAATCAGACCGGTCTGGGTTTGAATCCCAGCAAGGCTACTTACTAGCCATGTGAACTTGGACAATTTATATAATGTCTCTGATCCTCTGTTTTCTCATTTGTAGTATGGGGATAATAAAATCCATTTCCTAGGGTTTTGTGAGTTTTAAAGTGAAAAAAAGTATATGAAGGAGGTAGCAAAGTTTATAGCACCTAGTAACTGCTTAATATTTACATTTGCATCATCATCGTCATCATTATTAGGTGTAAATTTATCAAGGTAGAGAAATGATAGGCAGCTGAACCTCGGTGTATTTACTGAGCTGTGTATTTCTACATGTCTGTGGATCCTACTTTTACCTTCCAGCTGAAGCACTTGTCAAAAATGTCAGTATCACAAATCTATAATGTGTCATTATGTTTTATTCCCATTAATTTTCATCTTTCTCTAGTTTAAATTCTGCTTAATGGTTTTCAAACTTCTTAATTGTGTCCATTTAATGTTTTGTAGCTGACAAACTGCTGAATTTAGCTTAGTGAAGGTCATCAACTGAAGGCAGTTTAATTTCTAACGGTTATTTTCTGGTTGTATTGATGGCATGGAAAACTTCATGGAAGAAAGCAATTCAAGGTGAGCTTTTCTAATCCTTTTATCTTTCGAGGTGGGACTTAATATATTTCCCAGGCCTGGTGCCCCCTGAAATGCCAGCAGTAAGCAGATAAGATGCTACTCCTTGACTTTTTTGAGTTCTTTGCCTTAAGAAAGCTTATTCATTCCTTTAACTGAAACAAATCTTTCTATTTCATGATAGGATTTTAAGCATCTAATTGCCCACTTCATAGACAGAAGTAAAAAGAATGGACATTATGCAGAGAAATGGCTGCAAAGTACAAGGAATTGTAACCCCTTAATTATCACTGTGTTGGTGTAATTATACACCCTTAAATGAGAAATTTTTTTTCCACTCAAAGGTGATCAGTAAGACTCTAGCACCAATAAAACCCCTACTTCTCACCACTGTGCCTGGATTAAAATCTTATTCTTACGGGAGATAAGAATTTTGGCTCTGGAGACTGCCAAATCCAGGTTCAAATCCTGGCTCAGCCAGTCATTAGTGAGTTTGGGAAAGGTTCTTAGTCTCTCTGAGTGTTTTCTCATCTGTAGAATGGGGATAGCTGCCGTGTCTATCTCATAGTGTTGTCATGAAGATTCAGTGAGCAGGCAGAGAGCTTACTTAGTGTACAGAACGCAGTTGGAGCTCAGTAACTGTTACTGCCAGTCAGGTTAAAGAGTCCATTCCTGCTCTGCTAGGAAAGCTCAGAAGAAGCTTCTGATGTTTTGCACTGACTGAAAGACAGTCTCCACTGTCAAACGAAACCGCACTCTCAGAATTATTGTATCTGAGCAGACTTGGAGAATGTTAACGCCTTGGTAGGAAATCTAACAGTTTGGATAAAAATGTTCTTTCAGGCTCACATGAATTAATGCAGTAAGAACTCTAGACTTGTTTTCTTTTAAATTAGGATGAGTACTTCATGAATATCCATCACGGAATGCCATTTTATTTATTTTTTTCTTGCATTGGGTTTCAGCGGCACCAGAATGTTTCATGCAGGCCTGGTGTTATTCGGCTGCTGCTTTCTGAAGGATTAGATTGTACTTCATGACAGCTCAATTTTAGTTTTTCTCTAGACCCAGGCAGAAATACCTAAGAAAGTTATTTTTGTATCCTTGTGACTGCTGTCACCATGCCTGTTGTCCCCAGTGCTTCCATTCAGCGGTCTTGTTAATGACTTTTTGTTTGAGAATGATAAGGGATCTTCAGGTCTTCAGTGCCTGATAGAGAAAGTCTAGCTTGAGTTGTGTCTCCAGTATCAGCAAGTGACTGAAGCCAGCAGGTGCAAATCTGGGTTTGGAATCATGAGCATCTTGATGGAGAATAATGGGTACTTCCTGGTGCCTTAAACAACTTCCAAATTTGTAACCTTGCTTTCCTTTCTTGGAAGTGTCGCAGGGTATTTTTAAATGAAGTGGAGCAAATTAGAGTGTTTATGGGTTAGATGGGAGTGAACCACCTTGCTAGATTTTCCCTGCTGGTGAGACGATCCTACGTCTCTTGGGTGTTCAGCAGGAAAAGTTGAAAGCTGAGGGTGCCGCCATGGTGGCAGTCATGGATGTTGAGCCACCAGCTTGGTTTAGGTTGCTGAGAGCCTCTCTCTGCCAGACACACTGCTAGGCTCTGGGCACACAGTCCCTGCCCTCAAGAGAGCTCACCACTGAGGGTGTGAGCTCAGCAGCACAGGAGGCTCAAAAATCAGCACATCACATTTGCTTAGGTTTTACACTTTTACTTTTGCTCTGGTTGTCATTACGGAGAAACAGTTCCAGAGTTTAAAACCAAGGATTTTGTAGAGGGGATTTCAAGGCCCATGTGGGTGTTTTGCCCAGATGACATTTAAGTGTCTTTTCTCATCTTTAGGTTCTCCTTAGAATGGATCTGCAGTGTGGGAAGACGGCACTTGTCTAGGTTCTGGTTTTCACTGTTTGGTTTCCTTACAGCTTAACAAAAGGCACGATGCAGAATTTTATTAGTCAATGAAACGGTGCCTTAAGGAGAGGGCTAGGTGTGCATGTTTCCTCTTTTGTGAGCATGTTACAGTAGGAGCAAATAACTGTTCCTTCTGTTCTCAACTGTGTTTTCTGTTTTCCCTTTTAGTAACCGCATGTTACCACATTCATCCTTGGCTAGTACAACTTTTGATTACTCCAAAATTGTGCCTATTGGACAACTCTGTTCAGAGGCCCAGTGGGCAGCCTAAACTCAGCTTGTCTGAGGCGGAACTAATTTCCAGAGTGGATAGCATCCCTCCGTCTCCAAGCCCTGTTGAGTCCTTCTTTGGACTCGTGTTCAAATTGGCTGCCACCGGAATCCAGTTTGAGATTTCCAGTCTCGTATTCAAGGCCGTCCACGTTCCCACTGTGGCATTCCTTTTTCCCTCATCACTCCTTGTACCTGGGCCCTGGCCACTACCCCAGACACCATACATTTTCACTCCAGTGTTCTTTGCTTCTGCCATCCCTCTGCCTGAAGTGTTCTGTTCCATTTGAAATGCAAAGTCCTGTTCAAATATTACTTCCACCATGAAGATTTTATTTATCCTCTTCGATTAAAAAAAATTCTCTTTGGTCAAAAGTAATCAGTCTTGTCATTGCTCTCATAGTTCTTTGTTTCTGCCTCTATAATTGTCTGCTTGATACAATAATTACCCATTTGCAGCCTATCTTTCTCTAGATTCCTTGGTTTTAAAAATTGTATATTTTTAGGTAAAACCCTATGCCATGTCTTAAAAAAAACTTTTAGTGAGAATAATACAGCTATATGATAAAAAAATTCAAAAAGTATAAAAGTCTGTTTCCCTTCCCTCTCCCCAGTCTGTAGTCCTCATTCCCAAAAGTCACCAACATTAATGGTTTCATGGGATTCCTTCCAAAGTGGATACAGCAGCATATACTTGTTCTTTTAAGAAAAGTACATGAAGTGAATCACATATATACATACAGATTTTTCTATGGCTTGCTGGTTTTGGCTAAATATTAGAGCTCTTTTCCATGTCAAAGGATACAGGTATATTTATTCTTCTTAATGGCTGGGTAGTGTTTTGTTGTTGATTGGTTTTTTTGTTTTGTTTTGTTTTTGAACAAGTCTTCTCTGGATTTTGAGCTCGTTTCCCTCTTTTTTTTTTGCTATAGCAAATAAAAATGCTCAGTGGACATACATATCCTGATAAGCTATTGTAAGTACTGTGTATTTGTAAGCTTAATTCTTTTTTTTTTTTTATTTTTTTTATTTTATTCTTTTTTTTTTTTTTTTTTTGCGGTACGCGGGCCTCTCACTGCTGTGGCCTCTCCTGTTGTGGAGCACAGGCTCCGGACACACAGGCTCAGCGGCCATGGCTCACGGGCCCAGCCGCTCCGTGCCATGTGGGATCCTCCCGGACCGGGGCACAAACCCGTGTCCCCTGCATCGGCAGGCGGACTCCCAACCACTGCGCCACCAGGAAAGCCCTGTAAGCTTAATTCTTAATAGTTAATTGTGGGCCAAACGATGAATGCTTTTTACATCTTAATTGATATTACCAGATTATCCCTCAGGATTACACCTGCACACTTTTAAAATGTGTGCAGGTCTGATCGGTTACGAATGGTATCTCATTTTTTCTTTTTGTAATTCACATGACTTGATCATGAATAAAGCTAAACATCTTTTCATATGTTTTTGATCACTTTTTCTTTGAACTGTTAATATCTTTTGCACCTTCTTCCATAGGATTTTGTGTGTCTGTCCAAATCTGTTTGAGTTATAATATAGCTCTTTGTCAGATGTGCATGTACTTTCCCTCAATATGTCGTTTATCTTTTGGCTTGGAGGGTGGATTTTTTTTTATATATTTCTATGTTGTCAAATGTATTTGTCCTTTGTGGCTTCTGGGACTTATGTCATGCTTGCAGAGGCCTCTATGACATTATTATAAATAAATTCACCCATGCTTTCTTTTAGTTATTTTTTAGTGATAGTTAAGTCTTTTAAAAATAGTGTCAGAAGTCACAATATAGTCAGAAGACTATAATGACATTAAGTGAAAAATAATAGGACCCTCCTTACATTCCCTAGTGCTTTATAAGAAATTGTTAAATGTGCAGCACCTTTGAAAACTTAGGGAGCTGTAATTTCCATTAATCGGGCATTTTATTTTATGTGAACCTATAGTGGTCACATGGAAGAGCACTCACTACCTTTTTGCCTCATTTGCTCAAACTCAGTGGGAGGAGCCAGGTGAGAGGAGGAACAGAGTGGCAATGAACTGGCGTCTGTCCACCCTTCCCAGGACCAGCCTTGTCTGTTAGATTATGGTCAGCTGGTTTCCCTGTCTTTATGAAGTGACTTTTTTAAAGCTCCTTCAGGTAAAACGTGTTTATTCTTGGTGAGCTTTGGAATCTGGATTAGGGGGTATCATTCCCTTGTTTGTAGCGTTTCAGAACAGCGTCTTGTCCTGATGCCTGGGTGTGGTCATATGTTCTGTAGCTTTTTTTGGGTGGGAGCTTGCAAAGATTTCAAGCAGCTTTACTTGCTAAGCCTTGTTGTCATATGGTCTTGTATCAGATCTTAGTTTTCTTTTCAGAGCATGCATGCATGTTTATTTCTAGGACCCTTCTCCTTCACTTCGCACTTCAAGTCTGTGGGTCGAGTATCCCAGGCTGGCTTGTATGGTAATTTAGGGGACAGCACCTTTCCCCTGTGGCTCGTGCCCACACTGCCTCGCTGTGTGAGTGGCCTCCCTTCTCTGGTTGCCCAGTCTGCCTGAACTCCCCAGCATGTGGCTGTGCTCTTCCCGAACCTGGTCGCTCTTCACTCCTCATGGTTCTGTCTTGCTCTGGCCTGTGCTGGCCTTGCTGCTGTCCTCAGTGCTTTCAGACCTGGCTTCCTCGCTACTTGGTCAGTCCTGGATAGCCCCTCACAGTCTGCTCTTGCTTTTTAAATGCCAGTCTCAGTGCTGCTTTGAATTCTCTTGAACTTGGGCTGAACCTGTGTCTTGGCAGCATCTGCTCTCTGTGACTTTCACCCTCGAACACCAAAAGGACCACTTACTTGAGCCCTAGATCGGTGGTTTCTAATGAATAGAGGCTTTAGCATATGAAGATGGCTGTTTATTTAAAGCAGGTAAAATCAGTCAGGATGCAGGGCTCTGATGGGGAAGCGGGAGTAAAAGCTGTGAATATGGAAGGCATAATATACTGCAGCTGGAGGGCCACCTGGGACTTTTTTCTGCTCATAACCCTTCCTTCTACCGGTGACTTAGATCTGGAAAAGAGGGAGATTTTGATCTTGAAAGAGGGTACTGTGGTAGATTCCTAGAGCTGAGATTGCATGCACAGGGCACGTGCGCTTGTAAGTTTGATGGATATTACTAAAATGCTCCCTTTTGCCTTCATCTCCTTCCTCCTGGCAGAGGAAGGAGTAAGAGCCCTGGGCAGTGGTAGGAGGTTGTCACCTGTCACTGTCCCATTCGCTGGCCACCACCCTAGGGCAGGAAGGTAACCTAGGGCAAGCTTTCGTTTCCTCCTGCCTTTCCCTCAACTCTCCTGTCTCCCTTACTGGTCCAGCTACTCCCCTTGGGCAAATTAAACAAGGATAAGGGGTTATTGTGTAGGGGTCTAGATGGCCAGACTTTGCAACAGCCCTGAAGAAGTTAAGTTAGCCTCTTGGAGCCTCAGTTTCCTCACCTCTCAAGGGAGGGTAATCGTACCTGCCTTCTGGTGGAAGGTCAAGAGAATTCATACGTATGTATGAGTAATACATATAGGCCTTTACGACGTGCCTGGCATGTATCGAGCGTTCAGTAAATATTGTAATGGATGATGATGATGATGGGCTTTTCCAAGTAAGGGGGGAAGGCTAAGGAGTGTGCAAGGTGGCAGTGATCCCCTGGGGCTGGTGTGGAGGTGGCTGGACGAATGTCAGGGCTGCCCACGTCCGAGGTGGTCCTTCCCAGAACCCACTGTTGAGGCCAATGGTGGCAGCCTCATCAGCTGACCGTGGCGGAGGCTGTGTGTGAGGTGAGAGCTGCTTCCCGAGGGGCGAAAGCATCCTCCAGTTAAAGAAACTGGAGAGCAGAAAGTTTGTGTGTCCGTTGGTTGAATGAGCAGAAGGGCATTATGAAGAAATCGGGGAGCTGACAATTTTGAACTTCCCAGAGACCATTTCAACTAATATTCTCTTTGTATATGTTTTTAAAAAGAAGTATTTCACATTGTTATCCAAAGTATAGTTTTAACAAACAAAACCAAAATGAGTATTGTTAAAATAAGTATTAATGGTATTGAAGAAAAATATCCAGTTTATATATACTTGTTTTTAATTAAAATATAGCAATGTAAATGTCTAGTTTGGGGATTTTTTTGGTTTACTATTGATATAATGGGACAGAAAGACCTGTGATTAATCTGCTGAATTAAAGAATACTGATTCTGATGTCTTTAGTGAGTGGAATAATCAAATTCATTATCGTTTTCTGAAGCAGCTGCAAACTTAGTCTAAATGAAAAACTAATATAAATCACTTCTCTGCATTATCAAAAATGAACTCCATTCCCATCTCTCTCTGAGTTGGGAGGAATCTGCAGTAAGCCTGTATCAAACTGCAAGACTGGGACTCTTATTTACCTTTGGGTTCCCTTTGGTTTTGTGCACGTAAGAGATTGAAATTGAACATATCCTATAAATGTAGAAAAATAAATTCCCATTCAGTATGTCATTTAGTGATTGCAGTTAAATCTAATACTTGCAGCACATTTGACAAAAGGCTCGTTTTCTTAATTTGCAGAGAACTCTGACAGTTCAATAGAGAGTCAGATATGGGCAAAGGATATGGGTAGGCAGTTCGAAGACAAACTTAGACAAATTGCCATTGAAGATGAGAAAAGATGATCAACCCCATTTATAATTAAATCACAGCAAAACACTGAGATACCACTTTTAACCTGTCAGTGTGGCGAAGGTGAAAAAGTTCAGTATTCATTGTTGGCAGTTACGGGGGTACAGGCACTTCATGTGCTGTTGGTGAAGGGACAGTTGCCGCCACCTTTTGGGAGGTAAGTTGGCATTATCGATGGATGTGAAAAACTAACGCAGTAGCCCCTCTGCTAGGAGGAACTACTGTGACTATTTAAATGGTTTCCTGCTTTTGGTATCACCTGGGGACTGATTAAGTATTGAATACATGGTGGCACATATGAAATTCATTCATATGAATTTCATGGAATACTATGAAATCAGAAAAGGGAATGAAGTAGATGAGCTTGTGCTGCTGTGGAAAGATTTTAAGGTATATTAAATACTTTTTTTTTTAACATCTATATTGGAGTGTAATTGCTTTACAATGGTGTGTTAGTTTCTGCTTTATAACAGAGTGAATCAGCGATACATAAACGTATATCCCCATATCCCCTCCCTCTTGCGTCTCCCTCCCACCCTCCCTATCCCACCCTCCCTATCCCACCCCTCTAGGTGGTCACAAAGCACCGAGCTGATCTCCCTGTGCTATGCAGCTGCTTCCCACTAGCTATCTATTTTACATTTGGTAGTATATATAAGTCCATGCCATTCTCTCACTTCATCCCAGCTTACCCTTTAAATACATTTTTAAAAAGCAGAGTGCAGAACAGTTTATGCTGATATATGTTTATAATTTTCTCTGAAAGAACACCCAAAAACTCTTTCCAGTGATTGAGAGACACTGGAGAAGAATTTTGCTATCCATTTTATATTTTTCTGTACGATAGTTTGAAGTTTGACCAGATGCATATATTTTATTTTAAAGATAAAATTAAACATTGATCTAACTTTGGTGTAGGCCCACTGACATTCCATTCAAGGGAGAAATCAAGACCCTCGAGGAACCAGTGATTAGCCCATGCTGGAAAATTGCAGAGGAGTGGAGGGTTCTGTTGGAACTGATGTGTCTGTGAGAGGTTCTGGCTTCCTTTGCTTCAGGACCACTGGACCTGATGTCAGGTCTGGGTGTGGAATTGTGATTAATTATGCCTTTTCCTCCTTTTATGTGACTAGGACTTCGGTTACCTGTAAATTCCCTGTGTGTCAGCCTCTGAGAAGCCTCTTATTCGAGAGTGTTGCTTGTTAGCAGCTTTAGGCAGGAGTCTCTGAATCTCATTGTCACTGCCGAGAGGACGCGTCAGTGTCAAGGAGAGGAGAATGGAGCACTTCCTTTCTCATTTTGCAGAAAAATGGAATTCCTCCTTAGGTGTTAATCATGGTCTTTCATTTTTCTCTTCAGTGATTTTCTTTCCAGTGTAGTTCTGTACTTTTTTCTGAGAAGAAGATAAAAAGCCACACAAAGGAGGAAGACACCTCATTGTGGAGCTATTTTCAGTTTTACAGACTATTTCAGAAATGCTTTTTTGTTTTCCTTTTTCTACTGGTTTTTGCCCAGGACTCTGTACCTTTAAAAAGCTGAATCCACCTTTCTTTTGCCCTTTAATTCCAAAAGTCACTATTTACACATCCTTGTGTCCCGAAAATGCTGTAATGAATAGGTAACATTTGACCACTTGGCAGGTGCCAGGCAGTTTCTGTGTTTCTAGAAGGCAGTCTGGTGCAGTTATGAGCATGACCCCTGGAGCCAGACTAAGTTCATCTGTTAACTGCGGGACCTTTGGCAAGTGTCTTAACTTCTTTTCTTCAGTTTCTTCATCTATAAAATGGCAGCAATCATAGTATTCCCCTAACAGAGTTGATAAGAGAATCAAATTAATTAATCTGTGTAAGGTGTTTAGCACAAGATAGGTACTCATTATATGTAAGCTATTATACACATTCATTGCATGAATTTCCCTCATTCAGCTATTGCAACAGTCATGTTGGGCTGTTCTAGTCATGTTCTAGGTACAGAGATCAAGGTTAATGGACTTGTCTAAGGTCACGTAACTATTTAAATGTTCATTGTTACTATTTTTATTAGAAAGTGGCACAACCAGGATTCATATCCAAGTCTAACTTCAAAGCCAGTTCTCTTTGTTACACCATCCTGTCCCCCTAAAAAAAGTCTCTAATAGCTAACCTTGATTGCCACGTGCCAAGCAACCATTGTGCTAAGTGCTTCCTACATGTGTTCCTTATAACAACCCATAAGGCAAAGACTATTGCTATTGATACTACCATTAAAAACAAAAAAACTGGGCTTTCCTGGTGGCGCAGTGGTTGAGAGCCTGCCTGCCGATGCAGGGGACACGGGTTCGTGCCCCGGTCTGGGAGGATCCCACGTGCCGCGGAGCGACTGGGCCCGTGAGCCATGGCCGCTGAGCCTGCGTGTCCAGAACCTGTGCTCCGCAACGGGAGAGGCCACAACAGTGAGAGGCCCGCGTACCGCAAAAAAACAAAAACAAACAAACAAAAAAAACTGAGACTTGGAAAGGTTATGAAGTACCTTGCCCAAGGTTTTACAAATGGAAAGCAGGTATCATTTGAATCCATATCCGACTCCAAATTAATGCTTCTAATGGTTATATTAGGATCTTTTCTTATCTCTTAAAAACTAGATGAGGTGCCTTAAATTTTTTTAATGTTACTTATTTTTAATAAGTAATACATTCACATAGTTTAGAAATTTTAAGAGTTCAAAATGATTCACTGAAAGCTAATGGGCCTTCCAACTACCTCATCCCTGTCCCAAGAGGCTATTTGTTTTTGTGCATCATTCCAGAAATATTTTGCTAATATTTTTATATGAATATATTGACACAGTGAGGTATATATGTTTTCATAGTGCTTTATACAAATAGCATATATACAGCTCTGCATCTCAGCTTTTTCATTTAGCAATATATCATGGTGATTGTTTCATACCAGTATGAAAAGAGCTTCCTTATTCATTTCTTCTGGTTGTATAACAGTCTTTAGTATGGACATACCATAATTTATTAGCCAGGCTCCTCTTGATGAGAATTTAGTTTGTTTCCAGTCTTTTGTTATGAGCTGTCCTGTAATAAATTCCTGGAGTTGAAATTGCTCAGTCATGGGGGATCGTTTGTAATTTTGCTGGATACGACTGAAATGCCCTCCAAAGTATTTGTACCATTTTATGCTCACCAGCAGTGTCTATGTCAAATTATCATCTAGTAGGGCTTTAAAAATACATATATTTCTGTCATTCCAAGTAATACATGTTCACTATAGAAATTTGAAAAATACAAAGAAGAAATATAAAACATCTTTACTCTTACATTAATGTAAATATTTTGTATAATTCTTTAATATTATCTCTATGTATATTTAATATTTGTAAATACATATATACTTTTAGAAATATCATTCTGTATATTCTGTGATTACCTGATTTTTTAACAGCTTTGTTGAGGTATATAACTTACATATAAAATTGACCCATCTTAAGTGTAAAATGCAGTGACTTTTAGTAAACTTAAAAAGTTGTCAAGGGCTTCCCTGGTGGCGCAGTGGTTGAGAGACCACCTGCCGATGCAGGGGATGCGGGTTCGTGCCCCGGTCCGGGAAGATCCCACATGCCACGGAGCGGCTGGGCCCGTGAGCCATGGCCGCTGAGCCTGCGCGTCCGGAGCCTGTGCTCCGCAACAGGACAGGCCACAACAGTGAGAGGCCCGCGTACCGCAAAAAAAAAAAAAAGTTGTCAAACTATCACTGTAATTCAGTTTTAGACCATTTCCATCACCCATAAAGATCCCTCTTGTTCATTTGCAGTTGATCTGATTTCTTGCTGTGTTCTTAAATATTTATTCATCAAATATTTATTGAGTATCCACCATGTGCCAGGCAGTTATCTGGCACATAGTTAATATAACAGATAAAAATTCCTGCTCTCATGGGAGCTAACTTACATTTTGTGGAACTAACTTTGAATTCTTCTTTAACGTCATTTTAGTGATGATACCGTATTCAGTATATAGCTGTATCATACTTTAATAATTCCCTTATTGTTGGACATTCAGGTTGTTTCCATTGTTTGCTTTGTAATTGAATATAGTTATGGATAAATTCTTGTGCCTATATTCATGATTTTGTTTTTACAACACTCAGAGTGCTGAGTTGAGAGAAATTCCCATTTTAAGGCTTTTGTTATATTTGCCTACCAGAAGTATGTGAGAGCACCCCTCTTCCTATAACACTGCCAGCTGGGTTGCGTTTTTAAGTCTGGGCAATTTGAGAAAGAACAATTGTGTCTTGTGTTAATTTTTATATTTTGGTTTATTGATGAAGTCGTTAAGCATTTTATCCCTATGTTTAAAGGAAATTTAAATTTTTTTTTTTTAGCATCTGTTCATATTCTTTGTTCACTTTTCAGTTGTTATATTTGGCTTTTATTGATTTGTAAGAGTTTTATACTTCCCTGCCATAGATGTTATATTTTTCATAATTTGTCTCTTTTTGTTTTCTGGTAAAAGATATTTTTTAGATGTATAAAAGTTTTACTTAAATAGTTAAATCTCCCTTTCTTCTTCTGGTGTTTGCCTTTGTGTGCTCAGAAATGCCTTCTCTTGAAGTTATTTTTGGGTATGTTGTGAAGAAGGGATCTAACTTTATTATTATTTATTCATATTATCCAAGCAGCATCTATTTCCAGAAATCTTCCTTTTTCACTGATTGAAAATGGCCCCCAGGGCCTTCCCTGGTGGCGCAGTGGTTGAGAGTCCGCCTGCCGATGCAGGGGACGCGGGTTCGTGCCCCGGTCCGGGAAGATCCCATATGCCGCGGAGCGGCTGGGCCCGTGAGCCATGGCCGCTGAGCCTGCGCGTCCGGAGCCTGTGCTCCGCAACGGGAGAGGCCACAGCAGCGAGAGGCCCGCGTAACGCAAAAAAAAAAAAAAAAAGAAAATGGCCCCCAAAGGCCCATCCTGGTCTGATTTCTATCTACTTGATAGCCTCATGTGGCCTCTGCCCTTGCTCCTTGTCCCAGCTGTGCCACAGTGCTCCAGTATTTCCTTCCTTCCTGACTTGGGCTCTCATCTCTTTGTGCATGTGATTCCTTCTGTCTGGAAAATTGGAACTTTCCCTGCAGCACCCCCCGTACCCCCCAATATTTGGCTAACCTTTATCATCCTTTAGGTCTCAGTTGAGATATCATTTGTTCAAATGGCCTTCTCTGACCACTCCTCCGTTATGAAAGATCTCATAGCTCTTATCACAATTTACAGCAAGAGAATTGTAGCTCACCCAGAGCTGTAGTGCCAGGCATACGGAAGACTCTCAGTATATATTTACGAAATGAATGAATTATAGCCTACTCCTACATTTTGACATCTATATGTTTGGCTGTATTTTTCTTTTTCTAAAATTTTTTCAGTATTTCTTCTTCTAGATCTAATGTCCAGTATGGTGGCCATTGCTCACACGGGGCTATTGAGCACTTGAAATGTAGTTTATTCCAGATTGAGATGTGCTGTAAATGCAAAATACACATCACATTTTAAAGACTTGATATGACAGACATGAAATTCCAAGTGTGTTGTGAAAATACTGGTGACTTAGTATGAAAAAAAGAATATAAAATATCTCATTAATAACTTTCTAATGTTGAAATGATAATGTTTTAGATATATTGAGTTAAATTTTATACTTTTCCTTTTAAACAATATAACTGCTAGAAAACATTACACACATGGCTTGTGTTGTATTTCTGTTGGACGGCAGTGTTCTAGATGAATTTTAAAATCATTTTGTCAAGTTTCTAAGAAAATACTCCATTGGGCTGCATTATATTTATAAACTAACTTGCGGGGAACATGTCCATCTTGAGAGTGTCAAATTTTCCTACCAGAAGCATGATATGTGTCTTTGTTTATGCATGTTTTTGTCCTCATTAAAGTGTTATAGTTTTCTTCTTGTAGATCCAATGTTTTGTTTATCCCCCAGGTATTTTATAGTTTATGTTAATATTGTTGGCTGTAACTTGTCATTAGCTTACCTAACCGGTTTTTTATGAATAATAATTTTTTAAATCCTTCACTTATTACATCCTGATTCTAACAGATTTTTTTCAAGCAATTCTTTTGTGTTTTCTATGTAAATAGTCATATCTCCCTTGGATGATAACTTCACCGCCTCTTTTCTAAAGGCTATATGCCTTAATTTTCTCTTGCCTTTTTTCTTTGGCTGGAATTTCAAGAACAACATTAAGTAAAAGAAGTGATGGGCAGACAACCTTGTAGCCTTCCAGGCACTAGCAGGAATTCCTTTACAAAAGTGTTTACCATAGAGTGTGCCAGGGAACACTAATTCTTTGGAATATTAATATGTGTACCTTGAGAGAAGAGTTTCATGGTTAAATGAGTTTGCAAACTGCTGAGTTAAATAGAATTCTTGTCTGTAGGACTTTGCAGATGGGTTAGTATGCTAATATGTTTTTTAATTCCTAGGAGGTAGGGATATTGAGCTTGGGGCTTGTGTTCTACTAAATACATTTTGGGGAATGTAGTTATATTTCCTTTTTAAGGGTGATGTTGCCATTAGCTTGCAGTAGATGCTATTGTATTAGGAAAATATTGTTCTATTCTTAGCTTATTAAGTATTTTTATCCTTACTTTGAAAGTAACTTAACTTTTTAAAATGCATTTTTGGCATAGAATTCATTTGGCCATATGGTTTTTCTCCTTTGACTTATTGAGGTTGCAAATTACATTTGTGTATGTCCTAACATATAGCCATTCTTACATTTGATCATAATATATTATTCTTTTAATAGGTTATATTTGCTAGTATTTCCTTTAGGATATTAAAGTAAGTCTGTTTAGTGAAGTCTCTACGTAGGTAAAGTTGACGGTCTTTATGCTGTTTGCCATATTCTAATATCAGACTTATTCCATATGAACTGAGACGCTTTAAATATTTTAGCATGCATCTAGAACAGTGTGAATGGCCTGAGGATCATTTGTGCTTTGGCACTTCTGTTTCTTTTTAATTCTGCCAATTTATGTTATCCTAAAAATATGTCCATTCCACTTGGATTTCAAATTGATTTCAATCATAAATCTAGGATAAATAATGGCACAGGCTTCCTCTCTAACTAAAATGTTTTAATAAATTCTGAGGTGGTTAAGAAAAATTCTGATGTGATTTATCATCACACTGATTGATCTTTTTCTGCAAAAGTCTTAGATTTCGTTGCACATTGTCTTGTCTTAAATTTTAAAACTTTGTCTCTGTGATTAAATACTGTCCTGTATTAATTACATTTTTGTTTTCTTTGGGTTTAGTTTGTTCCTTTTCCGACCACATAAGTGATTTCATTTATTTTTATTCTTTATTGTTTAATGATAAAATTTTTTAAGGCACTGACATTGTTAAAATTTGTTAGTTCAGAACCCCAGCATTTCATTGTGAAAAATTTCAAACATACCCAAAAGTTGACTTTTACAATAAACACCTGTATACTCAATCTAGACTCTACACTTGATAACATTTTATTTTGTTTGCTTTATCACATATCTGTCCATCTCTTTTTGGATGCATTGTTAAGTAAGTTGAAGATATAAGTAAACTTCATTCCTAAACCCGTACTGCAGATTTGATGTGAGTTTTCTTATTTTCTAAATAGCTCTATTCCTTATTGATTTTCTTTTTGATTCAGTGCTTATTCAGGAGGTGTTTAAATTTCTATTGATTGGGTTTTTTTGTTTTGTTTTGTTTTGTTTTGTTTTTGCGGTACACGGGCCTCTCACCGTCGTGGCCTTTCCTGCTGCGGAGCACAGGCTCTGGACGCGCAGGCTCAGTGGCCATGGCTCACGGGCCTAGCCGCTCCACGGCATGTGGGATCTTCCCGGACCGTGGCACGAACCCGTGTCCCCTGCATCGGCAGGCGGACTCTCAACCACTGCGCCACCAGGGAAGCCCTATTGATTGGGTTTTAAAAACAAAAATATAAATGTGAGATCTAATTTTGTTGTTTTGGTCAGAGAATGCAGCCTGGGCTCTACACCGTTCTGTAGTTTTGAGTGATCAGGGCTGTGGGCTCTAGGCAGAGGGCAGCCAGCCTGTCCTGAGCACGCCAGCAGTGTGAGCACTAGCCGAGGATGATGCACTCCTGACGTGTCCGTCACTCTTCTTGATCCTCCTGTCTAAAAACTCTTCACTGAAGGCGACCAAGCATTGCGCTATGAATTACCAACCCAAAAGGATGTAAATGTGTGTAGAGCTGAAGGGGAAAAAATGCACATCAAGACAACAACTCAAACTCTAAAAAGGTTTAAGCTCCATTCAGTGTGCTGTATACTTGCAAAATACCGATTGGAAATATACAAATAAGGCAGCATTTTTTTAAATGAATTTACTTCTGTTTTACAGAGTACTTCAAATCCTCAAAGGTAGGTGAAACAGAAAAATGTATTTCTTAAAAGGATACCAAGTTCTCAGTTAGAGCTAAAATGGCTCTACTGTATGTTACATGTTTTACTTTGATCAAGATGTATGTCAGGTAATTAGGAGACTTGGCTAATGGATCATTAGGTTATTTAGCTTTAGGTGAATTAACCAAGGCATGAAAGACTGAAAATAAGTAAGAGGAGAAAAGAAATGCTCAGGCGGACCCTAGGAGGTATAGTAGCTACAATGGAGGGGGTGGTGGTATTTTTGCAAGGCTGTGTTTATGCCACTTGTGCTTAGTGAGGAGTCACTGGCGAATTATGAAACTCTCTCTTTCCTCAGATTACGCTTCATGTCAGTAGAAATGGACAGCAGCAGTTTTATTCAGTTTGATGTGCCCGAGTACAGCAGCACCGTTCTGAGCCAGCTAAACGAGCTCCGCCTGCAAGGGAAACTATGTGACATCATTGTCCACATTCAGGGTCAGCCGTTCAGAGCCCACAAAGCAGTCCTTGCGGCCAGCTCCCCCTACTTCCGGGACCATTCAGCATTAAGTACCATGAGTGGCTTGTCAATATCAGTGATTAAAAATCCCAATGTGTTTGAACAGTTGCTTTCATTTTGTTACACTGGAAGAATGTCTTTGCAGCTGAAGGATGTTGTCAGTTTTCTGACTGCAGCTAGCTTTCTTCAGATGCAGTGTGTCATTGACAAGTGCACGCAGATCCTAGAGAGCATCCATTCAAAAATCAGTGTTGGAGATGTGGACTCTGTGACCGTCGGTGCGGAAGAGACTCCAGAGAGTCGTAATGGAGTTAAAGACAGCAGCTACTTTGCCAACCCGGTGGAGATCTCCCCTCCATACTGCTCTCAGGTACGGCAGCCTACCACAAGCAGTGATCTTCGGATGGAGACGACACCCAGCAAAGCCTTGCGCAGCCGTGTACAGGAGGAAGGGCACTCGGACCGAGGGAGCAGTGGGAGCGTCTCTGAGTACGAGATTCAGATCGAGGGGGACCATGAGCAAGGGGACCTGCTGGGGAGGGAGAGCCAAATCACTGAAGTGAAAGTGAAGATGGAAAAGTCTGACCGTCCCAGCTGTTCCGACAGCTCCTCCCTGGGAGACGATGGCTACCACACCGAGATGGTTGATGGGGAACAAGTTGTGGCCGTGAATGTGGGCTCCTATGGTTCTGTGCTCCAGCACGCCTACTCCTACTCCCAGGCAGCTTCACAGCCAGCCGGTGTAGCTGAAGCTTTTGGAAGTTTGAGTAATTCCAGCCCATCCAGATCCATGCTGAGCTGTTTCCGAGGAGGTCGTGCCCGCCAGAAGCGGGCTCTGTCTGTCCATCTGCACAGTGATCTGCAGGGCTTGGTGCAAGGTTCCGACAGTGAAGCTATGATGAATAACCCCGGGTTTGAGAGCAGCCCCCGGGAGAGGAGTGCAAGAGGTCACTGGTACCCGTACAATGAGAGGTTGATCTGTATTTACTGTGGGAAGTCCTTCAACCAGAAGGGAAGCCTTGACAGGCACATGCGACTCCATATGGGAATCACCCCCTTTGTGTGCAAGTTCTGCGGGAAGAAGTACACGCGGAAGGACCAGCTGGAGTACCACATCCGGGGCCATACCGACGATAAACCATTCCGCTGTGAGATCTGCGGGAAGTGCTTTCCATTCCAAGGTACCCTCAACCAGCACCTGCGGAAAAACCACCCTGGCATAGCTGAAGTCAGGAGTCGCATCGAGTCCCCTGAGAGAACAGATGTGTATGTGGAACAGAAACTAGAAAATGATGCGTCGGCCTCAGAGATGGCCCTAGATTCCCGGATGGAAATTCACACGGTGTCTGATGCTCCTGATTAAGATGGTAAAGAAGTGCACCCCACAAAGCACATTAATCAACGCCTATTTGTGATTTGCTTTGTTGTAACCTTTGGTTTTCCCAACCATCTGGAAATCTCTTGGTCTCTTGGCAGTTTTTCTAAGGTTTCTGGAAGGAACACTTCATTGTGTTTATCCTTTCCCCCGCCCTCCCTCCCTCAAGGAGCTCAAAGCATGAAGGGCAGCGTATCCAGGGAAAACACAGGCTGACAGTATTCCTCTTTGGCTGAACTCTTCATCCAAAATCTGCCAGTGATTTAGCTATGCCAACTGGTTGACCCTACATTCTCTGCCAAGAGGCATACTCTCTCATTGTGTGCACTGGCACCAGTGCATTTCCATGGAGGGAGACTGGGATGCCGTCAGCTGATACAAATGGGTAACCTTTTCTAATTTAAAATTACTTTTAGGGGGTAGTTAGACAATTTTTATATATATATATATAATAAAGCAATTATTATATATATAGTATATATACATTCTCAAATTTGATTTTATTCTGGTTGAGGTGAATGTAAGAGGAATATATAATTTAATACAATGTGAACAGGGCTTTTGACTCTGTCTCGCCCCTACCTAATATGTTAGGGTTTTGCCCCTTTATTTCCCTTATAAAAGAATGTTAATAGGTTTTCAAATATATTAATCATTGTGTCCAAAAGCAAGCAAAGCAAATCACAGTGTTCATAGCTCTGCTTCATAACAAATACATAAACCAAATGCCATAAAATGTATTCAACTCTAGTTGGAAACCATTTGGAATTTTTGTTAGTTGTCCAGTAGGTAAGCTGGATGACCCGTGGTGCTGACCTTTTTACATACAGTAGTGTTATATTAGTCAACCCCAAAGGAGCAGTGGTTTTCAATGTTTTTACTGGCCTATGAATCTACCTTCATTCCGTACTGTAGAAACATACCAGGTAACTAAATCGAATCACTCTCTACCGTGAGTTAGTACTCGCACTAAAGGAAAGGGATTTGTAGTTCTGTCTACAAAGTTCTCCAAGCAGTGTTGTGGTTTTTTTTCTTCTTTCTCTTTTCAAACAGCCAGTTCAGGTGCACAGCAACTTTTTCTACATGCAGTTCCCAGGGAAACTGCAGAACTTGGAATTTGTACTTTTTGTAAAGATATACTCTATGGGAATTGCAAGCAATATATCTATCTTAGTATTGTGTGAGCTGATGAGAGCCTCCGTGGCTCCCCCGCTCTCTCAGTGTTTCCTGCTTGAAGAAACCAACAGTTAAAAAGCCCTCTAAGATACTCTGTGTGTCACCAAATCTCTGTGTGTCACCATTTTTTTGGTCACGTGGTGCTATTTTTATGTTATGTATCTTTTAGGTCAGTATAGTTGTAGAAAATGTGAAATCTAATGGTAAAAGTGAATTATAATTTTTTTCCTCTCTTGAGTTTATAGCTTGAAAAAAGACCTCAAAAGCATGTGCTGGCAAACACATTACTGTATGAAAACATACCCGAGTCCTATTTGGATAATGTTTTATTAGCACTTGAGGAAGTGTCTTCAGTTTTATATTTTGTTCACCCGTGAGCTCCTGGTATACAAAACGGGCTTTATGAGATTGCCCTGGCGCTGTGCACTCCGGCAGAGGGTAATGTAAGCAGTTTGGTGGTGAGTTTGTGCTGCAGCCTGTCGGTAAGATGTCAGCACTCCAGGCTCTCTGCTTGAGAACCTTGGCCCTGAAACTCACAACTAGTGTGTCTCCATGGGAGAAGGGCACAGACCACCTAAGAGAAAAACAAAAGCGAAATTCGGACCAACCTCAGAGGCTAGGAGTTAAAGGAATACAAAAGTAGATGTTTGCTGGTTTTCCGTGCTTTTTTGGCTCTTAAAATACCAAGAATGGAGTTGGGGTGGGGGGTGTTTGGGGATTTTTTTTTTTTTTTTTGGGAAGAAAATCATTCAGGCCCTTGTGTGTGATCGCCCCCGGGGGTGGTAGCTGTGCAGTAGCATCTCTTCAGCACAGGGGATCTGTTCACGCGTGAGCCGCTGCTCTCCACATCAGTGTTACTACGTACAGACACACGCGAGTCCTGCCGCTCCAAGGAGCGACTTCTGCTAACCGGGTATATAGTATGCCTTTTCCTGTCAGACTGCCTAAGTCAGGGGTCTGTTCTCTCCCTGAAGCACTTGCTCAACTCCTGTCAAAGCCGTGTGCCTCAAGGGGAGGCTGGACCCCAAGTGTTTACCCACTTAAATATGTTCTGGGGTTTCAGGTAAATGTTTGTGATTTTTTTTTCCTTACATGAATAAGTTTGATTTTTCTTTTTTCCTTCAAAGAATTAAATGCAAAAAATTTGTGTTGTGATACAAATTAAGTTTGTGACAAGAAGCGCCCAAATCGAGGACATGAGAGGTCAGGCTCAGGGAAGGAGCCTCCTTTTCACTCAGGCTTGGGGCCTTCTGAGAGGTCTCCAGAGCATCCTGTGATAAACGAGACAAGTGAGGAGGGGCGGCACTTGGGGCAAGCGCCTTGAATGTCCTGGTTCTTGTCACCGTGTCCGTCTTAACCTTATTTACATGGAGTTCTTTGTATTTGTAAATTTGTTTAACTGGTTTGAGTTTACCAAAGAGTGACTTATCCAAAATTGTCTTTGACAAAAATATACATTGCTTTGATTGTACAGTTCAGGTTCAGACATTGTAATGGGACTGTTAAGGGGCAGAAAATTGATTGCGTTTCTCTCTAATAATCATGATTCCACATTTTGCAAGTTCCACTTGCTCCCATTCATGTTGCTAACACTTTACCCTTTCCACTGCTAGCAGTGTTAAGAATGAATTCTCAAGCCATAACCCAGTACTGTAAGGTCCCACAGGGCTTCGAGGGAGGCCGCGCGCGGGCCAGCACAGAGCTGCGTGGCCTCTCTGAGCGCGCGCACTGCCTGCCGTGCTTCTCAGTGTGCAGGGCGAGTGAAAGATTAACTCCGTTCACATC
The DNA here is from genome assembly GCF_005190385.1 of Monodon monoceros. Lineage (NCBI taxonomy): Eukaryota > Metazoa > Chordata > Mammalia > Artiodactyla > Monodontidae > Monodon > Monodon monoceros. The sequence goes on from NW_021703782.1 coordinate 104,678,706, forward strand.
GGGCAGCAGCAATTAATTGTGCCTTGTCACATGAGGATGTGCCAGGAGGATTAACGTGACCACAGAACAGAAACATTCTCTCCCCGAAGTTCACTTCACGTCTCTGCAGACGAAGTCCGCTGTGTAACTCCTTAGAGCGACTCTTTTTGGAAAGCAAAGTCCCTATTTCTGTACAGTTTTAGGTTAGATGTTTCATTTATAACAAATGCAAAAATCAATTAAGATAAAAGTGATATGTGAAGAAATCTTTTACAGTAAAATATATCCTGAATTCATATAGGTTTGTTCATAATTGAGTCTCTTCTTGAGCTACCTTTTCAAATACGTAGACAATGTGAAGACAGTGACAGCGTCCTTTTCTATAGGTGTTTAACCTGTTATTACAAACTGTGAAAACAAAGAATTTTATACTTTTACTAATGTGTGTGGTTTTAAACAGTTATTTTCATTCTAATCAGTTCTCTACCCTCTAATTTCTACTAAAGCTGTAAATACATTTAGAAATTATATTTGTAAATACAGTATATGAAGTCAAGTTAATTTTGGGGTCAGTGGAAAGCCTCCCAATTGGCTCTGCCTTGGCAGTTTTGTTTTTTGTTTGTTCTTTTTTTTTTTTTTTTTTAACAGCAGAAAGGATACTGTCAGTTCACTGTTAAGCAGAATATACTGTAGAACTAAATTGATAACTTCTAAATCTTCCAGAGCATGAGTAGATGTCTTTTCTAATGATAGCAGTTATAACAAGTCTTTGTTTTTCCCCTAGCCCAGACCATAGGCCTGCATATTTTTGTGTGTGGTTTTGTTTTTACTTTTGTTTTTACAGCCTAGACTCTAGGAAGAATTTGCAGGAACACAAAACAAGGGCTGGGAGGGCATCATCTATGTGAATGAGCTTTACTTTAAAGAAATCAATGTATTTTATTTTAACAATGTTTTCCATTAGTGACTGTGATTTTTTTTGTTGTCGTCGTCGTCGTTATTGTTAAATTCTGTAATGGTTTCCTGTGAAGCCTCCACTGAAAGGGACTCAAATATGCAACACCTAAACTATTTTCCAAGGGCACATGCCCCTTGAATGGTGCTTCTAGACTGGTCAGGGTTATTTATTAAATTTTATATATGAAAGTATTGGGGAATTATGTAAATTCTTTATATGAAACTATCTAGTTCATAAATCATAGGTTTCATATTACTCAGTGCAACTGAACTGAAAGTTCAGAAGAGTCATTCACATTGTTCGAAATTTGTAATGGTTGTCACTCGTCACATACGTCTCTCCAGTAAGTGCCAGAGTGTTTCCACTGTTTCTGCCCAGTGCTTGACTTCTCGGCCCACAAGAGAACCTTTTCTCTCTGGTTCCCCTTGGGTCTGGCACAGACAGGGCTGGTGTAGTTCTCTATCGAGTCCTGGAGTTAGCCTTGCAGCAGATTCAGTAAACAGACCTCTTGCTGCCCCTCAGTGACAAGTATGCTGTGAATTCAACCTTTGGACTTGCTGCCCAAGCCTTTGGTTGCTGCCCTGAGTATAGTAAGAGGTAAACTTACCTGGTTTCTTCGAGAATGACCATTTTCCTAATGTGAAAACCATCTCTCTCACCACTTTTATTAGTAGGGCTAACATTTTTTTCCGTTATAAATGGTTGAGCAATTTGAATGACTTAACACAGTGTCATTATCTTGCAATATAAACTGGTAACCTCACAACTCCACACTTCATCGCCATGTGAAGTAAATGAAGCTAGCTAAGCGGATGCTGTATCGACTAGTAACTTGCCATTAAGGATTATTTTATAGCATGAATTTAAGACTATTTATTCAAATGATATTTTACTCTTGTATTCATTTTGTTTTAGATTTGTGACATGAATACTTCAGTGCTGCTTAATTTTGTTCTGAATTCTTGTTTCTTGCTTGTAAATGGCTTTTTTATGGTATAAAGTCAATGGAAATTGCTGTTTGTAAATAAAAATGCTGCTAGAGCAGATGTGCTGTGGTCTTCCTCCGGATTTACCTCTTCTGGCCCCCTGAGTTTCACAGGCTCTAACAAACATCCTCCGGTGTCATAGTTTCTGTTAACCACTGTTTTTGAAAGGTTAGGATTTCCTAAGAAGCTCTTGTGCCACCGTGCTGCCGGAGAGAGGAGAAAGCAGCAGATCTCTCTCTGACCTTTACCATGTGGGGTAGAGACTGGATTGTCAGGGGGCCGAAGTCTGCAGCCAGGATCGCTGGTGAACCCTTTCCGCATTTTCCTGCCGAAGTACCCTCTGGCTCCATCGAATGTGCCTTGTTCACTCCCACCACAGAGCTTGGAGGTGCACACGCCCTGTCTCCTGCCTCCAGCTCTCTGAAACTGAGCAAGACCCTGTGGGGCCCTCCTGGGTACGGAAGCCTTTCCATGTCCCCCATTTATTGTTTTCAGGAGGAAGGCTTCAGCCTCCTAAACCTTCTCTGAGTACCAAAGCGCAGATTCAAACGGTTGCTAATCAGAAAAGGGAAGGATTGCAGAAACAGAGGAGGAGCAGTCTAGAAACTATAGTCAGCCAAGGGCAGCGCCTGGTCCCTCCTCAAGGGATATATACATAACAATATACCTTTGAGTTCTGCGGGAACTAAGGCCCCCCCAGGTGGAGTTATTCAGGCGGAGCACCAGAGTCCTGGAGCACTACCCTGTTATCACCAACCAGTCAGAAGAAAGTCACACACCCTGCAGCCTTCACCCCCAGTTCTGCCACCGTCCTCCTTGCTTGGCGCTAAAATAAACGTTTCTCTGCTCCAAACGTCGACCTTTTGGTTTGTTTGGCCCACGAACTTCTGTTCGGTATACCGTCTTCTCCCGAGAAGCCAGTTAACTCCTCCTCCCCAGATTTTATTAATAGCTCAGGCCTCCCTCCGGCAGGGAGCCCTGCAGCAGCCCTTCTAGGTCAGGCCCCTTTAACAGAGCCCTTTGTTGAGCTGTGTTCCTCCAGCCCTACAGCGTAATTCATTGCTCTGAAAAATTGGCAGCTGGGTATTGATTAGTGAGATTATTCAATTAATGTTTCTCCCTCTAGCCTGCAAGCTCCATAACAGCAGGGATCCTGGACTGTCTCCCTCACCTGTATATCCTTAGCCCACAGGGCCTGGCATTGCAGCAGGCGCACAGGCAGGATTGAATGAATGAGCAAAAGCAGATATTCTGGGAGGGTCAAGCAGGGCAGTGTGGCTGGGAAGCGGGCCAGGATTAAATTTAGCTCCTGTGCTGATAGAGCTGACTTGCTCCTTGCTGTAGAACAGGTTCTCACCTTTACGGTCGAGCAGGCAGTGCGATGGTGCGTGGTGTAAGAGGTCCACGTAGGAACTGGCCTCATTGCTAGCTGGCAGCCTGCGGGACTCTGCAGGTACTAAGAGCATGATGGAGAAAGTGCATCGACTTGCGTGAATCTGGCGGTCTGGCTTCTAGCCATACCTTTGCCTGATACCCTCTTCAGCCCCAGTTTGTCTGTAAAACGTTGGAGCTGCACTCATGGCTCAGATAAGTTGTGAGGCAGTGGCTTCTGTAGGTTTGCTTTTTCCCTGAGGCTGGAAAAGTCGCCCAACATCAAGAATCAGGGGCGAGCCTCTCAGGCAGGGTTAGAGGAACAATCCCAAGGGGATGCGGTCCTGGCAATGAGAACAGCACCTGAAGCAGATAAACTGAATTGGAGCAGATGTGGTGTAGACCACATTGAGCTGCTTTGCTGGCAAAGGCCATTGGCAGTAGCTGGCTCTTCATTTGTCCTAAGTCATGATCTGTGCTCGCTTTGCTTTCTTCCCATCATAGTTAATAATTATCCCCACCTGGCTGCAGGGATGTCCGTGATGTCCTTTACAGTGTCAGCAACCACCAAGCAATCCCCAGACCATTTCCTTGAAAACCCCTCAAGCCTCAGTGACTCATAATTAAATATCTCTGTGATGTTTTCCTTTTGTTCTGCAAGGCAGGCCTAGCTTGCATAACTTTTGTCAGCAAGTGGGACTCCAAACTTCAGAACACAAAGTAAATGGCAGAAAGAGGCCACCTCAAAGGAAACGAATGTTGCGGAACGTTATCAACTTGGGGTAGTGCGGTGGAGCCCTCACTGGGTGATTGCTGTGCTTGAGGGAAGATGTACAATAAAGCTTGCTGCTCTACCTTTCATTGGTCAAGAATGTGCTATTATTCTAAAGTGGCAGTGGGAGGAGGTATATGTTTAAATTAACGGTGGATTATAATGCAGTCACCCACAGGGTAACCTGCCTGGGTCTGCAGGGACAGAGCTGTGTCTCTTTCCAACTCAGGCAGCAAACAGGTGCCCCGCCCATCATCTGTCAAAGAGGTTGCTTACTAGGGCTTCTCTTGTTCCTGCCTGTTCCCTAAAGGAGCTTGGCCTTTAGGGCAGTTTGGCTGGGCTTCTAGGGGCTATGGACATGACCCTTCAGGGCAGCTAGCTAGATGTGGCTGCTACCCCCTCAGGCTACACAGACAAGCCCGCTTTGCTGTGGAGGCAGCGAGGTCCCTGCACTCAAAACATGTCTTCACCCCTTTTGGCCTCAGCCTTGGCACTCTGATCAGCCCTTGGGCCCTCTTCTTTGTGTCCTGATGCAAGATTTGCCCTGTTGTCCTTCCCTGGGCTCCCCTGGACCCCACTAGTGGCTGTGCATAGCCCGGGCCTCTGAGCTAGAATGGATAATGCAAGTTTGCTTGCAGCTCCCTCAGGTGCCGTGTGTGTGTGTGTGTGTGTGTGTGTGTGTGTGTGTGTTTTCTTTAAAATGTGCAAATCAGGGGAAATTCCCTGGCTGTCCAGTGGTTAGGACTCCACGCTTCCACTGCACGGGGCACGGGTTTGATCTCTAGTCAGGGAACTAAGATCTCGCATGCCACGTGGCATGGCCAAAGAAAAGGGGGCAAATCAGAGGATAAGTCATTTTGAATTCTGCCCCCTTCCCCAGGGTGCTCAAGACACTTGCATTCTCCTAAGAGTGGGAAGGGCCCTCCCAGGCCATCTACTCCCCGCCTCCCAGTACTAGGACTCCCTAGCCTAGTCCTTGTAACTAATCTCCAGTTTCTACTTGCTTGTGGGAACTGGCTGCCTCCCAGGGGACTCCGCTTTGACCACTTTCCATGATAGAAAGCCCTTCCTCATCCTGAGCTCCAAAACTGCCTCTCGGAGTTGGCCCCTCGGCTCTCTGTTCTACCCCAAGGACCACAGCATTCCTGGCTCCCTCCAGCCGTCTCTTTGGGCTTCTCTAGGCTGAATGTGACTCTAAGCTATTTTCTCTAGAGCCTAGGCCATGGGAACATCCTTCCTCTTTCTGTCTGCCCACTTCCCTCCACTTCAGGGCTTTAACAGATATTATCAGGAGACATGTTTCTGACAGAATTTTGTTGGAACTGAGGAATCTATAACTTGGAAGAACACGTCTTTGGCAAAAGAACTGCTTTTGTGTGACTGTTATTTTAACTAGCCTATCTCTGCCAGACGTTCCATTCATCACACATCTGGGTCCCTGGAGCGATTTTCCGGAGTTTTTTGTTGTATTTTTGTTTTACCCCTCAGCTCCTTCACTCTCTCCATTTACTTCTCCAAATATTAATGTGAGAATCAAAAGCCACCTTTCATTTTGGAGATCTGGGCTCTGAGGCTGGACTTTTGCATCTGAATTTCCTTGGAGGCCTCACACCATTCCCTTTGAGGGTTATCCTCTCACTGTGATCACTGAGTCTCCGGGGGTGGGAGCTGAGGCTTTCTGAACCTCACAGGTGCTGGTGCTAATTCAGCCGGGCAAAGGGATTCCTGTCTTGGGCGTCTCATTCTTGGGAGGGAAAGCAGGGGCCGACTGCTGGCTTCATTCCACTTCCTTTCTGCCCTTTCAGCACAACTGCATCCCCTCACTGGGACCTCATGCACTCCTTCCTCCCTGCCGGACCCTGGCCAGGCTGGTGGCGAAATGGGAATGTTATTGGTGTTCAGTAACTAAACTGCTAGTTCCCTTCTTTCCCTCCACTGCATGGTCCCTCTTTCCCCAGAATGGGGCTCCAGGGACCTCCTGTCACCATGCTCTGTTGAAAGGCCCCACGTCCAACTGCGGTCAGGGGATGACCAGCTGTAGTCCCTGTAAGGACTGGAGGCTTCCACTCTGAAGGTAAGCCCAGCGCCTCTCTGCTTACAGTTTTCCTTGTGGAAATGTTTCCCTTTATAAAGTGCCAGTTGCTATCTGGATATAATGGTCTAAGCCCAGATGGAAAGAATTTAATGGCATCCTTCCTGGGGGCTCTGTGTGGATAGCTGGGGCCTCATTGATCCCCCTGAGAGAGCCAGCGACAGGGTCTGGTTACCCTGAGAACTCTAGGAGGCCAGAGGTCCCAGGACAGGGTATCCTCTACCTTTGTCCTGGGCACTAAGATGACCACTCTCTCAGGCTCTGGATGGCAGAACTCAGGTGGCCTGACCTTGATTCCAGGACATCACGCCTTCCTACGGTCTCTGAAAAGGATTACATTGTCAAGAGCCTTTGCCAGCCCTGGTACACTGTGAAAAACCATTGAAATGCTGCTGGTTCTGCATTGGATATAAACTGCATTCATTGGCTGGAGCCAGTGGACACATCCTGTAAATAGAGACCTCAGCTTTAAGGCCTGTGTCTAGTTTTGAGTTCCCTTGAGAACCTATATCCTGCTGGAGGGAGGAGGCCCAGCTAAGTGAAGAGGGGGCAAGACCATGAAGCAGGGACTTCCTGGTGGTCCAGTGGCTAAGACTCCACGCTCCCAATGCAGGGGGCCGGAGTTTGATCCCTGGTCAGGGAACTAGATCCCACGTGCTACAACTAAAAGATCCCGCATGCCACAACTAAAGAATCCTGCATGTAGCAACAAAGATCCCGTGTACCACAACTAAGACCTGGCACAGCCAAATAAATAAATAAACACATACATATTTTTTTAAAAAAGACCATGAAGCAAAATTCAGGTGAATTAAATAGTTAATTGTAGAAGAATGAAACCATGAAAAAAACTAATTAGAAAAAAACGTTGATGGATTATTTGCTTTTGCAGCGGGGAAGATCTTCTTAAGGATAAGACCAAATAGAAAGAATCCTAAGGGAAAAAATAGGTTTGACTATATACAATGTAAAATATGTTCAGTAAAAGCAAAACAACAAAACAAAAAAAACACTTTGCAACATATAGTACAAGAGCTTTTTTTCTTTATAAATTTATTTATTTTTATTTATTTTTGGCTGTGTTGGGTCTTCGCTGCTGCACGCAGCCTTTCTCTAGTTGCAACGAGCAGGTGCTACTCTTCGTTGTGGTGCGCTGGCTTCTCACTGCGGCGACTTCTCTTGCTGTGGAGCGTGGGCTCTAGGCGCGCGGGCTTCAGTAGTGTGGCTCGCGGGCTCAGTAGTTGTGGTGCAAGGGCTTAGTTGCTCCGCGGTATGTGGGATCTTCCTGGACCAGAGCTCGAACCCATGTCCCCTGCATTTGCAGGTGGATTCTTAACCACTGTGCCACCAGGTACGTCCCAGTACAAGAGCTTTTTAAAATTAATAAGGAAAAGATGAATGGTCCAATTCTAAAAAGGGAAAAGACCTAAAGAAGCAATTCCCAGAAGAAATACTCAAGGCTAATAAGTACATGGTAAAGATACTTTATCTCTGCAGAAAGCAATCAAAGCAATAACAAGAGACCGTTTTTCTATTTATTCAGTTGGCAATACCCAGCATTGATGAGGGTGAGGGAAAATTGGACACTCACACCTGATGTTGGGTTTATAAGTCGGTATAACATCTCTGGAAGGTAGATTGGTACCATGCTTCAAAAAGTTAAATGCATATTCCCTTTGACACAGTGGTACTACTTTTTTTTTTTTTTTTTTGCGGTACACGGACCTCTCACTGCTGTGGCCTCTGCCGTTGCGGAGCACAGGCTCCGGACGCACAGGCTCAGCGGCCATGGCTCACGGGCCCAGCCGCTCCGCGGCATGTGGGATCTTCCCGGACCGGGGCACAAACCCGTGTCCCCTGCATCGGCAGGCAGACTCACAACCACTGCGCCACCAGGGAAGCCCAGTGGTACTACTTTTAAGAATTTAACCTAACAAGGTAGTCTAACAAATAACAGAAGATGTACAAATTTATTCATCCCAGTGTTGATTATAATATCGGAAAGTTGTAAGCCCTTATAATGTCCATCAGTAAATCTGATACATTCCTACAATGCTATTGTAGGGAATCATCTAAAATGATGATATAAATGCATAAAACCTTTAAGGCATGGAGAAATATCCACGACATATTGTTGAGTGTAGGAAAGCAACTTACAAAAGAACATATGTTGTGTGAGACTACTTAAAATATACACATGTATATATGACATATGATATTACATTACATAATAACATACATAATGGCCTCTATATTGAATACCTATAGATATCTATGCTTATTGAATGAGATCATGTATTTAATGAGTTGAAACATTGTAAATGCTTTATGAATGCTAGGAGATGAGGGTGGATAGGGAGCCAGATGTTCAGGTATATTTTATTTCAAGCTAAGAAATTTGGATTTTACCCCATGGCCATGGGGAGGCAGTAGCACTCAATTCAATGAATATTTCTGGAGTGTCTATTACAGAAATGCCAAAGTTGAAAAGGCTTTTTCATAGAGAAGATTGCTGAAGAGGTTGAGGTTTGTACCAAGGGAAAGTCAGCCAATTGGCTCCCAGGGTAGATGGCCTTGGGGACTTCACCAGGGTCTGGGGCCAGCCCTCAGACTGATCCACCTAGAGATCTGACTTTGGAACACAGGGAAAATGGGTCTGAATCTACCACTGACTTACAGTCACTAAGTGTAAAGACTGATGTCTAGAACTAGGGTGCTACTATATTATATTTCAAAGAGACATAAATGGTATGCTAAAATGCGACACGTTTGGCACATTAATTTTCATCAGACCTACATGGGAAGCTCCTACTATACTACTATGGATGTACCAATCAATGATGGCTGCCATTTATTAAACACTTACTAAACATTTGTTGAACATTAGGTGCCAGACAATATATCAAGCACTATTCATGCATTATTTCCCTGAGTCCTCAGAACAACTCTGTAAGGTGGGTACTATTATTTATTATCTGCATTAAACATTTTTTTTTTATATCTCCATTTCCTAATACTGGAGCACTGAGTCACCATGTGACCGAGCTGCCCTTGAAGAACTGGACATTATCTGACCCACTGAGCCAAAAGTTTGGGCAGCAGCAATCATCAAGTAGAAATGGTATATGAGATCGGATTCAAGAATGTCCAGGAGGTACTATTCATACGTTGTATGAATATGTGACTCCATACCCGTAACACTTACTCCTGCTGTATGGCCTCCTCTACCTCAATCTAAACTTAGAGCCTCAACCTCCACCTGTGCTGGCACCTACTAGAAATGACTGCTGAAAAAATTCTCAGCCCCATGCAAGAGATGGTGTAAAGAGAAATCCTCCCAGTGGGCAATGCATTTGGTTGTCCATTTTTGTTGACTGAAAGATGACCAGAAGTACAGGTATATATAGATTCATGGGCAGGGCAATGGCTAATTGTCTGGGTACATGGTCAGGGATTTGGAAAGAAAAGGACTGGAAGATGGTCACAAGAGGGCTTTGGGAAGAGATATGCAGATTGACCTCTCAGAATGTTCACAGAGTGTGAAGATATTTGTATCCGTTATCTATTGCAACCTAACAAACCATCCCAAAACGTAGTGCTTTAGAACAATAACCAGTTCAGTTCCTCATGATTCTGTGGATCAGCTTCACTGGGCTTTTTTTTTCTGAACTTTTAGGTTCTGATAACCTAGAATCATTCTGTGATAGGTGATTTATAAGAAATATATATTTGGTCATTCAGATGACCAAATATATATTTTTTATATATATTTGGTCTTCATTCATGGTTCCTGGCTCACAGCTCCCCAAACCCTAGAATTTCCCAAGCAATTAGAGCAAGGGCAGCATCTTTTGTTAAAATATGTGGTATCGCGTCCTCAGTTCCTGGGGGAAAAAAATGCTTCAGAGCCATAACGATGAAATGGGTATCATGTTATCACAATGAGCCCCTTTCAACTGGTGTGTTAATGAGGTGACTTTTGGGAATCCCCCAAATATGGGGGGAGCTGATTGCCAGGGGAACCAATGAATAGAGGGTTGGAACTTTTAGTGCCACCCCCAAGACCTCTGGGGAAGAAAGAAGGGCTGGAGGCTGAATCAATCACCAATGGCCAATGATCTAATCCATGGTGCCGATGTAATGAAGACTCCATAAAAACCGAAAAGGATGGGGTTCAAGGAGCTTCCAGGTTGGTAAACTAGAAAGCTTCCATGTGCCACCGTGCCAGGCCTGAAACTCCATGAGGACAGAAATTCGATTGCTCAGAACCTTGCCCTCTGAATCTCTTCAACTGTATATTGATCCCTCTCCTTTAATATCTTTCAAGATAAGTTGGTAATCTCTTGAGTAACCCAGTTTCCTGAGTTCTTGTGAGCCACTCTAGCAAATTAATCAAGCCCAGGGAGGGGGTTGTGGGAACCTCTGATTTATAGCCAGTTGGTCAGAAGCAGGTAACAACCTGGACTTTCGACTGGTGGCTGAAGTCAGAGACATTCCTGTGGGGCTGAGCCCTTAACCTGTGGAATTTGATGCTGTCTCTGGATAGACACAATCAGAATTGAGTTGAACTGTAGGACACCCAGATGGTGTTGGAGAATTGCCAGTTGGTGTGGGGAAAACCATGCCCCCTCCCACACAGTGGAATTGGTGATCAGAACTCTTACTTTCCTTTGTCCCTTCAGCCCTGGGAACAGGCGCTACTTCCTTGCATCATTACATGTTTCCTCAGGGTAATAAGGTCCTTACACTCCATGAGAAATGATATTATTTGAAGATAGGATATGATTAACTAAAGATATATATTGTAAACCTTGGGGCAACCATTAACATTTCTTAAATGTTTAATGGTTTAACATATTTGTAGTGGCTTGTCTGTAGCAACTTAGAACCATTCCCTGTTTCTTCTATACCCTCCCATGTATCTCAAGGTCTGGACGCTTAGGAGGACTACATTTCCCAGCATTCCTTGCCAGAAGGGTTACTAGTTAGACTCTACCGATGAGAGGTAGAGTTGACTCATTATTCTCAGGAATTATGCCCTATAAAGTCGCTGAGAACACGAAGTTAGTGAATACTGAACAATTGCTCCTAGGGGAAATACAGGGTTAGGTTCTTTTGAGCCACTGGTCACAACATTTTTGCCAACCAATCAATACATACCCTTGTTTTATGTGTGTTTCTGTTTAAAGACACCTTACGTGATACATACTGGTGATCTTTTCACACGGAACTCACGACCAGCAGCTCTGTAACTCATGCTTGAACCAAGTTCATCTAACACATGCACTTTCTCAGTAAGGCACGTCTTACTGAGATGTGCTTAGAACCCTGGACAGCACTTCGGCAGTATGCCTGGGGGCCATTTTAAACAGCAAAATCACCAAGAAAAAGTACAAAAATGTGAAAAACGTGGCACTAAATAGATCATGAAAAAGACAGTTGTTTACAGTGTGAGAGCTAAACAAGAAGGCAGAGTGTCACCTCATTTGACCTCTGCCCAGACACACATTGGGTGACTCAAATTTTTGCCTGTCTGTGAATGGCCTTGACAGTGCTGGGAATGTGGATTTTTGGATTGCAAATAAATTTTAGCACTAGGCTAATTCACAAATATGGAAACATGAATAATGAAGATCGACTGTATGACCATTTCAGCATGGCCACTTTGTCTACCATCTTCCAGGGCAATTAGGTATTTCCGCTTCACTGAGAATTGGCCATTGCTTCTTTCCAGGCTTCTAAGAGCCACTCCAGTAGCTGGAGTCCTTGCTAGGCTGTTAGATCCCATGTCCTGAGAAAGTATCCCCAAGTCAATGAATTCTTGCTTATCTAGTCTTACATTCCAGCTTCCTTGATCAAGCACCCTCAAAATTCAACCCCAGGGGTACTCCCCTGGCTTCTGCCAGTGCATGCTGGCTAATTCTTCCATTCTTCAGGTTTATAGCCTATTTTTTTCCTTATCAGGCCCTGGGCATCAACAGCCAGGTTATGCTGAGATTTAACCCTAGTTACCAGCCCGGCCACCTGGAGAGGAGGTAGGGGCAGCACTGCTGGTAGGGATACCTGTTGTCTGTGGGGAAGGGCTTCTGTAGCACCTGCCAGCAGAGTGGTAGCTCTGGTTCTTAATAAAGAAAAGTGTGCAAGCCCGGAGGAGCTTGGGGTTCATGCTGCAGAGTCAACATCCCCAGGAACATCCATCCAGATGTCTCCATTCCATTATTTAGAGTCCTAGGTTTTCCCCACCAGGGCTCTGACCTTCACCAAACAGACTTGCCTTGGCTGAGCAAATATCTCTGGAGCTCTAGACTCTAATCGTCAGGTTTTCAGCCTGCCACTCAATGTGTCTGTCCTTCCACTACATAGGTGATGAGAGCCTCTTTGTAAGCTACCTCCAGAGCTCTCTGGCTCTCACACTTAGCCATTAACTGCTCCTGAACAGCTCTTGGTCTCTCATCATCCTTTTGTAATAAAATATAGCTTTAACCAGCCATCTAACTTCCTCTGTCTCTGTAGGCATTATCCTCCCCATGTTTTTCAAACGCTGGCCTCATAGCACCAACCACAGTATCCTCCTCCACGGGGATAAATATCACCACCCAGGTCACCACCAGTGAAATCATTAGCATTTGAGCCACCACCTTGTTCCAGGGACTTTCTGTGTTCCACCAGGAGGGCATCCTCTTTGCTTGCTGGGCAGTGGCTTAGTCAGTCAACGTTTCTGTGCGTCAGGAGTCTGGCACAGCTTAGCTGGGTCCTCTGCTTCAGGGTCTCACAAGGATATAATCAACATGTTGGCAGGGGCTGCAGTCTCATCTGAGGCTTGACAGGGTAAGGATCTGCTTCTGAGCTCACATGATTATTGGCACCATTCAGTTCCTTGCAGGCTGCTGGACTGAGGGCCCCAGTTTCTTGCTGGCTATTGGCTGCAGGTTACTCTCAGATCCTTGCTGGGTGATCTTCTCCACAGGGCAGCTCACAACATGGCTGTTTATATCCTCAAAACCAGCAAGAGAGAGTCTCCTAGCTAGATGGTTTACAACTTATGTAACGTAATCACATACAACCTAAAATCTTTGCCTTATTCTGCTGGTTAGAAGCAAGTCAGGTCCTGTCTACACTCAGGGAAGGGGATCACACAAGCCCATAGACATTGGGAGGTGAGGATTATGGGGGCCACCTTAGAGTCTGTTTACCACAGCTTCCTTGTTGATCAGCATCTCTAATGAAAACATCTCCTTGAACTGTCCCAAAGCTTGGCTCTCCATGAAATACAAGCCTATGCGGAGGCAGCTGGCCTGGCCTCGGTGACTTTTCCAGCCCTCCTTTCCTCCCCTGGCTCAAAAGTTCCTTCCCCTCATTTAGAGTTGGCCCATTCCACCAGCACATCACATTTTCACTGTGGGTGATCTGAACCCTAGCAGATGCAGCTAAGATCCTCTCCACATCCTGTTACACGATGTTTGAGCATAGGAGTGACATGACTGATCAGACTTCCTGATAACTTTTAAAAACAGCTTTATTGAGATAAATTCATACACTATATAATTCACCCATTAAAAGTGTGCAATGCAATGGCTTTCAGTATATTCACAGAGTTGTGCAATCACCAATTTTAGAATATTTTCATTATCTCAAAAAGAAAGTCCACATGCCTTAGCCATTACTCCCAATTCTTGCATCTTCCCAGCCCCAGACAACCACTAATCTACTCTCTCTCTCTATAGATTTGCCTATTCTGGACATTTTATGTAAATGGAATCATATGTGATCTGGCTTTTTCACTTAGCATGTTTGCAAGGTTCATCCATGTTATTGCATGCATTAGTACTTCATTTCTTTTTATATTCCATTGTATGGATATACCACATTTTATTTATCCATTTATCAGCTGATGGACACTGGGTTATTTCCACTTTTTGGATATTGTGAACATTTGTGTACCAGTTTTTTATATGGACATATGTCTTCATTTCTCTTGGGCATATACCTAGGAGTTCTTGGATCACATGTTTAACTTTTTTTTTTTTTTTTTGGCAGTACACGGGCCTCTCACTGTTGTGGCCTCTCCCGTTATGGAGCACAGGCTCTGGACGCGCAGGCTCAGCGGCCATGGCTCACGGGCCCAGCCACTCCACGGCATGTGGGATCTTCCCGGACCGGGGCACGAACCCGTGTCCCCTGCATCGGCAGGCGGGCTCTCAATCACTGCGCCACCAGGGAAGCCCCTTATGTTTAACTTTTAAGGTACTGTTTTCCAAAGTGGTGGCACCATTTTACATTCCCACTAGCAGTGTTTGAGGGTTCCAATTTCTCCATCTCCTCACCAACCCTTGTTATTGTCCATCTTATTTGCTATGGCCATCCTAATGGGTGTGAGTAGGTATCTTATTGCGGTTTTGATTTGCATTTGATGGCTAACGACATTGAGCATCTTTCCATGTGCTTATTGGCATTTGTAGATCTTCTTTGGATAACTATTCAGATCCTTTTCTCATTTTAAAATTGGGTTTACAATAACTTTTTGATGTATTACAAAAGAATCTATGTTCATTGAAGAAAACTTAGAAGCTATGCATGAGCATATTAAAAATAAGAGATGTCATTTAGCAAGCATATATTACACGCATTGTGCTGAACTTCCATGCTTGCCCTAAGTCACACATTTAGAAATAACAATAGCTAATGTTTATTGAGCTCCTGTTAGGTACTAGGCCTTCTCCCATGTGTCACCTCACTGAACGCTCCCAGCAGCCTTTCTGAAGAGGGTGTTGTTTTCAGCATATTTATTTTTCAATAAAGAAACTGAGGCACAGAGATGTTAAATAACTTGCTTACTTACACACAGCTTGCTGGGGGCAGAAGCAGAGTTTGGATTCAGGCAGTCAAAAGTCCCCAGAGTTTGCACTCAACACCCACCCTGTGCATTTCTGAATCCAGAGGCTCTGAGCAGAATGAACCATTGCATTACATTGTCTCTTGTTCTCTTTAAGTAAAATAGCTAAGTATCTTCTTTGATGATTATTCTTTCTTAATGCAACATGGCAGGAATTTCCCTCAGAGACTCCTGAAGACTTAGAAATGGTTTAATTTCCACTGACTCTATTTCTTTTCTTTTTGTTTCTCTCTTTTTCTTCCATAAGCTTTGGGAAGACAGTAGCCAAATCTTTCCATACACTGATGTTACTGCAAAATGAATTTGAAAATTGTCAAAATGACGTTCTACTTGTCTGTGTGTCCAAGAATCATTCAGAGTAACGCAGGACATAGGGCCTCCTTTCTGTGGGAGGCCGAACAGAGATTTTCTGTGGTTCTGACTTACAGGGCTTCACAGAACTGGCTTCAGCTGTCTTTACAACTTACCTCTGCGACTTTAATCAAATGACTTAACCCTTCTGCTCACCTCATCGTCCGTGGCAGAGTAAAGAATCTGAGAGCAGACAGACAACAGACAACCTCATTTCTCAGCTTTGCACTTGTGTGGTCTTGGGCAAGTCCCTTCACCTCGAGGGGCTTAATTTTGCCCAGCTGTAAAATAAATGGGCTGGACCCGAGGCTCTCGAAGGTTTCTTCTGGCTCTGACGTTCTGTGTTCTGTGCCTACCTCCGAGTTGTAAAGAATGGGCATTAAGGTGATGTTTCTCACAAAACCATTTTTTGTTGAAAACAATAAATCCTAGGTAGAGGTTTCAAGGGTAAATTGTATGAGGCCTGGAAGGATGTATGGGGAATAAGATGCGCTGCTATTTCTAGGAAGGGGATGGGCGTGGCGGGGCGCTGAGGAGGGTGTGCGGGCAGCTGAGCATCCTCGCAGGCGGAGACGACGTCTGAGGGCTGCAGCGCAGGCCGAGCGAGGCCAGGGAGGATCTGGGCTGCAGCGGCTGCGCACTGGCGCGCCCAGCCGGTCGATTTGCGTGTCTCCGCCTCTGCGACGAGCTGGTTGGGGAGACTGGTCTGGCGCCGCGCGCCGATTGGCTGAGCGGCCCGCCGCTCAGACCCAGGAGAGGACAGTTCCTACTGCGGCTGGGCGCCGGCTCCGCTCCCTCGTCGGCCCGCGCTCCAGCTGCGCCCGGCCCTGGCCCGGCTTGGCCTGGCCCCGGCCTCCGAGCGAAGGCGCCGCTGCCGCCTGGGCCGCTCCCAGGGCCATGAGGAGGCGACGGCAGCCACTGCGGCCCGCGTCAAGGTGACCGGCCGGGACTGCGGCGGCGGCGAGAGCGGGCGGTGAGAGGAGCGGCTGGCGGGGCGGGGCGGGGCCCTGAGGGCCGGGCCGGAGGGAGCTGCAGGTGTGTGGGGCGGGACCCCGAGGGGCCGCTGGGCCGGGGAGGGGCCTCGGGGCAGGGGGCGGGGCAGGGGGGCTGTAGGGATTGTGTCCGGCGGTGTCGGGCACGGGGACCGGGCCGGGGGCTTTAAGTGTGTGGTGGGAATGGGGGTTTTGGTATGGAGTACAGCGAGTGTGGGGGTGGAGGTGGGGAAAGGCCGCCGGTGCGGGGGGCGGGGCTGGAGGAGGCAGTTGGGAGGGGCCGAGGGGGGGCTGCAGGTGCGGGGGGCGGGGCCGGGTGGGACCACATGTTTACCGGGGGAGGGGGCTGCGAGGTGAGGCCAAAGCGGGCGGAGAGACCGGACCTGAGGAAACCACAGGTGCAAGGGGCGGGGCTAGGGAGACCTGCAGCGGTGGGGGGCGGGGCCCCGAGTGGTTGCAGGTCCGGAAGCGGGGCCCCAGGTAAGAAGCGGGCAAAGGGTGAGTGGTCGCGGGAAAAGGGAAAGCCGCCCTCCCCACTGTCCAGGGAGTTTGAGTGGAAGCAGGAGCTTTGGGCTCTCTGAGGATTCTGGAGGCTTCGAGGTTGCGGCTGGGCCGGAAGGGGCGGCTAGGCCTGCCTGTGCGTCTCCTGGGTCGGACTTGGGTCTTAGCTGCCCTGGTTACTAGGCCGGCGGCTTCCCCCATGCCACGCCGTGCCCTTAAGTGGGGCGCCCCGTTTTTCAGTCTCGGGGGCTTTTCCTGTCTCCTAGATTGGTGGGGCTGTTGGCTTTCATTCCATCAGCTGTTGAGAAATGTGTGTGCTGGCAGAGTAGTTAGTGTGAAGCTTGAAAGGTTCTGGCTTGCTGGCTCCTGGTACCAGATGTTGCTGCAAATCTTAACAGTGGTTGTCTCCAAAAGACTGAAATGGCAGCCTGGTGAGGGGGCAGAACAGGAGTGAGGGTTCAGAAGCTTTTACCTCTGTGTTACCTGGAGAGTCTTTCACCTCTCTGAGCTTTGTTTCTTCCTCTGCGAAGTGAGCATCCTGGTTCCTGCCTTGTGTGCCTCTCAGGGGCCTTGTGAGGATGGGATGGAACGGTGCCTACTGGGTACATCGTCGGGTAAAGTTGTGAGTCTGCTGCCTCTGTGCCGATGGGCAGATTGTGTTTGAAGACTGAGGGTCGAAAGAGGAGGGGATTTCTAATCGGTAGACCATTTTCCTGCTCGGGGTTGGGATGAGGTTTGTGGTGAGATGGTGACTGCTGCTCCCTGTGAGGCCTCTGAGGGAGCTGTGGAGGGGAGAATGGCAGATGGAAGCACAGGAACGTTTCATTGTTTGCTGACCTTTAGACCCCAACCCCAGTGAGGACTCTGAACTGGAGCATAAGGCTTAGACTCGAGCCTTATGGAATTTCCCCTCCCCACCCAAGTATGACACTGATTTTACCACATGCCAGAAGGAAGACACCCACAATAGGGGAATGCCAGAACTTTGTTAGGTTTCTACCGGGCAGAGAGAAGAAAGCGAGGTGATGGGGCTCCCTCCTGTTTGGAAGGGTGTCCCATACCCATACGTTTGACCTTTCATTGTGCAGTGCCTCTGCTCACTAGCAGTGTGACCAGTTCCTGCTGCCTGTGTTGCAGGGACAGAAGAGAAGGCAGGAGGAGGCTTCTCCTGTACTGGCCTGCATTTTTCTTCACTTCAGATGCTGTGGGACTTTGGGGGACCAACTTCCATGGTGCTGGCCTCTCTCACTACCACCTGGTGTGGCGGTGACCCAGTGGCATCATGGGGATGGCATCTAAGGGATGGGTCCTTACTGGGGTCCGTGCTTGTGTGGCAGGCACGCAAAGGCTCTAAAAGCAGCACGTGTGAATTATCCCATTCTGTCCCAGCAGAAACGATGTAAATGTCTCTCAGAGATTGCTGCGCTGTGGATAACCATCATGCTCTGTGGGTTAAAAGGAAAGCCCAAACTTGGTGGCACACAAGAGCTACAACATGTGTTGGGTAATGAGGGGACTGGCTTTGTGATTGGTGGTGTTGGAGTGACAGCATCCAGGGTTGAGAGAGAAACTTCGTTAATGGAAAATCTTGCCTCCAGGGCTCTCTGTGATATGGCTCCAGTCTACCTGATTTTCCTTTTCAGCATGGAGGGTCAGAGCTCTGGCTTGAAAGTCAGAGAGATACGTGTTTGAAGCCTTATACACCAGTTTCTTAGCTTCTCAGAGCTTTCATCTCCTTATTTGTAAAACAAGGATAATCATGTCCACCTTGAGAGGTTGTTATGAAGAATAAATTTGACAAGATCTGTGAAAGCACCTGATATATTAGGCTGTCAGTGTTAGGGTATGTTTCTGCCCCTCCCTGACTGCCCATCTTTCAACACAACAAAACAGCATGTCGCATGTGAGGAGAGCAGGACAAGTAATTTTGAGGCCTTCGCTTCTTATGTAACCTTGATCAGAGCCCTTCCCCTGTCCAGGCC
The DNA here is from genome assembly GCF_005190385.1 of Monodon monoceros. Lineage (NCBI taxonomy): Eukaryota > Metazoa > Chordata > Mammalia > Artiodactyla > Monodontidae > Monodon > Monodon monoceros. The sequence goes on from NW_021703782.1 coordinate 104,697,583, forward strand.
TCAGTTTTCTTAGCTGAGTGAGGATGGTGTTAGAATATGTGAACATCAAGAGTGATCCTAGCTCTGGCCTTCTGATTGGCATGTTTTCCTGAAAGGCAGGAGGGAGGAAGCTAGCGACCTGTTGTTTAGCTCTTCTTTTAAAAATACCTGTTGAGGGCTTCCCTGGTGGCGCAGTGGTTGAGAATCTGCCTGCTAATGCAGGGGACACGGGTTCGAGCCCTGGTCTGGGAGGATCCCACATGCCGCGGAGCAACTAGGCCCGTGAGCCACAACTACTGAGCCTGCGCGTCTGGAGCCTGTGCTCCATAACAAGAGAGGCCGTGATAGTGAGAGGCCTGCGCACCGCGGTGAAGAGTGACCCCCGCTTGCCACAACTAGAGAAAGCCCTCGCACAGAAACGAAGACCCAACACAGCAAAAATAAATAAATTAATTAATAAAAACTCCTACCCCCAACATCTTAAAAAAAAACCCCAAAAAACCTGTTGAGCACTTTGCCTGGCACATAGTAGGTGCTCATTAAATACTTGTCAAAGGGACAGATGAAGGACTTTCAGAAGAAGGTGTGGCAGATTATCTCTGCTGCTTATATGTATGCCGTATCTGCACCTTCAAAGTGCATTTTATTTATTGCAGAAAAAAATGTTGCAACAACTTTATAGTGAAATTAGTGAACCTCAACATGAAAGACAAAAGTTGTTTCACAGTCCTATTTCACCACATATTAAGTTCACCCAGTTTTTCATAAACATACAAGTTTTTTTCATGGTTGCAGTCATATGTATGTGAGCATTTGGAAAAGGCCTGGCAATAAGGAGTTTCTTTAAATGGTGTTTTTGTCTTATTTTTTTTAAGAATTAAAAAAATCACACATGGATTTTTTTTTAAAAAGACAAGTAGTTCAAGGGGGACAAATTGTAAAGTGTATTTCTTGCCTCAAGCTGCCAGTTCCCAGTCTTCTCCCTAGTGGCAACCACTGTTACCATTTTCTTGTTTTGTTATATATTTTTTCTCTTATACAAAGAATAGCATCCTATACGTACTCTTGCTCCTTTATTTATTTACTTGATCTATTTGGAAATTGTTCCAACATTGGAAAATGTTCCAATTGGTACATACAATTCCTCCTTAATAGATGTTTTTGACTGATATCTTAAACACAATTTTGTGTCTCCATGCTCCCCCACCCCGCCATGATGTTTACTCGGTAATGGTTAGCAGTCATTGTTTAGAAGACTAACAAGAGATAGCCCTTGTTTTTCTCTAGGAAAGAAATGGCTTTGGTTCCAGTGAACAATAAACTAAAGGGCAATCTATGTATCTGGATGCAAGGAAGACACAGAAAGAGAAAGGAAAAGGGATTTGTTCACTAGTAATTGAAAACTGATTTTTCATTCAGCCCATGATTCAAAGTCCGGCTCTGTCACTTACTGGCTGTATGACTTGGGGCCATTTACCTAATCTTTCTGCCTTTCAGTTTCCTTATCTGTAAAATGGATGGTGATAATAGGATCTGCCTTTTGGGGTTTTTGTGTAGAAGAAATGAGATCATGCATGCAAAGTACTTGCAGTAATAGGTCATAGTAGATGCTCAAGAAGGGGTAGCTGCTGTGTTATGAATAATCTAGACTAGACTCTTATTCTCTGTTAGCAGATGTTTGCTGGACAGCTGAGGGTGAGCCATGGAGAATGCCCAAAGTCCTTGCCCTCAAGGTGCTCACATACTGTGCAGAGAGACAGGCACGCAAGTCACTGATGACAGAACAGGGCTCAGCGGTGGGGAGGTGAGCAGTATGGGGCTCAGGGAGGCAGGAAACAATGACTTTCCCTTGGTGGTTTGGGAATGGCTTCTCAGTTCAACTTTTCCCTTCTCTGTGAAATCTACTCAGTTCCTCTACAAGTGACCACTCCTGTCTGTGCTCCCTTGGCTTTCATTGTGTGTATACCTTGATTGGTTCATGTGCCTCACTATTGCATGCATTATTCTATACCTGTGTCTCGTCCCTGCACAGGGAAAGTTTCCTGCTTTCTTTGCTTCTGAGTCTCCAGGGTAGGCTCTTGGTGGACATTGTGATGGACCTCTGCTCAGACAGGTCATGCTACCGAATGTTGGCAGACTCTTATTGATAGGTCTCTGGTGAATCCCAGACTCTGGACTCTATTGCTTCATTCCCCAAGTATTTGAGTGCTGACTGAGACACACATGTGCCATATACTAGTGGTAGGCTTTGGCTCTGAGTGGTGATACTTGTCCTACAAAGTCTTAGGGGTGGGAGAGGGAAGAATTATTTGCACCAGGACAAGATGGGGAAACAGAAAGAAGGACAAGTCTGAAAATGAACTGCTCATACTTGCTGAAGCCCACCTCCCCCTTCCCCAGAAGTGTGGCTGCTGACCCTTCCCTTGAGGTGGACTTGCGGAGGAGCAGGCCTCAGGGAGCTGAGTAGATGGTCTGTAGATTCTGATCAGGGATGGGGAGAGTTGGTTGGGTTGGCTTCTGTGAGGGGCGTCCTGGGGCCACTTCCTTCCTGTGGGCATCCATCCACCAGCCTTGCTGCGCTCCTGCTTTGGGCCAAGCCCTCTGCTGAGTGCTGGGCATATGGAGATGAAGGATCTCCATCCTGCCCTTGGGGAGCGGATGGTTGGTGGAGGAGTCACGTGCAAACAGAATGTGACCAGGAGGGGATTGGCGGTGACAGAGGACCCCGAGTGAAGTGGCCAAGCAGATTCACGCTCTGCAGCCAGATGTGGGTTCCAGTTCCGGCTCCTCCGCACAACCTCTGTGACCTTGGGCCAGTGTCTTCCCCACTCTTAGTCTCAGTTAACTGATTTGTAAAATGGGATGGCAGGGTTACCTTACTGGGGGCTGTCATTGAAGATTCAGTGGAATAATGCCGTGGGCTGCTTAGTGTGGTGCCTGACGGGAAGCTGGTGCTTACAGAGTGCTCACTGTCTTTTTATTTATCCTTGGTGCTGGGGCAGCACCAGGAAGCACCTGTTTGGCTGTTTTCTCCAGGTTCTAGTGTAGACGGTGCCAGTTGGTGGTGAAGGTGATGGCCAAGGTATCTGAGAAAACAGCTCTGAAGTCACAGAGTGCTCAAGGAGTCCTTGGGACTTTCCTTACAGGCCCACAGGTGTTTCCTCCCCCGTTTTTGCATGAGCTGTTCTCACAGGTGGTTCCAGCCCAGCACCGTCGCGAGCACCTTCTCTTTGACCCCCTGCACTGATCAGTTCCATGGCTTTTCCCCAAAGGGAGGCATGAGTCAGGCTTGTCTCGCCTGCACTTACCGAGGAGAGCAGAGACCATGAAGACGTGGAGAGGCACATTCTTCCCTGGTTTTTCTGCAGAGCTTTCAAATCCCTTGTGTTCTTCGAAGGAGATTTATCTCCTGAGCGTCAAAGAGGCGGACAGGGCAGCACTTACAGCAGACTCTGGAGTCAGGCCTATGTGGGTTTGTGTCCTGACCCTACTCACAAGCCCTTTGACGTTGGGCAGGTGACCATTCCTCTTTTCCTCATCAATATAGGAAGTGTGATGGTACTTACCTCCGTCTGGTTCTTACAGGACTTCAAGTAGATGACGAGGAACAGGGCTTAGCATAGTGCTTGCACTTCATGAGCATCCAGTCGGCGTGAGCTAGAATAATCTTCTCTTAACCCATTGTTAGAGGGCTGTCAGGATGCTTGTTTTTTTGCAGGGGATGTTAACTTACTGCCTGTGGAAGTTATGTGAGTTATTGCACAAGGGATGTGTTAAAGCTCAGAGGTACTTGGTGGTGAGGGCTGGTGGGAGCACCCAGGGTGGCAGGCAGTACTCAGCCTGCACTGAGACTGTGCACGCAAGCCTTGACGCCCACAAAAGCAGTAGGTGCTGGTGAGGGGGAGGGTGGAGTCACCCCAAGCGTGGGCCTTGTCTCAGACCTGTCCAGGAACTGAAGGCTGGTTTCCCAAGTACTTTCTGTTTCACTGTTCTGTGATTCCATGTAAATAGTGGGACTTTATTTTTTATTTCTTTGTATTTATTTATTTTTTACATCTTTATTGGAGTATAATTGTTTTACAATGGTGTGTTAGTTTCTGCTTTATAACAAAGTGAATCAGTTATACATATACATATGTTCCCATATCTCTTCCCTCTTGCGTCTCCCTCCCTCCCACCCTCCCTATCCCACCCCTCCAGGCGGTCACAAAGCACCAAGCTGATCTCCCTGTGCTACGAGGCTGCTTCCCACTAGCTATCTACCTTACGTTTGGTAGTGTATATATGTCCATGCCTCTCTCTCGCTTTGTCACAGCTTACCCTTCCCGCTCCCCATATCCTCAAGTCCAAATAATGGGACTTTAATATAAACTTATGCAACATTATGCTTTCCCTCTTTAGGATTTAAATATTTTTATTATCAGATTTTATTTTAAGATTAAGACAGTTAACTTGAGTAATCAGAAGAAAGTGTAAATGTTTGGCCTCAACAGTCAATGGTTTCTTTGAAATCATCTTATTAGAGACAAAAGAAAGAGTAATGAATGTAATTAAATTCGTATTTATTGGATACAGTAATTCTCACCCATTCTTGTATAAGCTTGATAAATAGGTCAAGGGGAATCTGTGTTTTTGATACATTTCTGAGTAATTAAATATTTATGGAAAACAAGTTAATAAATTCAGGAGAATTTGCTGCGTCTCTTTTTGTGGCAATAAAGTCTGTTATGTGGAATTAGTGACTTTCACTATTTTAAGATATTTCTTATTTTGTGCCCTCCCTGTAGCTGTGTTTTGTTTTGTTTTTTCTCTCTAGGTACCATATCTCCAGCACTTTCAGGCCGCTGGCATTTAGGAGTGTTCCCACGGGGCTCCCACAACGCCCTGCTCTGGCGTGTAGCAGCCTCAGCTTCCTGTGACTCCCCCACCAGACTTTGCAGAGCCAAAGTCTGCATTTCTTCTTCCCACCGTATTCAGGGCCTAGCCCAGGGCTAGTACTCGGCAGCCAGAACGATCTGAGTGTGTTGTTCCCTCTGCTTAAATCCCTTCAGTAGCTTCTGGTTTCTCTTAGAAAAAACCCAAATCGTTTGCATGGCCCGCGGGTGTAACGACATGCTCTTCGGTGTAACTGGTGTAACTGTTGTTCCTTACGTCCAGCTCCCCGGTGCAGGGTGTGCAGTCCCGTCCCACCATGGACTGTGGCTTTGCTCACAGTCCTGTCCTCAGTGCCTGCCGTAGCATCTGGCACGTAGCAAGTAGTATATAAATGCTTGTTAAATGGACAAATGAAATAAAGGGTGAGTGCCCAGTGACTGATTTGAATCTATAAAATGAGAAGGTTGTTGGATCTGAGGTCCCTTCATTATAAAATATTTCAACACTTTACAAAGTCTCTGACACCTGTGTCTTTAGCCTCATAATGATTCTGCAGGGTAGGTGGGGCGGGCTTTGGTGTGCAGAGGAGAAAATGGAAGCTCAGAGAGGGTGAAGGAATTGCCCAAGATGGAGCTATGGGAGACGCAGAGGGCTCCTCAGGTGTCTTTTCTCACAGCCCGGGCGGCCTTGAGGTGTGGTTTCTGACACACATTGGAAGAATCACAGGTGAGATAGGGAAACAGGGATTCATGGACAAATGGTACTTGTAATAGTTTCTCTTGGCTTTAGTTGTTTTAATGTTACTGATAATTGAATTTGAGGAGTTGAGTTCAGTTTGGGGTGATGGGTTTAAGGTCTGCTTTCATTCTAGGGACCAGGAAACCCTGATCTTTCTTATAAATAGCGAAGGTACGGGATGGATGCATGTGCTGGTTAGTTGATAACTAAGATTAGAATTTGTTCTTTCTGGGAAGCTTTTTGATAAGACTAGAAGTTACTTGCTGATTGATATGTAGCATTACTTTGTTGTTTTCAAAAGATGCTGGTTGCTTCAGTTAGCCTATTTCTCTAATTTGTCTCTGGGTATACCTGCCACGGGGCTCTTTTGCAGTGAGCATTGCTGTGGCCGTCGTGCTCATCAGTTATAGTGTCAGTCTGATCTGAAGGTTAGAGATCGTTGAGTCCACTCTTCCTACTCTCCACATGAGGATGGGGACTTTGCCAGGGTTTCATACTCAGGCGTACTGATTCTCCACCTGTAAAACCCATCCATTTGTATGTTGCAGTTTCTCAGTAGCTGCCTGCAGGTCATGTAATGTTGCTCATAGACCATATCCATGAAGAAGCATTTCTCTCTGATGAAAACCTCAGCTTCAGGGTCCCCTGTTGAATCTATAGTGTGACTGTGGGGAAGAGGAGCTAACACCTGACTTGGTGCCCAGCACCGGTATTTGGGGATGGTGGCTGGCTGAGAAAAGGCAGTGCCTCTTGTGGTCTGCTAGCAATATGCGTGTTGATCTTAGGGGGCTTCATCATGATGTTAGGGGGCTGAGAGATTATTGGAACCTACTTTTATCAATATAGCCAGTATACTTGTGGAACAGAGAGAGCAGCCTGGTATTATAGGAGGATCACTGGGTATGAAGCCAGAATGCCAAGTGTGTCACTTTGCTCTGATACCTGCTTTCCAAGTAAATAGGAATATCCCCAGTGTGTGTGCATCCTTTCGTTAGTGGGAAAGCCCCAGTTTTGTTTTTTTTTTTTTTTTTTTGGTACACAGCCCTCTCACTGTTGTGGCCTCTCCCGTTGCGGAGCACAGGCTCAGGACGCGCAGGCTCAGCGGCCATGGCTCCGGGCCCAGCCGCTCCGCGGCATGTGGGATCTTTCCGGACCGGGGCACGAACCCGTGTCCCCTACATCGGCAGGCGGACTCTCAACCACTGCGCCACCAGGGAAGCCCTGAAAGCCCCAGTTTTAAGATCTGAGGTTGCTTTGCAAGGGTCGCATCAGAGTAAAGAGAGCTCGATGTTATTAAACTGTTGTACCAGTCACGAAAGGCAGCCTTATTCCTTGTTCTTCCCTGTCTTCCAGACCTGCCTGCCTGCCAGTCCATCTGTCCATCTGCCGTCCATCCATCCGTCTACCCACCCACCCTCGCATCCATCTAGTCCTTGTTCAGGGCCTGCTGAGTGCTAGCACTGTGCCAAGTGTGGGGCTGCAGTAGAGGAAAAAGACAAGTCTGGTCCTTGCTGTCTTTTGGCTCACAGTCTAGTAGTGAAGTTAAGTAAGTATAAAAATAAGTACAAAAACTGTAACAAATAAGTGTACGAAAGATTAATTACAGCTGTAAAAGAAGAGTACAAGGTGCTCAGAGGCCATAAAGCAGTTGGGAGGTCAGAGACAGCTTCCCAGAGGAAAGAGGAGTTGGAGCTAGCAAGGTGAAGAGGTGGCGACTGCATGTGTCGTGATCCCAGTTGGGGCAAGGGTGTGATGAATTCACGAAGTCACACAGCCGGGGTGGTCAGAGCCCTGAGCGTGAGGGGACTCTGCAGTGCTCACGGCCCAGTGGTCAGGGCATTGCTTTCTTGACCTGTGCTGGAGACGCCCGACAGGGTCTGTCGTTGCTGACTCTTCTTTTTCAGAACTCCCATCTATCACCAAAAACATCTGTTACTGAAACATTACCTGCCATGGTTTCCCAGATAGCAGTTGGCCTTATTTTTATTGCTTTAAAGATTGGTTGCTTCCTTTGCTTCTTGAGGGGGTGGAAGAACACCTTGATCTCATTAGTGGTTTCACTCATGAAGTAAACACTTACTGAGCACGTAACTGGGCCTGACACTGCAGTCCTTGCCCTCAGGAGCCCACCAGCCGACAGATGGGAGTAAATAAATGACGATGATGCTGTGTTGGGGCTGGTAAGTAGTGGAAATGGAAGCTCATGGCACCAAGTCAGACTCACAGGATCTCAAAGATAGATGTTCTGTGTCCCAGGTGCAGGGGAACACAGGCAGAGGAAACAGATAACAGGCGTCCAGAAGCAGGAGATACCATGCTGTGGCTAAGGTGTGGTGAGCTGTGTGGGGTTGCAGGAAACAGGTCAGAAAGGTGGTTTGGGGTCAGTCCTCAGAGGGACTCGCTAGCAGTGCTTAGGAGTTCGGATGTTATCCTGTGGCCGGTGGAGATTTGTTCCAGAGTTATAGGAGGAGAGAGACCCCTTCAGTTATACTCCTGGTGTGGAGGATGGGTGGTATGGGAGGAGACTGGCATTTGGGAGATGGGTGAGGGAGCCATAGGGATGGAGAGGAGAAGGTGGGTTCAAGAGAAACCAAGGTAGAGGCCTCTCTCCTTGGAGATTTAGTGGATGGGAGGGAGGGTGGGCAGTGCCAGGGTTTCTCACTTAGTGATGTGAAGTGCTGGACAGTCACAGGATAAGGAACGTGAGAGGAGTGTTGAGTTGGGAGGGGAAGTTGTGAGTTTGGTTTTGGCCATTTTGAGTTTGGGACGCCTGTGGGACAGCACCCGGCAGCTGGCCTGCTAGCCTGGAGCTCAGAGAGAGGTCTGAGCCAGAGCAGAATCCTCCGTGGTGTTTGTGGGAGAGAGGCTGGTCATCTGTGTGTTGAAGGGTTTTCACAGGTGGTTCTGATGCCCCACTGGTCTGGAGAGAGAGCCTTGGCCCTTGGGGAGGTGGGAGTTACTCAGTAAGGGTATGTGTAGGGAGCAGAGGGTCCTGGCTGGACTGCTGGGGGAGCCAGCATGTGGGGCGGGGCACAGTGGGAGAGTTGGGGAAGGAGCAGAGGGGTGGTCAGTGAGGAAGGAGCGACCTAAGAAGGTGATGCTATGGGAATTGGTGGGGTGGGATCCCCTCCAGCTCTCTTCCCGCAGGGCCTCTGACCCTGTCCCCCGGAAGCTGAGTGCTCTGGTGCCACCCCTGATCCCCTTATTTTCCCTAACAGCGGAGCCATTCCCACATGAGAGAGGTCGTTTTAATGACCTTTGCTTCTGTGTGTGAAAGACTCTGCAGAGGAGGCTCTGCATCCAGCCTCTAAACCCTTCAGCCTCTCTCAGAACCTTCTTGAGAAATCCACCCCTGCCTTCTTTTGCTGGCCCTTCGGACTGAAATCTCTGGCTCCTGAAGCAGGAAAGTTGGGGCCCCATCTGGCATTCTGGGGTTCAGGGTGGGTCTGCAACCTCAGTGGGAAGGGGATGTGTCTAGATCCCAGGAAAGGCAGCTACCAGACATGTGGGAGGAAGTTCTGAAGGTGAGAAACCACTGGGCCTGGACCAATGTGGTGTGGGAGCCCTGTGACTTGGGAGTGCATCCTTGGTCCTCCATGTGTCCTGAGCTTGGATAACAGGGAAGAGCCTGCTGTAGAATTTCCAGAACTTACAAGTAAGGTCTTAGAGTTATAAGAGTACCTGAGATCTACTCAGACGGCTGGTGGAGGGAGGGTCCCAAGTTGCCAAAGTGGAGTTCCATCCCCCTGGTAGGACAGAATGCCTCAGATCAGCTAACAGAACCTGGGGAAGAGCCTTTAATCTGAGAGAGCCAGTGGGAGACTGATCTATGATCCAACATGTCTATTGTAAGTATCACCCTGAACCCAAAGACCTAGGAGTGTAGGACGGAGGCAGAGACCCGCTTACCACTGACCCTGGTGCTGAAAGCCACAGCTGAGGAGTAGTGAGACAGGATCAGGGATACCTGGAGGGAAGTAGCTGTCCTTAATACCAGGGCCAGCCATCCTGGTATGAAGCCGTTTGTTTCTCAGGAAAGGAAGAAGAAAAGGGATTAATGTTTGTTTAGTTGAGAAACCCCAATGCTTAGTCGAAGAGAAGGGAATAGATGGATAGATGGGAGTGCATGTACCTTACAGAACATAACATGTTCAGCTCTGTGGGATGGAACATAAAGAAATGGTTGAGAATAGGGGGTCAGACTGAGCTGGGTTCAAATCCTGCCTTTGCCCAAGGGCTTGCTGCCATAGCCAGGGAGGATACTCTTATCGACTGTGTGTCCTTGGATAAGTTATCTAACTTCTTTGGGCCTCAGTTTTCTCACTTGAAACAATACCCAGTGATAACAGTACCCATCTTAGAGAATTATTGTAAGGACCAAGTGGTATATTCCTATGGGTAAGGGGCTTACCAAAGTATCTGTCACAGAGTATTGCTTCAGTAAATGACAGTAGTCATAGTGACGATGATGGTACCATCAGCTGAGGACCTCTGCAGATATCTTCACTGGACTAAACCCCACCCATATAGCAAGTGTGTGAAATAAAGAACTTCAGCAATAACCGGGTCAGCTCTGTGACCGTCACCTACGGGCGGGAGCACTGAGAGGATAAGGATGACAGTGGAGCATCACAGGAAAGTTTACATGATGGAAGATGAAAAAGCCCCAGGCCCAGGAACCTTGGTCAGGGGAGTGTTATTGGCTGTGAAGAAGCGAGGCAAGAGGATTCTGGATCAACAGCTGGAGGTGATGAGGACAAAGTAGCACATTAGCCTTAGTCTTTAGTGATGGTAGAGATTGTCACCACCTCTTTCACCTCCCTCAGTGTTTGGTGGGCACTGGGGGAGGTGGCATGAGAGATTATTTACCTAAGGTCTGTTCGCCAACTCCACAAAGTCTCATTTTTACGAATAGGCTTATTACAGAGTAGCCTCATATTAAATGTTTTGAATAGATAGGATGAAAATCAATGAGTCAATCAATTTCTGGCTCTTTCCAGGGAAGTCTAAACATAGTAATAGTGACAATACTATATCTCCAAATATTGGTAAAGATTTAATGCAATTCCAATGATACATTTTATAAAACTTGATAAAATAGCGATCTTCATCTGGAAAAATAAATTGGTAAAAAAAATTTTAAGGCAGTGAAATGGCCTCATTCTTCCGGATTCTGTTTGTTTCAGCGAATGTTTGAGTTGCCTGCTCTGTGTAAAAACAACACTTGCCCCTTTGTTGGGGGAATATAAAAATGGATATCTGTTGTGATACATACTCTCATGTAACCTTCTAGCATTCTCTTTATGAGGGAGCCATTTCTGTAGGTTAGGGTATGAATGACAGAGAACTCAAAATAATGACATAAATAAGATTGAAGTTTCTGTCTTATGTGTGAGAAGTCAGGAGGGTAATCAGCTCAGAGTATTGAGCCTACATGGTCAGAGACCCAGGTTCCTTCTGTCTTGTTCCATCGTGAGGTGATCTTGGGGATGGCTTCTAAGACCAAGGTCACTTTATGGCCTGAAATGGCTGCTGGAACTCTGGCTTTTGCATCTACGTTGCAGACTTTGAGGGCCACTTTACAGCAATTGCACATGACACTTCTTGCATCCCATCGGCCTTCTCTTGGTCTTATGGCCACACATGGCAGTAAGGGAAGCTGGGAAATGTAACCTGTATTCAGGGAAACCATATGTCCATCTAAAAACCAGAAGTTCTGTTACTGAAGAAGAAGAGGAGGATGGATATTGGGGACCAGCCTCACCATTACTGGCCCCATTTAACAGATGTGGAGCCTATAAATGGTAGAGCCTCCAAAACTTACTATAAGGCAATAATTTATTAATCCCACATGGCGCTTGGGTAAAAGCAGGAAAACAGATGAATGGAAAAGAAGTCAGTTCATTGGTAACTTACCCAGGAGCTAAATTCATGAGATATCAGGAGTTATACAGAAGCACGGGAAGGAATGATTATTATGTTGGGGCATTTGGATTTCAATGCCGAAAAGAATTGATAAGCTTAACCACTACTGCAGTGGATTCTAGGCGAGTTTGAGGTAAAGGACAAAAAAATGGAGTTAAAGGTGGGAAGATGTATATTGAATTCTGTAGTAAGATCTAGGAGAGACAGGTTACTGAATCAGGTAGTAGGGGGAATTAGGAGGGAGAACTTTCTTGTCTACTTGGTATCTTTTGGTATGTATAACTCCTGAGTCAGACAAAGGACTTTATTACCAGCATAAGCATCAGTGTGTGTCAGTTTCCCTTCCCCCAAGTCCCATGGAGGTGACACTGTGGGTCCAGATGGATGCTTTGCCTTGTGTCACACCTGAGAGACACAAGCCTGGGGAACCTGCTGCTTTATGGCAGGCAGTGAGCAAGGTCGCCCTTTGTCCCTGAGGGAGACATTATCGCATCTCTGAAGGTTGCTCTCTGCAACACAGCCCTGTGAAATGGCCTAGGTAAAGGGTGGTCAGGACCTTGCATTCTTGGCAGTCCCAACAAGAGAGGTTGGAGTGCCAGAGACCGCAGAGGACTGAGTCTCCCAACAGGTGTTGTCAGGATCAAATGGGACGATGCATGGAGACGCGTGTGCAATGGGAAGCTCTCAGTCAACGCTACCCTGTAGAATGGCTGTGGGCTGCGGAAAGGCAGGCCCAGCCATGGCTCAGGAAGCTGGCAGTCTTTCCACCTGGTGTGCCGTGTTTAGACAAGACTGAAGGTGCAGTGGGGAGGCGGAATGGGAGAGAAAGGCTACTCTCAGTTCCTTGTGCTTAGCTTTTGCCTCTTGTACACATTTCATACCCAGCACATCCCTGGGGCATGTACTCTGCTAGCTCTTGGTAAATTATTTATAATTCTCTTTTTTCTTATGTATAATCAAATGAAGTCTGTTTCTTGAGCTTAATATTTGTGGTTTTCTTAATTAAAAATTGAGTACAGCGAGTCTTTCTTAAGAAATAGTGTATTTTTTGTTTATACGTATATTTAGCAAAATCCTTGACAATTGGTTCCAAACTAATGAAATTTTAAACCTAGATGATGTATAAAAGTATTATAAAAATGTGGAGCTAAAAGACATTTGAAGATTAGCTCGACTTTCTAGTTTTATACAGGAGGAAATAGGCAAAAGAAGTGAAGACGTTAACTAAAGAGTGGTCACCGTTGATGAGTGATGGAGATGGTGTTGGACCTTAGCTTTGAATCCACCAGGGTGAATGGAGAGGGGACCAAGGGGAGCCCATCTGCACTATTTTTGGATAAATGTCAGGCCAGGTCTCATCTGTCCTCATTCAAGAATGAACGAATAGACAAATTAAACTGGAGAGGACCCACTGAAAAGATCCAGCAGTATAAAGGGAAATAAACAAGGGTGCAAAAAATAGAGAAGATCAGGCTTTGGGAAAGAAGTTTCCAAACTTTTACTCAGTAAACTGAAGTAAATTTCAAACATCATCTTCTTTGTCCTCTCAGAGAAGTTATAGGTGCTATGGAAGACGAAATGATGAGTCAACAGACTGAGGTGAAGCAGGAGCTTGTGGACTTAAAGAACGTGGGGCAATAAATCACACATGCTAGCACTGAAATTAGTGGCACTGCAGAAATTCAAGGTGTCAGGAGGAGGACAAACTGCCAATTTCACAAGGGACTGGAAAGCAACAGAGGAGACCACAGACGTGGATGATGGACCAGACTGGAGACCAGAGCAAATCCTCAATTTTCCCGAACCGAAGAAGGACCTGAATCCGTAAATTATAAGGGCTCATCATGAACCAGGCAAAAGTAACAAAATTATCTAACACTTCACATATCCAGGTGAAGTTTTTTTGTTTTTTGTTTTTGTTTTAATTTCAAGGATAGTGAGAGGATACCATTAGCATTCTGGTAGAAGGAACCTTTAAATCCAAGAAAAAAAAAACTAAGCTAGGCTCAGGCTTGTCTGCAGCACAGGTGCCAGAGGCAGTGGAGCAGTACTCATCGAGTTTTGAGGGAAGGGTTGTGACCCAAGAATTTCATACTCAGCCAAGTTTTATTTCACATTTGATGGCAACAGAAATTCATTTCAGTCTTACAAGGACACACCTTGAGTGTAGCTTTTGCCACACCCACGCACCATTCCTGGGGGGAAAAAAATCACTGGAAGCCATGCTCCAGTAACAGAGAGATGAGTCAAAATGAAAGCCCATGAATGGACAAGTCAGAGTAGGAAAGGATTGGCAGTCAGAGTGGAACCATTCAAATATAAAGTTATTTCTAAATAATTGTGATTATGATTATAAAATAGAATACAAATGAACTGATTATTAAAAGAAGATATAACATTAAACCTTAATTAACAGAAAAAGCAGGAATAAAATTCCTGCTCAAACCAGAGATCATGCATGTGAACACAGTCTGTACTCTAAAGAACTGTACAAATGTGAGGGATGGAAAGATCTCCAGACTTTTTATATATGTCTGTTTCAAAGTTGGGTTGATAGACCCTTTTATTCTTTCTCTCCTGTCATGAGTCAGGTGTTGGGATTGGCATAGTCCATAAGCACGTTCTTTTTATCAGTGCGTTAGCCTCTTGTTGGGGTGTTTATGTTGGAAATAGTATTTCATTGCAAGTAGACACAGTATGCTATTCGGAGTCAGAAGACCTGGGTTCCTGCTCTGATTCACCTTAGTTTTGTGAGCTTGAAAGAAGCACTGATTTCAATCTCCTTTAAAAGTGATCGTAATACTTACTTTGTGATATCTTACTGACCAGCATGGCTAAAATGAAAAAAATATATATATACTGTATCAAGTGCTGGCCAAGGTGCCGAGCAGCCAGAATGCTGGTAGGAGTGTGAATTGGTTTAGCCACTTTGGAAAACTGTTTGGCATCATCTACCAAAACTGAACATGTACTCACCTTATGACCCAGCAGTTCTGCTCTTGGGCATCAACCCAACAGGAAGGCATGCAAATGTGTTACCAAATGGCATCGCTCAAGAGTGTTATAGCAGCACCACCTGTGATAGCCCAGACTGGAAACAATGCCAGTGTCCATCAGCAGCAGAGTGGACAGATGCAGGGTCAACTCCCACAGTGGGAAACTGTGATCAGTATGAGTTCGTGAACAACCATGAAAAATGAAAAATCAGGATGAATTTCACAAACATAATGTTCATTCAGGCACAAAAGGTTGTGTGCTGTATGGCTCCATTTGTATAAAGTTTAAACGGACAGAAGTAATCTCTGCTGTTAGAAAGCAGAGTGGTGACCACCCTTGGGAGGCAGGTAAAGATCGAAGGGGGTGCGGTGGGTGGTGGGGGGCTCATGATGTTCCTCCATCTGGGTGCTGTTACACGGGTATGTTCACTTTGCGGGAATCCTTTGACCTGTGCGCTGGTACTGTATTATTGTATGCATTCTTCTGCACATATACTGTACTTCCACGTAAAGTTTATTTAAAACTCTGTCAAAGGAAGCATAGCAGTCACATTGCTCTCACTGAAATTATTATTAATAATGAGAAGGAAAGTTTTTTGTATTATAGAATAAAATAATTTAACATATTTCATCTTTATCTCTTCCTTCAATTGTTTGCATTTGTTTTGTAACGTATAGAACGTGTCGGTACTTTAGAACATATATTTAATTTACGAATAAACATATGTATGTTAGAGGTGCTTGCTTAATGTTTTTTCAGCTGTTGGAAGTGAAGGATCTGAAAGTTTGATGAGCTGTGACTCAAAGTCACAACAAAAGGGGGCAGCCCGAGCCGGGCCTGGCTGCGGGAAGCAGGTGGCGAGTGAGGGCCTCAGTCAGTTCGGTGGGCGGCCTGTGTTTGGGTTGGTTTCTTGCTGCTGGAGTGCGAAGTGTGCGCCAGGGGAGGGTGGAGAGGGAGGCAGGGCCTGGCCTCTTAGCGCCTTGGGTTCCTGTGGGGAGGGGCTGCGAGGCAGCTCTGGAAGCGGGTGAGCAGAAGAAAGGAGCCAGCAGAGGTGGCCAGAGAGGCTGAGGAGACAGGAGGAGGAGCATGAGGTCATTGTTTGAGGCTGCTGTTGAGTTTCCAGAAAGAGGGACTGGTGAGCCGTGTTGGAGGCTGCCTGAGCCTCAGCCGTTAGGCGGTCCTGCTGACCCGAAGCCGGGTGGGCTGTTGCCGTGGGTGGTGGGGAGGAAGCAGCCTGGAGTTCAAGGGCCGAAGCTCTTTGGAAGACTGGGAGAACTGCGGATGTTCTCAGGCCTAGAGAGTGGCGGAGACTGAGGTGCGAGGGGGGTGCCGGCCCTGGGTCTCTGGTGGACGCCTCTTCCTCAGAGGTGGGAGTGGGGGGTCAGGAGTAGACGCAGAAACATTTAGGTTAAAGGAAGGACCCGAAGGAGCCAAAGGCAACTTTCCGCAGTGAAGGAGGTCATGAAGCCGCCCACCTGGCTGTGGGGGGCAGAGGGAGGGGGCGCTTTGGAGGAAGGAAAACAAACCAGCCCCGGGGCCCTCTGCAGGTGCCGGGTGCAGGATGCTTGTCTGTGCCAGTGGGCGGCTGAGAGGCTGCCCCCGTGCTAGGTGAGCTGGGCATTGCCTCCCTGGCCTGCACTCTGAGGCAGGGGTCCCCAGGCGGACCCTCCCATGCTTACCACAGCATGTATCCAAAGCATGGTGGGAAAGGAGAAGAGTGACCGAAGAAGTTGAAGTTAATTCCGGTGATTTTAGGACAGGCTCTGCTACCTGATAGGCTAATGATATCACATATTGATCTATGGGGAAGGTTTTTGACATTTCAAAGAACAGATTCAAATCAGATCTTCTAGCACTATAGTTGGTCTGACCTTGCTGAGCCTTGAGAAACAAGTCTTACCGTCTGGAACACTGTGTAAATGGAATTATCCCCCCTACTTTTTACAGCGGCTACTGTTTGGAAAGAGACGTGCTGGGATGGTTTATCCTATTGGCCTGGGATTATGAAGCCCAACATGTGTTCCTGGTAAGTGGGTTCACTGACCCTAGTGACCTGTGCCCTCTTGAGCAGAGAGCCAGGCTGTGGCACCCAGAGGTGCAGCTGGTACGGGTGAGCCGGGTCCTGTTGCAGTCAGAGGAACCTGCTATCAGCAAGTCTGCAGGGTTGAGGAGGGCACAGGGGCTTTCGGGACATCAGGCATCCTCAGTGAGCCACACACACAGGGTGTTTTAGGGGCTTCTTCTCGCCAGATGAATTAAGCTCTGGGGTTTTCACCACTGGTTCTTGTATCAAGGGTTTTTTCCTTTCTTTCTCTCTCTGCCTCCTCCTCGTGCAAGAACACTTGTTGCCACCCTGTTTTGCTGTCATCCTTTTGCTCCTGTTGCTCAGAAGACAAACATTCTGTATCGGCCTCCCAGCAGTTGGGGTGACTTGGGCGACCTCCTTTCTCTCAAGCTCAGTCAGGTCCTTGTACCTCCCCACAAGCCCCTCCCCTCTCTCAGTTCAGCTCCCCTCCTCACTTTTGGCTGTCCTTGCTTCAGACCCTTCATCAGAGAGGGCCGGCTCATTGTGTGAGTTACGCTTGGCCCTGGGAGGATGGGTGAAGGAATATGAAGATATAAAGAATCTTATAAGATTCAAGCAATAAGACTTGATCATCGTCTTCAAGAGACTCTATAATCTACTCGTCAACACCCTGCCTCCCTCTCCCCTCCCCCCCCCACACCCCCAATTCTTGTTCCCTGAGATTCTGCCCACCCCATCGGTCACCTCTTCCAAGAATGCTTTTCTGCACTCCCCAACTCACTGGAGCTCTCCTCCTTTTAAACTGTCCTGACACTCGTTTCAACCCCCTCTCATGGCCCTGGCCACGATCTGCATTGCATTGTGCTTTTTTGATGTCCCCTGTACCTCCTGCCTTAGCTCCTTGACTAGACTTCAAGGTCTCTTAAGTCAGGGATTGTGTCTTGCTCATTATTGTATTCTGTGCAGTGCCTTGCTCAATGCCTTATACATAGTAGGTGCTCCATAAATTTTACTAAACTGGAACCAACATGGACTCTCTCATGGCTCCCAGCATCCATCCCCTTTGCAGCCATGGTCCTCAAGTCTTGAGATACCGTAAGATAATAGGGGAAGAGGCAGCGAGTATTTGCCTAGAAGAATCCTAGGAGATTTTATTCAGGTAGGAGCAGTCACAAAAATGCTAAAAGCTGAAATATTACAATATTTTTCAGATTCTTCTAGTAGCCTTACCCTTCTGTCAACCTATTTTCACAAAGAGGCAGAAGGTAAAGTTTCTGATGCTTTCCTGCCAGGGCCCCAGTCTTCCTTCCTTGATATTGCATGATTAACTACAATACAAGTAATTCATATAGTGCTTAGGAAAAGCAAGTTCCCTGAAACTTACGTATCAGAGGGATTGGTTCCCCTTAGGAGGATGCTGGAAATAACTGTTGGTTTAAAGGTAAGAGCATATGAGAAAACTGAGACTCAGAGATAAGTAATTTCCCTGTGATCACACAGCAAATAAGTGTCAGAGTTGATATTTGACTCTAGGTCAATCTAGTTCTAGAAATGCAGTTCCTCTCCTCTGTCTGCGCTTTTGAGGCTGCTTAGAACTGGATTCCATGAGAGGGGCTGCAGCTGCCCACTTGCTTCCTATGCCCTCTGAGGGACTGCCCGATCTTGCCAATCCCAGGGGATCTGGGCAGAATTGCTCCCTGTCCATGAAGCTGGGAGAGGACTGCATCTCCCCCATCATCACTAGGGGACCAAAGAGCAGAGGGTCTCCTCCCCATTTCTCAGCAGGAAGATCACAGTTTGCCACCTCATTTCACTTGGGTCCCCTTGAACAGAGGCTGTCAGGTCGTACAGGGCCTCAGGCTTGTCACTGCCACAGAAGCTTGAGCGGTCTGCCATGAACAGGGGCTGTGTGAACCTGCACCCTTCAGCAGGCAAAGACACATGACGGCTTTGTGGGATCTTAGCTGGAGAAAGAGGGAAGCCAGGCTTCACACTTGGAGCAGTGGTTCCTTTGAGGCAGGATGGAAGGAGAGGATGTGTAAGAACTTTACAAGGAGAGAGCTCCTAGGGGGACGCATTTAAAGGGTACCAGAGGCTTGCTGGAACTAAAACACATGGCTTTTGAATTTAAAAATCAATTTAAGAACTGAAATTGTTGGTTTGGAAGGTCAAGTAGAAGAAATGCCTCACAACCCAGAACAATAATAAAAAGAAATGGAAATAATGAATTAAAATGTGAGACACTGTCCATGAGGGAAGGCCTTGGAGACTTTATCCAGGGGACCTGCCATGGAGTCATGGGAGTTCCAGAAGGAGAAAAAGGAATAGATGGAGGAGTAATAGGAAAACAATAAAAGAAAATGTCACTGAATTGAAGACAGATTTGATTCTTCAGATTAAATGGATCCATTCATCCCGTGCAAAGCCCAACACTTAGACCTACTTTCTAGTAAAATTCCTAAACTCCAAGAAGAAAGAGAAAAATCTTAAAGTTTTGTAGGAAGAAAGAACAAGCTGTTTTCAAAGGAGAGAGAATTAGGCTCTCATTGGGCCTCCCATATGCAGCCCTGGAGGCCGGAAGATGGTGGTCCGGGGTCTCCAGACTGTTGGAGAGAGGGGGCCGCAGCCCCCGCTGAGCCAGCCGAGATGTCACTCCTGGTCATTGCGAAAGAAAGACATTTCACATGCATGAGGACATAAAGCATACGTCATCTGGTAGGTGTGCCTGAGGAAAACGCCCATTGAAGTTCTCTAACCAAAGGACAGTTAGAGCAGAGATTCTGGGGTGGGGGACATGGAGAGTGCAGGAAGCAGTGAGCTGTGGTGCACCCTTTAGTGCACAGAGATTAATCTCATTGGATATAGCTACTGTGAGTTAGAATTTTTATTGTGTGTTATTAAGAACTTTTAAAATAGAGGAGAACTGTATGGGAAAACATAACAGGCTGAAAATAAAAATTCTAAACCATCTCTGTAAAACCCAAGGCTTTGGGAGAAAGAATGGGAGAGTGGGGAAATGAGTGTTCCACTTTTAAGAGACTTAAATAAACATAGGGCAAATAAAACATAAAGGCATTGTTATTTATGTGTATTACAAAAAAGAGAAATAAAGGTTCAATTTTGACTTTTGGGAATCAGAAGGTATGTATTGGTTAGGAATAGATTTTGTTGCATGTAGTGGATAACCCCAGAATAACAATGGCTTAAACATATAAGTGTTTATATCATTTTATGAAAAAGTAAAGAGGTTGGTGTGGTGGAATCAAAGTCATCACAGAGCCGCCAGGTTCTATATCTTGCTGCTCTTCCAGCCATAGCAGATTGCTGCCTGACTCAAGATGGCTGCTTGAGCTCCAGTCGTCACATCTGCATTCCAGAAGCCAGAAGGAGAAAGGGGAGAAGAAGGGTGTGCCCTTTCCCTTTCAGATACTTCTCAGAAGTCTCACACAGCACTAACATTTACATCTCACCGAGTGGAGCTTAGCCACACTGAGCAGCAAGGGAGCATGGAGTGTGCTTAGCTAAAAATAGTTTTCTTGCTGAAGAAGAAAAGGAGAAAGAAAGAAGTCGGAAATCTGTGCCTCAAAAGATCATCACTAGCAGAATGCAAATAAAAACAATAGTTTTCTTTTTTACCTTTTTAAGTGGCAAAATGTTACAAAGATTGATAAAATCCAATGTTAGCAAGTGATTGGGGGAAATGAGTGCTCCCTTACATTGCTGTTGGGAGTATGAATTGTTCTAACTTTGGGGGACTATAATTGAAAATATTTAATGAGTATTAAATATCCATATCTGTCAACCCAGCAGCAATTCCTGCAGAAATAAAGCACCAATGCAAAAAGCAGTGCAAAGCTGTTTTCTGAGCCACTGTTTGTAGTGGCAAAAAAGTGGAAGGAATGGGAGCCCCCATCAGCCATGTATTAGGCAGTTATTGAAAAGGATCCAGCTCTCTCTACCTTGACATGAGGGAAGCCCATGACACATCGTTAGGTTTAAAAAACAAATTGCAGAATAATGTCTCCAGCAGTGGTTGCAGACTGGTGGCCAGTAATAGTGTGTGCCAGGCGAGTGCTAAGTGCTTTACATTATTCTCTTCTCACAGTGAACTTACAAAGAAGGGACTGTTGGATTGCCTCTTTTCAGAGGAGGAATTTGAAGCACAGAGACTAAGTGACTTTATTAACGGTGACCTAGCCAATAGGCACTGGGCCCAGGATGTTACCAGGTCTCCATAATCTGAGCTCTTACTAACTCTGCTACTCTACCCAAGGAGCACTGTCCAGTCTCTCTCTCAGATGCCTTGTATGGCCAGTTCAGTGCTTTCCAAATGTTCAAAATGGAAAGCTTTAAGTGGCGTAGTTGGCCACAGGCCCCATCTGTCCTTATTCTGTTACACCTGTAGCTTCACCATGACATGATCTGCTGGGCCCCCCAGGCGTTTGAGGGTACAACCTTGGGTTCTGGTCTAGTCCCACTTGTTTACAGGTATTTATGTTGCTTGGCACAAAGGCTTGGAGGAGTGTACTCCTGGCTGCCCACTGTGATTGCCTTAGGTGGGTGGAAGGGGGTCGGCATTGGGGGAGGGTGGTTTCATGGCTTTTTATTTGTATACCCCTCTTGGGTTTGGCTTATAGCGACAAAGATATGTTGCTTTTGTAGTTTAAATAGGAAGTCCGATAAAGTATAATTTAGAATGATGAAATATCAAGAAACAACCCAGATAAATTGCTACACCTTCCTTTTTGTCATTTGTTTCTTTTGAGATTGCCTTTATAAACGTCTGTAAGCAAGGAGACTTGAGTTTTCTTTTTTATAAGACGAAGTTTTGGGACTTCCCTGGCAGTCCAGTGGTTAAGACTCCATGCTTCCTCTGCCGGGGGCCCAGGTTTGATCCCTGGTCGGGGAACTAAGGTCCTGCATGCTGCGTGGCACGGCCAAAAAAAAAAAAAAGGTGAAGGTTTAGGCTGTCAGTTGTATTAGCATTGACATCTCACTCTTGAACCGCACATAAATAGGCATCAGCAGTGGTCCTCCCTGATCAGGAGAAAGGCTCTGCCCCATCGTAACCTCAGAGTCAGAGATGGGAAGCATGTGGAGTGGGGTTGCTCAGAAAAGGGTTTGTGAGCTGCAGAAGCCGTGGGCCGCTCCTGATGCTGCCTGTGTGACCCTCTCGCTGGAAATCTTGGGGAGGCAGCCGAGCGTGGCCACAGCTGTGACCGTCCAGGGAGGACCAACATAACTCAAGACAAATAGGACGAGTGCTAAGGAGAAGGCTGAGTGCTCTAAAAGCCAGTAGGAGAAGGACACAACATAGTCAGGCGTCACAGAAGGGGTCCCAGAGGAAGTGGCATTGAAAATGAGGCTGGAAAAGGGAAGGAAGGAGCGGGGAGGAGAGAAGGGACGAGGATGGTTCCAGGGAGAAAACCAGCCCCTGAGCACACCTGGCTGCGGGGGACAGTACAGTGGGCGTGGCCACCAGCTGCTCTAGCGCCCTTCTGGCACCTGTTGTAGTCTGCAAGTCTCTCCTTCCTTGGCTGGAAGCCACTTCCAAGCGGCTGGGTTGGGGAGGGGCCTGCAGAGGGATGCACCGCCCCCTCTTCCCCAGGGTAGAGCCTGTGACTCTCAGTGGGTTGGGTACCTCTCAGCCCCCTTCCTTGCCTTACACCAGCTTCCCTCAGTGACCTTGCCTACCGACCCTCTACTGCGAGGACCACGGCCTTGACCACCTGGGATCAGGGCTGGAGGGATTGTTAAGGCAAGTCCCACCCACTTTTCACTGAGGCCCCTCCTGGGTGGCAGCTTCTACCTGAGCTGAACCTGAGCCCAGAGCATTGCTACTTCCCCTGCCCCCACCCCAGGAGTTTGCATCACTTCTCCCTGCATCCCCCCCCACCCCAGTCCTGCAGGGGTGCTCTCCTTGAAGTCCCTTTGTGCAGTCCATGTGCCTGGGGGTGCTGATGGGCCGCTTAAGCATCGCCGTCTTGCCCTGAACTTGCCCCTTCCTGTAGTAGGCTGGGGGAGTGGTTCATTCATTTTTACTGAGAACACAGCAGAGTGCTGGGTACTGTGTTGGAAACTGGGAATAAAATAATATTTGAGCACTTACCCCATGCCAGGTGCTGTGATCAACACTCCACAGAGGTGGCCTCAGTTCAGGAACTTAATGCAAATAAAACGCTTAGACAGCCGCCTGGTGCCCATCACCACTCCCGAGTGCCAACTGGTGCTATTAGTTGTCCTTGCCATAACCACACGAGGGGAGGACAGTCCTGTATCTCCACGCAGAAACTCAAGCTTAGAGGGGCACTTGCCTGCTGTCACATAGGACTCAAACCCGGAGCTCTCCGAGGGTGAATGAGTAGGTGTGACTGTCACCTTCCAGAGCTCATGGTCTAGCAGGGAGATGCCCGGCAAGAGCACTTTCTTGTCAGAGTGACAGGTGCTACAGTGGGCTGAGTGAGGGCACACAGAAGAGGGGCCAAAGGATGGGGGGAGAGGGGAAGACTATTCCAGGCAGAGTCCTTGCTGAGATCAACGTCACTTCCTCATCACCCGTGGGATGTCTGTTTCCTCTGGGCTTTGGCGAGGAGGCTCCAGTTTGGTGGTCTGTGCACGTGCTCAGTTAGCGGTTAATCATTTGAGGGCCCGGATATGGCTGCCCCTCCCAGCCAGACTCCTGGGACCTCGTCCTCCAGGCACTCCCATTGGGGAAGACCCCTCCACCTCCAACCACTGTGTGACCTGAGGTCCTGTCACTCTGAACCCCCGAACTTCTTGGGGACACACGTGCACATGGCCTGGGTTATGGCTCTGTGTTGCCCACCCCGCCTCTCACTCCATTTCTGTGAGTACCTTCAGCTGCCCCATAGAACTGCTCTGTTGCAGTTAACACAAAGGAATGAAATGTCATTATAGAACTGTGATTGAAGATCCAAGCTAAATAAATCCCACCATGACCATGCTACCCCAACAAATCAAACTGTTTATGTTGCGCATTTCCTCTCCAGTCCCTGTCCACAGGGCAGATAGGTTTTTATACAGTTGTTGTGTGTCTTGCCTCTTTTTTATTGCTACCTTGAGGGGATTGGAAATGAGATTGATCAGTTAGGAGATGGCCACCAGGTGGCGCCAGAGCACCAGACATCCGACTCCAACCTCCTACATCTGATCCCTGCCGGTGGGAGCATCCTTCAAGTGCTTGTCTCTGGAAATTCACTTTCAGTTTTCCCTGCAAATGCTGTGTTGCTCACAATAAGTGTTCCATAGTTATTTTAGAAGAAATCAAACAATACTGAAGTGTACAAAAAGTAGAATGTAAAAGTGCCGTACAATGGCACCTGTAAGAAGCATTGACGTTAAGACTTGAGTACATATACTTCTAGACTTTTGTGAGTGTTCACATGTATACACAAATATTTCAAAACGTGTCCAGATGTCGTTTTCTCAGTGAGCACTTCTCAGACCACTGCCCCCATTTAAAATTGTAACCCCTCCCCCTCCCCACTCTGCCTATACCCTTTCTCTGCTTTACTTTTTTCTCTTATCACCAGCTTATAGACCATATATTTTACCGAATGCTTTATTTATTGTCCGTTTCCCCCACTAGAATGTACTGGGGGATTTCTGGCTTTTTCGTCACTGCTTTATGCCCAGCACCTAGAATAGTACCTGACACATACTAGACTTTTGGTAACTTTTTGTTGAATGAATGAACAAATGAATAAGAGTGAATATGTCCTGAATCTGTGGACATCTTTCTCCGTCTGTAAATACTGATCTACCTGCCCAAGGCCACTCTGCAGAGAGTGAGCCAGAACTCCTGGGGGGCTTCTTTCTGTATTAAGAGAACTTCATCATCTCATGTGGCATTTCAGAACCCTGTCCTGTTTACTGACTGACTTTCACTTCTTTCATGATGTCTTTTCCTATACAGAAGTTTTAATTTTTCACATAGTTAAATCTGCCAATAGTTTCCTTTGTTTTCTAGCTTTTGTATCACCCTAGAGAAGACTTCACCCTGGGACAATAAAAAAGAATAATGACTTGTGTTTCCTTTGTTTTTTTTCTTAGAGCTTTATTTATTTATTTTTTAAAATTTATTTATTTGGCTGCATTGGGTCTTAGTTTTGGCACGTGGGATCTTCGTTGGGGCATGTGGGATCTTTCGTTGTAGTGCATGGGCTCTTCGCTGAGGCACGTGGGCTCTCTAGTTGCGGCGTGCAGGCTTAGTTGCCCTGGGGCATGTGGGATCTTAGTTCCCTGACCAGGGATCAAACCCACGTCCCCTGCGTTGGAAGGTGGATTCTTAACCACTGGACCACCAGGGAAGTCCCTCCTTTGGTATTTTTATGGCAGTTTTTTGGTTTGGTTAAATCTTTATCAAAGATTTATTCTTACAAATGATACTGGGTAAAATTTAAAATAAATCCCCCCTCAAGTGAATAGAAAATTGTTTCATCAACATTTATTGAATAATCCATTCTTCCCACCGTTTGAAATGCCATCTTGATCAGATATTAATCCTCAGCTATACTTGATCCTATTTTTCTGGACTGTGTTCTGTCCTGCTGACCATTTATCATCAACTGCGGCTTCCTGAAAGGACAGGTGCCGTCTCATTACACTTCTTTTTTGAAAACTTCTTAGCTATTTTTAATTACTCTTCCAGACAAAGTTTTAAATCAACCTGTTGAATTCCGAAATGAATCCTCTTAGGATTTAGAGTGAATTTGCATTTTATTTATAGATCAGTTGGGGAGAACTGATGTCTTTACAATATCATCTCCATATTCAGAAGGAGTGAAATGTCTCTCCTTTGATTTGTCTTCTTTTTTTGTCTATAAGTAAAGTTTAATAATTTGCTTCAAATGATTTTTGTACATTTCTTTTACAGTTTACTTCTATGCATTTTTTTTCTTTACTTAGTAGGCTCTTACATTTTCGAACTGGCTATTGTTTGGATAGAGGAAACAGTTGATTTTATGGCCAGATGTCTAACACTCAGAGCTTTCTTCTCTATCCGATTCCATCTGCTTCAAATCTTCTAGGAATTCTTAATTTTTGGTTTGTTGTTGTCATCATTCCCTGTACTTCAACATTGCAACAGAGTTCTCAGTCTTCTTATTTTTCATTTCAACACGATTAGAAGAGGGGAAAGCATATGTGTCGACCTAGTTCATTGTCTTGAAACCAAAATCTATTCATATAGTTTGATGTGAAGATGTCGTGTTCTACGCGGCCCTTGGCACCCTCCCACCCCTCGCGCTGCCGTATTCGCCACGGAATGTGGGATGGCACTGGGACACAGCCTACAACTCAGTGGGTGTTTCCCTTAAACCCACGCTCACCCGGCTCACCCGGGGGGCACGCCCTCTGCTCCTCGTCGGCTTTGTCCTGCTGCTGCCGCTGCTTCTGCTCCCCTTCTGCAGCCCGGCCTTGCCCACCCTGCCTTACTCTCTAGAGACAGCGTCCTTCCTAATTTGGTGGGAAGGGCCAGGCTGTACACGGTGGGTCAGGACTCAGTGGTACTTGTCAGGAAGGCCCAAGAGTGTGGGTGTCCTGTCCCGCCAACCTCCTCTTCACCTCGAGGTTTCTGTAGCACCTGGTCACAGGAGGGGCAGCAGCAGAGGAGGGTAAAGGACCCTCACTATGAGCCGGCCCGTGGCTGTCACCCGCTCCAGGGCTCTCTGGTCAACACTGGTTGAAGCAAGTGATGGCCTCCTAGCCCACTGGGGCCACCCCCGCCCCCGCGCTTGCTCCGTATTGTGTGTCCTTGCCTTCCTCTGGCAGCGACAGTGCCCAGGGCCGTGCATGCCAGGCGCACACTCGGGTGCAGGTGGGAGTCAGAGCCGGCTGAGCCCAAGCAGGGGCCTTGTCCACCCTGTGGGTCTCAGAGCAGCAGTGGGGAGAGGAGGGGGCCCTGAACAGGCGTGTCACCTGTGACACCTGATGATGCTCCTGACGGATGCGGTCCAGGCAATGACCTGGGCCGCCACCAGTCACATCAGTACTTCCTCTGCCCTTGGCAGGGACTAGGAGGGAGGGAGGGACCCTCTGCTCCTTATAGGAAACTGCCTTCCGTTCGATCCTCTGTCTACTGTAGACGGTGTGTGTTTGGCCCACACATAATAGGCGTAAAATGCCCGAACCTCAACACCCCAGAGCACAGCCCTCGAATCGGGGTTTGTGTGGGAAATGGTGAGTCCCAGGCATCAGGCCTGGCGGCGGAGCTTGTGTGTGTGTATTGAGGGGTTGTGAGGGTGTAGGATCCCTTTTTAAATTTAACTTTTTATTTTGAAATAACTTTAGACTCACAGAAATTTGCCAAACCGCGCATAGCATTTACACATACCATTCACCCAGCTTCCCTGTTGACTCACGTAACCGCAGTGTGGTTATCAAATTAACCTGGGTGAGTTAGTTTAGGTATGACACTATGAACTAAGCTAGCAGCCTTTTCCAGATGTCACCAGTTCCGCTGCTCCAGGGTTCAGCCCAGGATCCCTCCCTGCATCGAGTTGTTGAGTCTCATCAGTGTCCTCCAGGCTGTGACACTCCCCAGTCTGCCCAGAGGATCACACCAGGTCCTTGCTGGATGAAATTCATGGCCTGGCTTTTGTGCTTCTGCTTCACCTACGTGTAGAGTCAAAGCGTCTCATCTGAGAGACTTTGCCGGGCCCCCAGGTACCGTCCTAGGTGCCCACGGCACTCTTGCTGCCAGATCCCAGGGCTGTCCCCAGCTCCACCCTGAAGGGTTCTGCGGTGTCTCAGGCCGCTGGCTGAATACTTTCTCCTCTTCCCGCTGCCGGCTTCTGTATAATAAGGTCACTACTCAGGCGGAGTCGTCTTCTGTTATCCATCAGGGTATTTCTCCGGCTTCCTTCTGGAGGAAGATCTGGGATGCAGCCTGTTTTCCTCCAGCTGGGTATATATGCTCTGCATACAGGAAAATTCACTCTTTGTGTGCGTCCTGCAAGTTTTTGGTTTATGTTTTCAAAGGATCACTCTGTTTGTGTTGAGAATAAACCATGAGGAGGCAGGGGTGTGGCAGGGACACTGTTTAGGAGGCCGTCCTGCTGTGCAGAGGCTTGGGTCAGTTTGGAGGTGGTGAGACGTGGTGTGTCCCCCAGAGAGGGCTTATCCCTGCCGGTGGCTGCCCATGAGGACACAGGCACCCCCGCTCTTCCAGTTGCAGGTGACACTGCCTGCCTTTCCCCAGAGCAAATGTCCCCTGGACGGTAATTAAGATTAAGTGGGTGGCTGAGGAGGGCTGTGCGGAGTCGGGGAGAGGGAGTGGGGCGCTGGGTCCCTGGTCTGGCTTTCACGATCCCTAACGTGCAGAAAGGGAAGTGTCACTGCCAGGCTTCCAGAATGGAAGTGTGCCAATCAGGATGCTCCCAGGCTGTCTTGGGTGTCTGGGACGTCCCAGGCAGGCCACCCTCATTTTCTCACTCTCTCTTTTACCCCCATTTCCCGAAGCTCTCTTCAAGTCCTCCCCCACACGTATCCCTAGGTTTCCCATTTTCCTAAAACCTGCCTCCGCTCCCTGTGGAAAACTCAGGTCTTACGCATCAGCCAGTGGGTGCAGGTGAGGGTTTCTCTCTTCCCCCTGTTTTCTGCAGGCTTGTCTTGGAAGGGAGGAACCTTTGATTTCAAGAATAATTACATGTGCATGGGGCAGGGATGGGGAAGCTCCAGCCGGCCTTTTCAAAGAGGGTCTAAAATGAAACTATCCTGCCAACCAGAGGATTCGTTTTCTCTTGGGAACCCTTTCATAGTTTTATGAAAAATACATATTTTTCAGTCACATTCCTCCTATTACCTTAACTTAGAGGTGATTTCTTGCAGTCTCATGCTAAGAGAGCATTACCCTTGCTTACCCCTGCCCCGGGGAGGGTGAAAGTGGTGGTGACGGGTGTCAACACAAATAATAGCTGTCATTAATGATGTGCCATGCCGGCCGCTTTTAATGTGCACCATCCTGTGAATCCCTTCAGCCATCTTTGAGGTCGCTACTGCAGTGTTCCCCATTTTACAGATGAGGAAAGTGAGGCTTGGCCAGGTCAAGCAACTTGCCCAGGGCACAAGGTCAGTGATGGGTGAGAATTCAAATCCTGGTTTATCTGTTTTCTAAGCCGCAGAGGTACCCAGCTCCTTCTCCTGCTTGAGAACTTGCTCTGCTGTAACTGTCCTATTCTTAGCTCCTGCCAGGCCTGTGGTTGTAGCTTGTCAACCTCTGGGGGGTGGGAAGTGTTGAACCACAGGCTGTGCCTGCATATATACACGCACACACTTGTGTCTGTCTGTATATCTATTTGTGTGTGGCTGTGTGCACGGATGCTGCCCTACCCTGTGTGAACGTGTAACCTTGGGGACAGGGACAAGGGATTGTGGGGACTTCCCTTGTTTATTTTATACCTTTTTAAAGGTATTACTCTTATGTAAAGGATTCTGGAAGCCCTCCTACTTGAGAAGAGCAGGCCTGAGTAGGCATCGCTAGGCTGGACTTTCTGAGGACGGATGGGCTGCTGGTTTCTGCCTCCCCGGCCTCAGCGCACAGTGTGTGGGTGCGTGGGGGGCACCCGGTCAGCGCTGTCACGTGAATTCGCGGGTGGCTGCCTGTCTGTGCTGGCCCTACGTCAGCTCCATGCACGTAGGTGCTTCACTTCTCCAGGAAGACGCCCTTCCTTGTCCTTTTCTCCAGGTTTGCTCAGTTTCACAAGTTTTCTCTCATTTTTGTCTATCTGCAGACCCTCAGACTCCACACCCAG
Organism: Monodon monoceros; assembly: GCF_005190385.1. Lineage (NCBI taxonomy): Eukaryota > Metazoa > Chordata > Mammalia > Artiodactyla > Monodontidae > Monodon > Monodon monoceros. The sequence goes on from NW_021703782.1 coordinate 104,726,896, forward strand.
CCCTCTTCCCCGAACACTGCTGCTTTCTCTCCCCCAGGGGGGCTCAGCCAGGGGGGCATTTGGACACAGTGGTGCCTCCTCAGCTGTCTAGCCCGCTCAGCTCATTATCTGGCCCTCAGTGAGGAGGGGAGATGTTGGATGTCGAGCATCTGGTGGGTGGTTTGAAAGGGGCGGGGGAGGGCGTGGCAAACACGGCACCAAGGGATGGCATCTCAAGTCTCATGTGCTCACGTGGCCGGGGCCTCGCTTTGAAAGCCGCCAGGCGCTGCTGCTTGCCAGGAGGAGGCTTGGCCAGTTTGGAGAGGGTCGGGAGGGGGTATAGTGAGAGCGCCACTGCCAGCCCGCACGAGGGGACCTTTCCTGGGCGCCTGGCAGGTGGTCCAGCTTCAGGGTGACCGTGACCCTGGGGGAGGCCTTTTGGTAATACAAAACAGGCACGCTGTGGCCGTCCAGAGAGAGAGGGAGAGAGAACACATACACTTATTGTTCCTGACGTGGAGTGAACAGCTGGTTGTGGGTAGAAACCCTCTTTGGTTCTGTCTCTTCATCTTCTGTTCAGACGCAGAAGGTGGAGCAGCTGTGCCCGAGCCTGTGGAGAGCAGCATGGCCACGCGAGGAGACAGGCTCGGACACGGGCTCGGGGCCGTCTCTGTGCTGGTCTGAAACATTTGGAAGACATCACTCTCTTGTACTTGAACATTCCTGGATGTGTGTATTTTCTTTGAAACAACCTCCACAAGCTTAGGAAAAAGTGGTTTTTCTGCCTTCCCCACAGTGGTCTGCACCAGACTGTCTCCTGCTATTTCCTTGGTTTCCTGAACCTGCAACATTGAAGGAGAATTCTCAAAGTCTGGAAGGAAACCAACATCACATATGGGACTTTCCTTCCCCTTTTCAGGAGCCCACACACGAGACTGGAGTCTGTCACACAGAAACCAGAGACACGGGGTGGTGCTGTGGTTCTGATACAACTCCACGTTCTTGCAAAGTTACGTCATGAGAATCTTTTCCTCCTGCAGGAGGCATTAGTATGAGAGTGTGTGCGTGTGTGTGTGTGTAAGAGGTGAGGGAGGGTGGGAAGACAGGGTTTTTGGCCGAACTTAACAAGCTGGTACCCTTCCCTTGGTGCCGGACTGCCTCCCTGTCCAGCAGGGGGTACGGGCAGGCAGGTGTGTGAAAAACGGATCCCCGAGTTACAGTGTAGTTTCTCTCTCTGAGCCTCAGCTTTCTCATCTGTAAAATGGTTTTTTAAAATAATTTTAAAAAATAAATTTATTAATTTTCGGCTGCATTGGGTCTTCGTTGTTGCATGCGGGCTTTCTCTAGTTGTGGCGAATGGGGGCTACTCTTTGTTGCGGTGCGCGGGATTCTCATTGCGGTGGCTTCTCTTGTTGTGGAGCATGGGCTCTAGGCGCGTGGGCTTCAGTAGTTGTGGCATGCGGGCTCAGTAGTTGTGGCTCGTGGGCTCTAGAGCTCAGGCTCAGTAGTTGTGGCACACGGGCTTAGTTGCTCCAGGGATCTTGCCAGACCTGGGCTCAAACCTGTGTCCCGTGCATTGGCAGGCGCACTCTTAACCACTGAGCCCCCAGGGAAGTTTTTTTTTTTGATGCATATAAATCCTTAGCCAGAGCCTTAAAAAGAGTAAGTGTCTAATAGATTGTTGTGATGACAGCAGTAATCAGACTGTGTGTGAGCTCCTCGAGGGCTGGCCTGAGTCCTCTGCACAGAGCAGGGCTTGGGAAAAGGGTCACCAAGTTTACTGAAGGATTGAGGGAGTGACCAGGAGGCAAGATGCCGTTCCTGTGGCTGTAGTGTCGGGGCCATCTGTTAAAGCTGGCTCCGTGGGGAGCCCTGCCTGGCTTATTAGCACCCCTGTTAGTCTAGGATGGGCAGGGACTGGGGTCAGGTGAGGAGGGGAACCTATTCCCTGTGCTCCTGGCACACGGGCATCTGGGGTGTGCTTTCACACCTCTGGGCTTCTGCTCATGCTCAGAGTGCCTGTGGCCCACCCACCGCTTGCCTAGAAACACTCACACTTGCCCTTTTAAGACCAGATCCACGGCTCTTAGTGATGTCTTCTTTGACGCCCAAGGTGAACCTGTGATCTGTTACACCACGTGTCCTGTGAGTATCTACCTATGGGATTTTCTCCCCTCTGCTACACTGCTGGACCCTGGAGGGCAGGGCTGTGTCATCTTTGACTCTGGTCCTCAGAACTGGTCCTCCAGGTCTCAGTGGATGGGTGTTGAGCCAATGAATGAATGAACTGCTGAGCAGTTACCCATTCGTAATGGCCCTAAAGGTAGGAGTCATTTATCCTCAGTTCCTCTCTTTTCCTCTCCTGTCACATGCAGTCCATCAGCAAGTCTTGTCTGTTTCACCTCCAGAACCCCTCCCAAATCCATCTCTTTTCCCCATGGCCAGCAGTCCGAGCTGTCAGCATCTCTTACACCCAGCTGGCTTTGCTGCTCCCATCTTTGGCCTCCCATGGAGTTCTCTGCACAATAGCCACTGTGATCTTCAGAAACAGTGAGATCAGATCATGTCACTCCCCTGCTCAGAACCCATTCCCAGGCATTCCAGGTAAAACCCAAACTCCCCACCATGGCCTGCAAGAGCCTTTATGCTCTGGCCCCAGCCCGTCTGTCCACTGCCTCCCACTGACTGGGCTCCAGCTGTGGCCATCTCTCTCCATCACACACCTGCTGAGCTCCTGGCCATCTCAGACCCTTTGCACTCGCTGTGGCCTCTGTAAAGGACACTCCGACTGGTTTTTATGGTTGACTCCTTCCTAGGGCTTTAGCTCAATACTGCATCTTCAAAGTCCTTCCTTGACCACCCTGGCAAATACTGTCTTCCACCCTATTTTATTTCCTGGAGACCCTCATGATCTGAGTTCACATGTGGTTTCTGACTCCTGCGCTGGAATGTGAGTTCTCTGGGGGCAGGGTCTGTTTGCTTTGTGTCCCCTGTGCCTGGAACAGGGTCCTTGACCAGCCTTCCCTGCATTTGGATGGGAAAAAAATGACATCTTTATTTTCACTAACTTCTAACTGAAATTTGGCATCTTCCTCAGTTGCTAATGTGGACAATAAATTATAGTAATATTTACAGTACCTGGAACTTTGTCACCAATAAAAGTCACAGCTACCTCCACATCACATAATAATTGTGGGCATGCATCTCAGAAAATTTATGTTCTTGACTACTTTGAAATTATGGTAGTTATTAGACCCACCAATAGATTTTGCTATTTAATGCAATTATATATATATATATTCCCTTACCTGAAGAAATACATATATTACTATAATATAAATTACTTTGTGGTACGCGGGCCTCTCACCGTCGTGGCCTCTCCCGTTGCAGAGCACAGGCTCCGGACGCGCAGGCTCAGCGGCCATGGCTCACGGGCCCAGCCGCTCCGCGGCATGTGGGATCTTCGCAGACCAGGGCACGAACCTGTGTCCCCTGCATCGGCAGGCGGTATATTATAAATTACTTTGAAAATAATTTTATAACTGAATTTTAATACAGTTGGCTTCCTGAGTAGTCCTGTGTAATTGGTTTCCCGTATAATTTTATTTTATTCATTTAAAAACATTTCTGTGATGGGCTTCCCTGGTGGCACAGTGGTTGAGAGTCCACCTGCCGATGCAGGGGACACGGGTTCATGCCCTGGTCTGCGAAGATCCCACATGCCGCGGAGCGGCTGGGCCCGTGAGCCATGGCCGTTGAGCCTGCGCGTCCGGAGCCTATGCTCCGCAACGGGAGAGGCCACAACGGTGAGAGGCCCGCGTACCGCAAAAACCAAAAAAAACCCCCCAAAAAAACCCTCCAAAAAAACCCAAAAAAACATTTCTGTGAGAAGGGGCCCATGGGCTTCACCAGATGGCCAAAAGGGTCCAAGGTACAAAAATGGTAGGAACTCCTGGCTAGAACAAAGTCCGCACAAAGTAGGAGCTCGATGAATGCTTGGATGGACAGGTGAAAGGATGGTGCACGTCTTCCCCTGTGAGGATGAACCCCCTGTGTTTTTAGGGTCAGGTTATGGTGGCTTGGCATGAACTTGGTATTTAGGAAATAGCCTTGGTCAAGGTCTTTTGGAGATCTACTCCAACGATCGACACTGAAAAAGAGGCATTTATTACAGAGCCCCGGGGGTTGGAACCTTTTCTTTCAGACACAGGCTCCCCCTTCAGCTTCTCTCTGCACATCTGCTGCCTCCCCACTCAGAGGGACTCTCCTTGCACTGGGCAGGATCTGGCCACCCTCCCCTCCTGAGGGCATAGTGCTCAGTTCAGCTGACTAGCAGAGACTGGCACCATAGGGTCCTGAGTTCCTGGAGATGCAGGTGGGCATTCTGGTCCAATCAGTCCGGCCTGGGAGGCATGGTCCACATATTCAGGGGCCTTCCCGTGGGGTGGGGGAGGGGTTCTCAGGGAGGGGCCTGGGCTGAGCTGACCCCCTTGATGGGAGTCTGGTCCCTGGCGAGGAGTTGGGGCTCGCCCGGGCCTCAGGGATGGCAGGTGGATGGGTGAGGGTTCCTCTGGGCCCTGGAAAGGATGTTCCATTCTGCTTGGTCCTCTTATTTCTTAGCATGTGAAATATCTCTTGTCTGAGAGTCACTGCCCATAAATTAGGCTGTTTTGTCAGTGACGAGATATGCAGGAGTCACATTGGAAACAAGTGGTCTGTCTGTCTTTCCAGCTCAGGCCGCCAGTAGGAAGCACGATGGGTAGCATGGGTGGGCTGTCACTTTGTCTCTAGGTGGGCTGGGCCAGAGTGGGCCGGGTGCGGGGGAGTGGGGGGCAGGTCAGGCCTCACGGAGGAGGAGCCCTATGCTCGGACCCCTGGACTCAGCCTGTGCTCCTCTGGGGGCCAGGAGCCCGCAGCTGGAAATCTCCTTCCCAGTAGGGGAGGCCTGTGGTTTCACAAAGCACCATGCTGTCCTTTCTTTAATGTTTTAAGTTAATTGTTTGTTTTAGGAAAAAAGAATAAGTATAAATGAATGAAACTGCAGGATTAGAATGAACACTAATAGCAATTAATAGCCTTAACAGAGTGCTTGCTTGGTGTCTGACCTGACCCTAGCACTTTATGCATTTTCTCGTTCAGTCCTCACCTGGGCCCTCAGAGGAGGCCCAGGCCCTGGTGTCCACTGACCAGGGTTTGGACTCCCCAGTTCTGCCACTTAACTAGCAGTAAGTTACATCACCTCTCTGGGCCTCAGTTTCCCAGGAATGAGAATAGCCTCTGCCTCACAGGGTTGTTGTGAAGATCAAGTGAGCTAAAAATGTTGTGCTTAGCCCAGCGCCTCGCTCAGCATCAGCACTCCCTGTTCACGCCGTGTGCGCGTGGGGTGGGGGCCCCGAGTGCACCACCAGAGGTCGCTGGAGAGATGGGCCAAGTTGGCGACGTCCTGCAGACGGGAAGTAGGGAGTGAGCAAATGACGGTCATGGAAAAGGGTCTGAGACTCATGGCCCCTAGGCTGAAGGGCTGCGTGACTGGTTACCAGGCCGATGGGGAGAGCCACGGCCTCTGGTTTGAGCCCGGCCAAGCAGACTGGGCTCCACGTCTGGGCTCCCCTTGGGGAGCCCTGCAGAGTGCTGGGCGCTCCCTGAAAGCAGCAAAGCCCACCTCAGCCTGGAACTGGAGCAAGTTGGATCCACCCCAAGAGGGTTGGCTGGCTGTGTGCCACTCTGTCTCCCCATGGTGACTCCGTCAGGCTAGGATTGAGTCACTTTGTTCAGATGGATGAGCAGCTTCCATCCATCAGCACAGCCTGGCTGAGTCGGCCCCAACCCCAGTCCATGGGAGCTGGTTTGTCTGGTCTGAGACAGACCTGGCATCCTGATTCCCTCAGCTGCCTTTGGACTCTTCCGTTTCTAGATTCCCTACTTGGAAGTCTCTGGGCTTACTTGGAGGTTTCTGTTGGAGGGTCCCATCCACTTGATTCCTAGGAGGTGTTGCTTCTATTTCAGAGGCTGGTTCCTCTCGCCTCAGGCCCATCTCTCTTTTTTTTTTTCTTTTAATGTGTTGTTGGATTCTGTTTGCTAGTATTTTGCTGAGGATCTTTGCATCTATATTCCTCAGTGATATTGGTCTGTAACTTTCTTTTTTTGTAGTATCTGTGTCTGGTTTTGGTGTCAGGGTGATGGTGGCCTCATAGAATGAGTTTGGGAGTGTTCCTTCCTCTGCAATTTTTTGGAAGAGTTTGAGAAGGATGGGTGTTAGCTCTTCTCTAAATATTTGATAGAATTCACCTGTGAAGCCATCTGGTCCTGGGCTTTTGTTTGTTGGAAGATTTTTAATCACAGTTACAATTTCATTACTTGTGATTGGTCTGTTCATATTTTCTCTTTCTTCCTGGTTCAGTCTTGGAAGGTTATACCTTCTAAGAATTTGTCCATTTCTTCCAGGTTGTCCATTTTATTGGCATAGAGTTGCTTGTAGTAGTCTCTTAGGATGCTTTGTATTTCTGTGGTGTCTGTTGCAACTTCTCCCTTTTCATTTCTAATTTTATTGATTTGAGTCCTCTCTTTTTCTTGATGAGTCTGGCTAATGGTTTATCAATTTTGTTTATCTTCTCAAAGAACCAGCTTTTAGTTTTATTGATCTTTGCTATTGTTTTCTTTGTTTCTATTTCATTTATTTTTGCTCTGATCTTTATGATTTCTTTCCTTCTGCTAACTTTGGGTTTTGTTTGTTCTTCTTTCTCTAGTTCCTTTAGGTGTAATGTTAGATTGTTTATTTGAGATTTTTCTTGTTTCTTGAGGTAGGCTTGTATAGCTATAAATTTCCCTCTTAGAACTGCTTTTGCTGCATCCCATAGGTTTTGGATCGTTGTGTTTTCATTGTCATTTGTCTCTAGGTATTTTTTGATTTCCTCTTTGATTTCTTCAATGATCTCTTGGTTATTTAGTAATGTATTGTTTAGCCTCCATGTGTTTGTGTTTTTTACATTTTTTTCTCCTGTAATTCATTTCTAATCTCATAGTGTTGTGGTCAGAAAAGATGCTTGATATGATTTCAATTTTCTTAAATTTACTGAGGCTTGATTTGTGACCCAAGATGTGATCTATCCTGGAGAATGTTCTGTGCGCACCTGAGGAGAAAGTGTAATCTGCTGTTTTTGGATGGAATGTCCTATAAATATCAATTAAATCTATCTGGTCTATTGTGTCATTTAAATCTTATGTTTCCTTATGTATTTTCATTTTGGGTGATCTGTCCATTGGTGTAAGTGAGGTGTTAAAGTCCCCCACTATTATTGTGTTACTGTCGATTTCCTCTTTTATAGCTGTTAGCAGTTGCCTTATGTATTGAGGTGCTCCTATGTTGGGTGCATATATATTTATAATTGTTATATCTTCTTCTTGGATTGATCCCTTGATCATTATGTAGTGTGCTTCTTTGTCTCTTATAATATTCTTTATTTTAAAGTCTACTTTATCTGATATGAGTATTGCTACTCCAGCTTTCTTTTGATTTCCATTTGCATGGAATATCTTTTCCATCCCTTCACTTTCAGTCTGTATGTGTCCCTAGGTCTGAAGTGGGTCTCTTGTAGACAGCATATATATGGGTCTTGCTTTTGTATCCATTCATCAAGCCTGTGTGTTTTGGTTGGAGCATTTAATCCATTCACGTTTAAGGTAATTATCGATATGTACGTTCCTATGACCATTTTCTTAATTGTTTTGGGTTTGTTTTTGTAGGTCGTTTTCTTCTCTTGTGTTTCCCACTTAGAGAAGTTCCTTTAGCATTTGTTGTAGAGCTGGTTTGGTGGTGCTGCATTCTCTGAGTTGTTGCTTGTCTGTAAAGCTTTTGATTTCTCCGTTGAATCTGAATGAGATCCTTGTTGGGTAGAGTAATCTTGGTTGTAGGTTCTTCCCTTTCATCACTTTAAGTATATCATGCCACTCCCTTCTGGCTTGTAGAGTTTCTGCTGAGAAATCAGCTGTTAACCTTATGGGAGTTCCCTTGTATGTTATTTGTCGTTTTTCCCTTGCTGCTTTCAATAATTTTTCTTTGTCTTTAATTTTTGCCAATTTGATTACTATGTGTCTCAGCGTGTTTCTCCTTGGGTTTATCCTGTATGGGACTTGCTGCGCTTCCTGGACTTGGGTGGCTATTTCCTTTCCCATGGTAGGGAAGTTTTCAACTATAACCTCTTCAAATATTTTCTCGGGTCTTTTCTCTCTCTTTTCTCCTTCTGGGACCCCTGTAATGTGAATGCTGTTGTGTTTAATGTTGTCCCAGAGGTCTCTTAGGCTGTCTTCATTTCTTTTCATTCTTTTTTCTTTATTCTGTTCCACAGCAGTGAATTCCACCATTCTGTCTTCCAGGTCACTTATCCGTTCTTCTGCCTCCATTCTTCTGCTATTGATTCCTTCTAGTGTAGTTTTCACTTCAGTTATTGTATCGTTCCTCTCTGTTTGTTTGTTCTTTAATTCTTCTAGGTCTTTGTTAAACATTTCTTGCATCTTCTCGATCTTTGCCTCCATTCTTTTTCCGAGGTTCTGGATCATCTTCACTATCATTGTTCTGAATTCTTTTTCTGGAAGGTTGCCTATCTCCACTTCATTTAGTTTTTTCTGGGGTTTTATCTTGTTCCTTCATCTGGTACATAGTCCTCTGCCTTTTCATCTTGTCTATCTTTCTGTGAATGTGGTTTTTGTTCCACAGGCTGCAGGACTGTAGTTCTTCTTGCTTCTGTTGTCTGTCCTCTGGTGGATGAGGCTATCTAAGAGGCTTGTGTAAGTTTCCTGATGGGAAGGACTGGTGAGGCCCATCTCTTCTGCCCCTGGAAATCATGAAAGTGTTTTTGCTTATTAATAACCATTGTCTGTCATCGTGTGCTAATACAATTTGTTTTTAGTATTTTAATATTTCTTTGATTATTTCAAAGGGATGTGGAAGGGGGGAGTTAAATGTGTAAGTTCAGGTCACCATCATGAGACAGCTGGCGGCTGCTGCATTTGCTGCGGTTAATTTACCTACTGTAAAATGCACTCATTCCAAGTGTACGGTCCTATGGCTTTGTGGATTTCTGGGACTGTGTAACCATCACCACATCCAGTTTTAGCACATTTCCATCACCCCAGAAAAATCCTCTGTGCTCATTTGCGGTCAGTCCTGCCTCCACCCCAGCCTCTCATTGATGTGCTCCCCCCTCTATGAATTTGGCTTTTTGGACATTTCATAAGAATGGCCTCATATTGTACAATCCTTTGGGTGACCTCTTTCACTTAGCATGATGTTTCTGAGGTTTATTCATGTTATACTTTGTATCAGTGTTCCATTTCTTTTTATTGCTGAGTAGTATTCCATTGTATGGATATATCCCATTGTCTATCCATTCCCCAGTTGGTGGGCACTTAGTTCCCAGCTTTTGGCTAAGATGAATAAATTCATGTGCATGTTTTTGTGTGGACATATGTTTTCATTTATTTTAAAGATAGTTACCTAGGTGTAGAGTTGTGGGGTCATTTGGTAAAGTTGATGTTTAACTTTTTAAGAAACTGCCAGACTGTTCTCCACAGTTGCTGTGCTTCTGGCACCTCGAGCCAGAAGCCACGCTTCCTCAGCGGGTCCTTCCTCCCCCCACACCAGTTTCTGTTGCATTTCTGTCCTTACTGTCTCTCAGCCTGTGTCCTTCTCTTTGGTGTCACTGTTGCCACTCTAGCTCAGAGGACCCTCGTCTCTTTCCTGATAATTGCAGTTGGCTTCCAGCTGGTCCCTTTGCCTTCTCCTTTCCTTCCCCCATTACATCCTGATCGCTTTCCTGGGAAAAAGCTGGTGGTGGCTACAGTGCTCTGATGTTCAGTGATGTGATAAATGCCCTACTAGGGGCATGTACACATTGGTATGAGAGTGCTGGTTCTTGTTTGAGTGGTCCAGGTGCGATAACCAGGGGAGATGACATTTGAGCCAGGTCCTGAATAATGATGGTTTGGTGGGACGGCATGAGCAAAGACACCAAAGCACTAGTTACTTAACCTCTCTGTGCCTCAAATTCCCCACCTGGAATATGGGGGTAATAACAGGACCTACCAAGGACTGTTGTGAGCGTTAGAGGAGTTACTGTAAGTAAGGTGCATGGCACGTGGCGAGAACTCTCTGAGTCTTAGCTAGTATCCATATTATTATTATTGATGGAATGGTCTGGTGCACAGCGAAACACGGTAGATTCAGTTTGTCTTCTTCACCTGCCTTCTTTTTAAAACAAAGGTCACAAACTGTAGTGTCTGCAGGAGCCAGGCAGGCCCCCAAGTGGCTGTACAGGCCAGATGGGGTCTGAAAGGCACTTGCTCCAGTAAGTGCACCAGTACAAGGGGCAGCGCTGCCCAGCCCAGCTGACGGCCGTCATGCAGAAATGGGGCCCAGTGCTGCCAGAAAAGTCACAAATCCAGAATTCTGTGTGAAACCTTCCAATTTTTAAATGTTGGTGATTAATTTAAAACATACTAAAACCTGTACAAACCTAGCTGACTACATCTGTGGGCCATATTTAACCTGAAGGCCACCAGCTTGTGTAACCTTTCTTTGAAGGTCTCTTCTGGGGTCACCAGCTCAAGTCCAGCACAACTCTCTCCCAGGGTGGGATTAGCTTGGGTTTGAAGGCTGGTTTTTATGAGCCCCTTTGCCTTGCAGGACTTCTCCAGACAGGTTATGTCACCGACAGAGGCTGCCCTGAAGCTCCCTGTGGCCTGGAGACTATGTACAAGAGGAATGGTCTGATGGCTAGCGTGCTGGTCACCTCTGCCACTCCACAGGTACTGGGGCCGCGGGACCGGGGCCGGGGCCGTGGGGGGGGTGGGTGGGCCGGGGCTCCTTGCAGCTGACCCAGGCCCCCTGAGTCTTGGCCCGGGGGCTGCAGGCCTCCATGAATGCCACCATTCTTAGCCCTCCCCACCAGCCATGCCAGGCATGAGATTTGGGAGGCAGTCAGTCCTGAGGATCAGTGTGTTTTCTGAAGCCGTTCTCTTCAAAGAAAAACAAATACCTGCCTAGTCCAGTCGTAGCAAGTGCCACATTCCATTTTGGTGGCAAGAAGGGATCAGACCTTTCCCAAGCAAAGCCGTGGCTGATTATAAATAGGTCACACATTCTGGAATGAAGTCAGACAGAAGTGCTTCCAGCTGGCCCCGTGTTCCTATTTACCTTGCTCAGGAGGAAATGGCTGTAAGGGCTGGTGGTCGAGAGTGGCCTGGGCTCGGGCCCCTGCCCTGGGGGTTTGGGAGTTTGCTTTCCAAGTTCTGTAATAGAACAGAGGCAGGCGGGGGAGGGGGTGTCATCTGAGGCCTGGGGAGACCACCATGTCAGATGCATAACGCTGGGCTCCTGTGATAAACGGACAAGGGGGTGCTCCGTGTTCTGAACTCACAAGGCCCTCATGGTCGAGCTGGGCTTTTGAAATGATCCTGTGCAATCAGCTAGAATTCATAGGAACCAATCCATTTCTTATAACCCTTTAAAAAAATTCCTTAGCTTGATCTCTGGTTCTGAAAGCAGACTTGTGGGTACCCGTTAAAATTCCCAGATGGCGCCAGTATACATTTAAATGAAGTTACTGTGTCGTCATCACCACCACCACCTCCACCGCTACCACTGAATGTATTTGGGGCAACTTTTGATTAAATAAGACCGCTTGTATGAGTGTGTATGTTTGGGGCAGGTGCAATGGGGTGTTACAGGAAAGTTATAAAACCTGAAATTCCAGGAATGGACTCTGTCTGGTAACTGGAGGAATCAGACTTCTCTTTCCATTTACAGTTTACACTCCGTCTAGAGTAAAACTTCTTTTTTAGCCTCCGTCTGTGTATATATGTATACATACACATATGTGTGCAAACACACACATATACTATATATATCTACATATATGTGTATATATACAAATATACATGTATGTGTGTATCCAGAACGTGGTGAGAGCTCAATAAATATTTGTTGAATGAACGAACAAATGAATGCATGTCTAATTGAAGTGCTCAATACATTTTGGTGACTGAGTGACACGTTTATACAGATAGACACCCATGATTTAGTGCTTAACTGTATACCGGGCACTTCTTTTGTACATTCCACAGGCATGATCTCACTTAATCCTCACAATAACCCCATCAGGCATGTGCTGTTGTTTCACCCCCAGTTTATAGGTGAGGAAACTGAGGCAGGGAGCAGTGAATGAACTGGCTTCAAATGAACTGGCTTCACAGCTGGTCAGCGGTGGGTGGGGATTCACAGCCAGGCCTCTGTGACTCTGGAGCCACTGGTCCTGACCACGATGACATTACACTCCCCGGAAGAAGGTCAGCCCTGTCACCTGCTTCAGGCTGCTCCGTGGAAGGGGAACATGGAAGTGCAGAATGATTTATTGGTAGCCATTGCTCAGGGTCTGTAAGACCGAGGGGTAGAATCGATGGCCAGTTCCAGAAGTATTCAGGATTAATCTTTATTACTTTTCAAAAGTTTAACACAGATTCTCCTCAGAGGAGAATGTCCCATCGCCCGTGGAACTTTCAAAATAACCATGCCTGAGCCCACCCAGGCCCCTTGAATCAGCATCGCCCAGGGAGGGGATCCTGCCAGTTGCTTTGTAAGCTTCATTTTGTATGACCTGTGCCACAGCCCTGGGGAGCAGGTTCTAATGGTGCCATTTTACAGATGGTAGCTGAGGCCCTGCGAAGTGAAGAGGTCAGACAGCAGCTTGGGTGGAGCTGGCATTCTAAGCAGGCCTGTCTGACTTCAGAGCTCAGAGCTTCTTAAGATCATCTTAGAGTTTTTGGTAGCCTTTAAATGACAGAGGCCTATTGAAATCTACAGGTTTAAGTTTCTGCTCCTCCTTTTAACCTCACGTTTTCAGTTGTTGACTATTGGTTTCCCTCCCTGGCCTAAAAACACTCTAGTTTCCAGTAAGATTGCAAAGTTTTTCCAGATATAGCCATTTTGGAAAGAGTGAAATAAAGGGGAATTAATAAAAGCATATTCTCTAAATCCCGGTCCAAGATGTTGAGGTTAATGGAAACCACAAAATCCCTCTTCACAGGTTGAGACGAATAAAACCGTTTATGAACAGGGCACAGTTTTGGGGTGGTAAGCTCTATTGGTTCCCCAAAGTAGAATTTGATGGAATTAAGTAAAATTGAAGAGAAGGTATGTTCAGCATTCTGGGATGCCTACAGTATTGGGTTTCATGTAACTGGCCACATCTGGGGAGTTTAACTTGCTCTTTTACAGGAGACCTTTCCTTTACGTGCAGGACTCCCGGTGTTCTTCTTAACAAGGGGCTCTACTAAATATAACTTTCACGCCGTCTCCAAAACTGGCCGGTTACCTCTCACCTCATCAGCTAACAGGCTTTGGATTCCAAGTGGCCCCTACATGAAATAAGCCTTGAGAGTCAGTTTAACATTTTGTATAATAATTTCCTGCAATGAATTTAAGTAGAAAAAAAAAAAGGTGAAACCAGGTAATGTTTGAAAAACATAACAAAACAGGTGATCTCCTCAGGCCTCCTAAGATGTGAAGGGTGGGCTGTATCTTTTCACCGCCACCCCCCCCCGCCACAGAGGCAGCTGGAAGCAGTTGGGGTGTAGTGAGCGAGGGCATGTATGATTGAGGGGTAAGAGAGATATACAACTGGGCTCACGTTCCGGCTCTTCAGTTTCCTAGGTGAGATACATTAGGGAAGTAGCACTGCCTCTACTTCCTTATCTGTAGGATGGGAATAATAATAGTGTGTACTCAGAGAGTTGTTACGAGAGTTAAATTAGATTATGCATATGAAGTGCTTAACACAGTGCCTGGAATAGGGGAAAGCACTAAACAACAGAAGCTTTTATCATTGTACGGTTCTGCCCCTCTTGCATCCTCAGTTCTGAGGTTTGGGAGTCAGTGATTGTGGAGTCAGCCAGACTGCTCAGGCGGCCCCATCTCTCCCTGTCCTCTGCAGGGCAGCAGCAGCTCAGACTCTCTGGAGGGCCAGGGCTGCGACTATGCCAGCAAGAGCTACGATGCCGTTGTCTTCGATGTCCTGAAAGTGACTCCCGAGGAGTTTGCTGTAAGTAACAGGACTGATGTGGGTGGCTGGGCACCATAACGGGGAGCTCGAGGGGGTCACTGCTCAGGCTTGTTTGCTCAGATTGGAAACAAGCTGTATATCCAACAATAGGGGATTGCCGAATAAAGTATTCTTTATGAAATACCATGTGGCGTTAAAAAAGGGTGATGTCTGCAGGGAGGGGTAAATTAGGAGTTTGGATTAAAATATACACACTACTCTATATAAAACAGACAACAAAGAAGGACCTACTGTGTAGCACAGGGAACTATACTCAATATCTTGTAATAACCTATAATGGGAGAGAATGTAAAAAAAAGAATATATATATATATATATATATATAGCTGAATCACTTTGCTGTATACCTAAAACTAACACAACATTGTGAATAAACTATATTTCAATAAAAAGTTTTTAAAAATAAAAAAACCCACAAATATTTTCAGTAGGTGTATTATAGTACCTGGTTTGGAAAAATTGTTGGAGCAGAAAAACCTTTGTACCTATCTGGTTACAGATGCATTACAAAATTAATTTTAATACTTGTTGCATTGCTATAAAGATCAAAATTAAAAAAAGAATTAAGGAAGGAATGTATAATATAATTATATGAAAGCAAAATAATAAATAACTTTGAAGGATAAAAAAACAGGAAGCTGTCTATCTAGGAATTTAACTACCTTGGAAGGCGTACACAATATATATGAATAGTAAGTGAAAGGAACAGGTTACAGCAGGGGTCCCCAACCCCTGGGCTGAGGACCGGTACCGGTCCGCGGCCTATTAGGAAGCGGGCCGCACAGCAGGAGGTGAGCAGCGGGCGAGCGAGCGAAGCTTCATCTGCCGCTGCCCATCGCTCGCATTGCCGCCTGAACCGTCCGCTCCTCCCCACCCGGTTGGAGAAATTGTCTTCCACGAAACCGGTCTCTGGTGCCAAAAAGGTTGGGGACCACTGGGTTACATCACAACTTACAGAGAATAGTGCCATTTTTAAAAAGCATGCACAACACCTACATATTTATATTTGCATAAGAAGAGGTCTAGATCCGATGTTTACATATTCTTAAATACGTGGATACCTATATAGCCAAACATATTATTTACTGTAGTTTCTGGTTGTAGGATTCTAAATAATTGGAATTTAATTTTTCTTCTTTTTGTTTATTTTTACTCTCTATATTTTTGCAATGACTGTTTTCTACGATGATAGACAATATTATTTGAACAAATTCTGTAATTATAAATTAAAAAGAATTGTTTTTCCTTCAGCCAGCGTGTTGCTGCTGGTCAGACCCTGTGCTTCTTTGTTGTGGAGGAGCAGGCTTGGCTCCTCGTTTTGCCATGACCTGGTTTCTTCCTTGTGCACTTTGAGGGTGGAGGGAGGACGTCAGCTCTGGGGTGGCCTGATTGCAAGCGCTGCCCAGGGCTGCATTTCTCTGCAGAACCACGGAATTATTTCTGGCCATGCCCACTTTTTCCTGGTCCCCTTGCTGTAACAGGTTTGGTGCCCTCCAGGGGTCTATGGAGCTAAGTGGGCCCCATCTCTTTGCTCTGCCATCGCTTGCTCCCACGTTTACTTTGTGCCAGGCCATGCTGAGCCTGGCACATATGTCACCTCCCTCAGTGTGTCTGAGGGATCCTCTTAAAATCAGTGTAAAACTCTTTAGGGGCTCCCTTATACTAGAATGAGATCCGGAATTCCTCGTGAGCCTCCAGGGCCCCGTGGTCTGGCCAAGCCTCCTCTCCTGCCCCATCTCCTTGCTCCCCAGCTACACGCCAGCTGCCTCTTTCTTCCCCAGACTCACCTGGCATCCCCCTGCCTCAGGGTCCTGTGCTTCTTCTTCCTTCTGTCCTAATGGCTCTTTCCCACATGTCTCCCAGTCTCTGTTCAGATGTCAGCCCTAGACAGGAATTTCACGGGCTAAAGTAGCATCTGTACATCACACGCTTCCCTGACCCTGCTCTGTTTTCTTCATATCTCTAATGACTGCCCTACATTACATTCTGTAATAGTGTTTTGTATGGTCTGTCTCCTCCACTAGAATGCAAACTCCTAAAGGACAGGAACTTTATCTCTTTCACGGCTCTTTCCCCATTGCCCAGAATAGTGCCTCCCTCATAGTACACGTTGACTAGAAGAATTCAGTCCTCAGAACAACCTGATGAGGCAGATTATTAGCTCCCGATTTTCTAAGAAAGAAACTAAGGATCTAAGAGATTGTTTTTTTTTAACCTGGATCATATAGCCAGATGTGGGCAGAGCCAGGTCTGAAACCTTCATCTCCTCATTATTCACCTAATGCTGGATGGTGATCACAAGGGCAGCTCCCACTTTTGAACACCTACTTTGTCTAGGTCTTGTGCTAAATGTTTTACATGCATTAATCTAATGTACTTTTCACCACAGCCTTACAAATTAGGCATATTTATTATTCCCAGTATACTGTCACCAGCATAGAGAGGAAAATCACCTCTTCACACAGATAGTAAGTGGCATTATCCGTCTGGGCTTTAAAACCAGGGCTTCTGACATTCTAGACCAGTAGAAATATAATCTGAGCCACATATGCAATTTAAAAATTTTTAGTAGCCACATTAAAAAAGGTGAAATTACTTTAAAAATATTTTTTATTTAACTTGCTGTATCTAAAATATTATCATTTCAACCTGTAAACAACATGAAATTGTTGAGATACTTTGCATTCTTTTTTCACACTAAATCTTCAAAACTCAACGTAGTCTTCTAAACTTAAGAGCGCTGGTGACATTTCAGATCCTCAGTAGCCGCGTGAGGCTAGTGACCACTGTATTAGACAGCGTAGTGCTAGTCTGTCCTCTCAGGCACAAAACTGTAGTGCATCTCTCTCCTTTAGAAGACATCATGGACCTTGCTGGCTTAGCTTCTATATTCTATTTGCTTTTGTCTGCTTGTTGTATTTATTTATTTATTTATTTAGGCTGCGTTGGGTCTGCGTTGCTGTGCGCAGGTTTTCTCTAGTTGCAGCGAGTGGGAGCTACTCTTTGTTGCAGTGCGCGGGCTTCTCATTGCAGTGGCTTCTATTTGTTGTGGAGCATGGGCTCTAGGCGTGCGGGCTTCAGTAGTTGCAGCACGCAGACTCAGTAGTTGTGGCGCACGGGCTTAGTTGCTCTGTGGCATATAGGATCTTCCCAGACCAGGGCTCGAACCAGTGTCCGCTGCGTTGGCAGGCAGGTTCTTAACCACTGAGCCACCAGGGAAACCCTGCTTGTTGTATTTTTGAGCTGTGTTTTTTAGCTTTGTGAAAGGAATGAAGCAATAATGAGGTTTAAAAATCCCTTTATAGTTGTTCCCCACGTGGAAAGGCAGAGAGTTAGGCTGCGCCTAGAACATCATTGTCCAGCCAGACCCCTTGGTGAGATTTTGGGCCTGGTTTTCTAGTCTCAGCCCTAGAGTGCTGCTCAGCCCAGCCCAGTCTGGGAAGACTGTAGGGAAGGGCAGTGAAGGCTCTGAGGGTGCAGCACTAACACTTGGCTGCTCCTGCCAGAGCCAGCGTGTCTTCAGCTTAGATGTGAAGCCAGGTCCCCTGGGGTCTTTGGTCTTTGGGGAAGTATTGGAGCTGCCAGGTGTTGGAACTGAACCAGACCACCTGGTATTTTAGTTTCCTGTCTAATAATATGAAAGAAAGGAAAAAGCCAGACACGAGAGTCCAATAAAAAAATCATTTGAGTGATTCTGGGAAGATGGCGGTGGCGGCAGCATAGTTCTTTATTCTCCCTGAATCCCCACATAAAAACATCCAGAACAACTAGATAGCAAACCCTGAAACCCATGAGAAATATTTACAATAAAATTAGGTGTCAAGTTATCCCTATCAAGCCCAAAATACAAATGGCTGGGGATACTCCACCAGTATCAAAAAGACCTGCAGAGTATCAGCTTCAGTATAAGAGAAAGCAGAAGTAAGTATTGGGGCATTTGACAGACCAGAGAATAGGAGAACCCCAGAATTTCCATCAGGAATTCACTGGAAAGTTCGGCAGATTAATGTGAGAATAGCAACTGAAATTGACAGGAATTTTGACCACTCAGATAATGGATGGGTGGAAGAGATCTGTGGACTAGCCCTATGAGCTCTTGAGACCAACCGACCAGGGCTCACTTCCAGAAGAAGGCTCCATATCGGAGAGAAATTCAGTGTGGGAGTGGACTGAAAATGATCAGGATAGGGAAAGTTAAGGAAAAAGGAGGTCTAAATAAATGTGTGTGTGTGTGTGTGTGTGTGTATGTGTGTGTGTGTGTGTGTGTGAAATCTCAAAAAACAACTGCATGTTGTTGAACACTACATGAAAGTAACCAAAAGAAGAGCTATATGAAGTTAGAAAAGCTACCCTGAACCATGTTCCCCTCTAGAAAATTAGGAAAACTAATTTTACATAAAAATAAGCAACAGAAAATTATTGATATCAGTCTTTCAAAGTTATTATAAGAAAAAAAGAGTAAGGACAGAATGCTGTAGATAACGAAAGCATGCCAGAAAGACATGCCTTAAAACAGATAAAAACTATAACCTTTCTATTTCAAAATAAGCTAAGAGAAGATATTAAGATCATACTGTAAGACATGAACAACATAAGTCTGAAATAGAAAAATCTCAGAAATGAGGTGGCAGAGTTAGGAAAGCATTGAAAATAAAAGTTATTTTGGAAATGAATGTTGAAGTAGAAGGAACACAAGAATAGATAAACATAACAGAAAATGCCTTAAGGGAGGAAAAATTTTAAGATCAAAATAAATGAAGAAAGAGATAATAAGACTTTGAAAAAAGTGATAGGACTTCCCTGGTGGTGCAGTGGTTAAGAATCCGCCTGTCAATGAAGGGGACATGGGTTCGAGCCCTGATCCGGAAAGATTCCCACATGCCGTGGAGCAACTAACCCCGTGTGCCACAACTACTGAGCCTGCAATCTAGAGCCCGGCTCTAGAGCCCACGAGCCACAACAACTGAGCCCACGTGCCACAACTACTGAAGCCTGTGTGCCTAGAGCCTGTGCCTTGCAACAAAGAGAAGACACTGCAGTGAGAAGCCCATGCACCACAACGAAGAGTAACCCCCGCTTGCTACAACTAGAGAAAGCCTGCATGCAACAAGGAAGACCCAACGCAGCCATAAAAAAAGAAATAAATTGGGGGCTTCCCTGGTGGCACAGTGGTTGAGAGTCCGCCTGCCGATGCAGGGGACACGGGTTTGTGCCCCAGTCTGGGAAAATCCCACATGCCGCGGAGTAGCTAGGCCCGTGAGCCATGGCTACTGAGCCTGCACGTCCGGAGCCTGTGCTCCGCAACGGGAGAGGCCACAACAGTGAGAGGCCCATGTACCGCAAAAAAAAAAAAAAAAAAAAAAAAAAAAAGAAAGAAAGAAATTCATTTAAAAAAGTGACAAATATTAATGATAAGCAAAGAAGATCCAACATACAGATAATGTAAATCCCTGAAAGAGGAGAATAAAAGGCAAGGAAACTGAACAAATACTTAAACTATAATTTAAGAAGATGTTCACAAAATAAGAAAAGATTCAAACCTACATATTGAAAGAATATACTGTTACTCCATCTTGGCTGGAACCCCCCCCCCCCACCAAGTTCATAACTCAGTTGAGGAATTCTAGCATTCCAATGACAAGGAGGATGACCCAACTCTGAACTAGATTTCCCCCTTGTATGTGATATTCCATTGATCCAATAAATAAATCTTGGCACTCAATGCAAGTTCTTGGTCATGCTGGGGCAACCCAGAATGGTCAATACAAAGATATAGTCTTGGTAAACTACTTGGGTGATAAAATTATAGAGAAACTTGACAAAAGTCAAGATAGTGGTTACTTTTGACAGGAGGGAGGGACTTGTGATTGGGACAAGGCACATGGAGGAACTCCTTTTTTTTTCTTAATTGTGGTGAACTATATGTAACACAAAAATTACCATCTTAACCATTTAAAATGTACAGTTCAGTTGTGTTAAGTACATTCACACTACTGTGCAACCAGTCTTCAGAGCTGTTTTCATCTTGCAGACCCGAAACTCTGTGCCCATTAAACAACTCTCCATCCCCCCAGCCCCCACCATTTACTTTCTGTCTCTGTGAATCTGACTACTCCAGGTATCTCATATAAGTGGAACCATACAGTGTTTGTTTGTCTTTTTGTAACTGGCTTATTTCACTTGGCATAATGTCCTTGAGGTTCATCTATGTTGTTGCATGTGTCAGAATTTCCTTTCTTTTTAACGTCAAATAATACTCCATTGTGTGTATATACCACATTTCTGGGGTCCATTCTGCCATCGATTGGGGTGGCTGTTTCTTGACCTGGATGACGGTTATAAGGTGTTTGCCTTATAATTAAGTCATCAAACCATGCATTTGTTTAATGTGGTTTCCTGTTAATGTGTGTCATTTTATGGTCAAAAGGGTTAAGATCATTTCAAAGGTCCTTATAGTTTTAGTGGGGTGCTCTGCAGCTAGACCTCAGTCCTTCTCCCCAGTGGCTGGAAGCAGAGCACAAAGCAAAGCAGGAACTTGTCTTTGTCATCAGCAGATCATGGACATTCTTCTAGATCAATATATATAGATTTAATCCTCTATTTTTAATAGCTGCATAATATTCCAGAGTCTGCATGTACCATATTTTTTTTCAACAAGTTCCTTTTTTGATGGCCTTTTAGATTACTTCCAGATTTTTACTACTACAAATAATTGTTCAGTAAACATCTATATGCGTCTCTGTATCTAAATGTAGATCTCTCTCTCTCTATTCTTATATACCAGTGCTTTTCTTTCTGTACGAATTGGTATTGCTGTGTCAATAGTATGCTCATTTCAATTTTTAGGAGATAATATCTAAACGTAGTGCCTGATCCTGGATGAAGAAAAGCTTGCTGTAAAAGACAGTATTGGGATAATTAGCAAATTTTGAATGTGGACTGTATATTAGATAATACGGTTGTACCAATGATAAATTTCCTAAGTATAATAATTTTATCATTATGTAAGAGGATCATCTTGTTCTTGGGAAATAAAATGCTGAAGGATTAAGAGGTGAAGAGTCATAATATCTGTATTTTACTCTCAAATGGTTCAGAAAAAATGTGTGTGTGTGTATATAATTTTATAGATATATATGTGTATAATTATATACATAAAAATAAAGCAAATGAGGCCAAATGTTAATAATGAAGCTAGGTGAAAGGTTATAGAGTTTATCATATTATTCTCGCAAATTTTTTGTAAGTTTGACATTAAAAAATAAAATGTTAAGAACTTTTTTTTTATGGGTTACTGCCAGATTACTTTCCAAAAAGAACTGAGCAACTCATAGTCCCATTAGTTGTGATGGCACTGATGGACCACAAATGGTGTCTTCCTCTTTAATTTGTATTTCCTCGACTATGATTCTAAAATTGTCAGAAACAGCAGCTCTGGGAGTAGAAGCAGGAATGTATCTTTGGAGCTGATTACTTTTTGTTCCGTGAGCCCTCCTGGGGCTCATTTGGATTGATCTAAATGCAAATTGAAAGATATCTTCTATTATAAGACATACCACTGATTTGCCAACAGCTTTCTTTGTTTATTTGGACTCGGGGAGAGCCTTATACTATAAGGTTGCGGCTGGGAAGAGGGGATTTAGTCAGCCACTGTTAGAGGGAAAAGCACTACATTGAACATATGCAAAAACCAGTTTGTTTTCTTTTTGGCTAATTTGCTGTCATTTATCCACATAAAGCCACCTCCTCTTTTTCTGTAGGGCTGTATTGTGACGTGATCCACTAGGTCTCTCCATTCTGAAAGCTTCATCTCTACAGAAACGTTCTGTAATATGTGGAGATTGGCCATTTCCTTAAAAATCATGGATTTGTAGGGGGCCCTGGGCTAGGAGGGAGGAGGTGGGAGAAGGGGTTAGGGTGAAGGAAGGCATTGCCAGGTGACTAGCTTAATTGGATAGCCCGTATTAAGGCTTTATTTTCGAAAATAAAGAGAAGCCATAAGAGACTTGTTCCTGAGTGTCCTCATCACAGGCACGTGCCCTCACCACGGCAGGAACCACGAGGGCCTCATTGTCTTGTGTTTCTGTTGAGGCTGTGCCACACCCCTAGGAGCCTGGGAGCCAGCTGTGAAAAGGGGCAGGACCTGACCTCGCCCTCCGGTCCCCACTCCTACCCACATCCTCCCTTTTGGTAAAACTGCCTGCCTCCAACTTCTGGAGAAGGATTGCTCATCAGCAACCTTTTCTACGTGTGTTTGGCTTTGTAGTAAAATGACATGAAATTTATAATCTGATGATTTTACCTACCTGTCTATGGATTCTTACTCTGGACACTGCATCTTTTTCGGCCAGAATCGAGAAGATAGAAATAGGAGAGATTCTTCTGAAAACCCTCTGATTGTGTGTATGGGACCAACCATTCTATTTTCAGTCTCGTGTCCTCTGTTGTGGTCTGTCTTGAATAAAATACCTGAACACATTTTCTGATTTATGGTCTGAGTGGGAATCAGAATATTTGAAACTCGGACCATCCAAAAAACTATGAAATGTAAAGTCACTATTTTAGGGCTTCCCTGGTGGCACAGTGGTTGAGAGTCCGCCTGCCAATGCAGGGGACACGGGTTTGTGCCCCGGTCCGGGAGGATCCTACATGCCGCGGAGCGGCTGGGCCCGTGAGCCATGGCTCCTGAGCCTGTGCTCCGCAACGGGAGAGGCCACAACAGTAGGAAGCCCGTGTACCGCAAAAAAAAAAAAAAAATAAATAAATAAAGTCACTATTTTAATACATCATTTGGAAATTCAGGAGCAAACCCTAGAACTGATGGCAGGATGGAAAGGAAGTTTTCTCATTTTCATATTAGCAGACTTTTGGTTCTTTTCCTAAGGGACATTACAAGCATCCTGCTGGTTCTTCCGGATTGGGAGTTAACTTGAACTGCGGGAGAGATTTCCAAGGCCCTGTGAGCTCTCAGCTGAAATCTCCTGTTTTCACAAGGCCTTTCTCTTCCCCAGGATGGCAGAATTAATCCACGTGTGAGGAGCACTTCGCTAACAATCTCCATGGGTCTGGCAGGAGAAATGCCAGTCTATTTGCACTGCCTGGGAGGGAGCTTAGGGCCCTGTAGCTCTGGGCCAGACACACAAGCCCGCGGGCTTCAGCACATAGTAACCACTCACGTTGTGCTGACATCCAGGGCCTGCTTGCCACAGGAGGGTGGACCCAGAGGTGGAAGAGCTCAGACTCCCTGGTGCCATCCCCGTCTCTGCTGAGCTTCCATTAGTGGAGGCATTTCACCTCAGTGCCCATGATGAGCACCAGCCCCTTGGAGGGATGAAGCCGCCTCCTTATTTCTGTCTCCTCCTCAGCCCTGGAGATGGTATGCTTTGGCCTGCATCCTGTGTTTCCCAGAAATCCAGTGATCTTGGACCACCTTTAAATTGTGCCAAGAGGTGACCACAATTCTGCACCTAAGCCCTGGATTGTGGTTACAGCTGACATGCCATGTGTGTTGCCATTTTTCTCCAATGTATTCTTGACACGAGATTTTTTCTCATGACAGTATTTGCTGACTTGATGTAACAGCCTCCTTTAAGTGTTTTTTTTTTTTTTTTTTTTGTGGTACGTGGGCCTCTCACTGTTGTGGCCTCTCCCATTGCGGAGCACAGGCTCCGGACGCGCAGGCTTAGCGGCCATGGCTTACGGGCCCAGCCGCTCCGTGGCATGTGGGATCTTCCCGGACCAGGGCACGAACCCGTGTCCCCTGCATCGGCAGGCAGACTCCCAACCACTGCACCACCAGGGAAGCCCTCCTTTAAGTATTTTTTAGAGCAACTTTGAAGAACGGATGTTCAAACAAATTAATGGTCCCTTATTTCCTAGCTCATGTATTGGGCAGGAACCATAAGTTCATATGCCAATACATAAGCCCATCTATGTGACTCCTCTTTTGCCAAAAAAATTATGATATGTAAACATGTATATGATCTTTGTGAAAATGCAAGACAAGAGGTACAGAATGCCTGGCACCTGTATGTGTACGCACACATATATGTACACATATACATATATAGAGAGGGCATCTATTAGGTGCCAGGCATTCTGTACCTCTTGCCTTGAATTCTCACAACGATCCTATTAGATAGGGATTATTGTCACCATATTCTAGATGTGGCAGCTGAAACTGGGGGAGGTTAAAGTCATGTATCAAAGAGAATATTGCTATTAAGTTATGGTGTCCAGACGCACGCCCAAGCCCTGTGGATTCCAGAGCCCATGTCTGTTCAGTGCATCGTGTCCTCCCAGATGCCCTGTGTACAATGGACAGGTGTCTTCTCTCATTAGTGGGCACCCAGAAGCTCTCATCTCTCCTTTCCCTGGCCTGTCACAGAAGCATCTGTTAACTGGTTCCTGGCATCCCATGTGACATATGGAGATAGGTATAGGTCATGTGAAGTCAGCCCAGTCCATGCCTTGGCCTGCAGAGCTGTCAGCAATGACACTTTCTCTTACTGTCACCTGATGAGCTTCTAGCGATGGGAACAGATTTTTAACTGGATGTGTGTTTTCCCTATTGACAGAACTAGTGCTTCTTAAGCTAGCTGTGATAAAGGACCAGTTTTTTCCTTTCCCATCACTTAATGACTGATACTTTAAAAAAATACAATAAAAATGTCATGGGGATTGCTATAAAAGTTTCCAAATGCTTGCTCTCAAATTCCGTAATTATCTCATTGTGGGCTGGTGGAATAAACAGTTCATGGTCCAACACTGGTCTGTGGATGCATCTTGAATAGCACTTTACCATATAATTTAGAGGAGGCTTAGGCTTCAGAAGAAACGTACACTTTCTATAAGCCACAATTTAAAAAGAAAAAATTTTACAGTAATAGATAGTGTCTCTGTTTAGCATGCTAACTTATAATATGGTGTCTGCAACTTTTTAAAATTGTAAAAGTAATTCATACTTGAAACAAAAAGTCAAATAGAACGAAAATATCCAAACTTAAAATGTTCCCCTTACTTTCACTCCCACCCTCCAAACTACTATTATCAATTCTTTTTTTAAAATTAATTAATTAATTAATTATGGCTGCGCTGTGTCTTACTTAGTTGCGGCACGCGAGATCTTTTAGTTGCGGCATGTGGACTTCTTAGCTGCGGCATGCATGCGGGATCTAGTTCCCCGACCAGGGAGTGAACCCGGGCCCCCTGCATTGGGAATGTGGAGTCATACCCACTGGACCACCAGGGAAGTCCCTCAATTCTTAAATTGGAAGTTCATCTCATGTTCGAGGAGGAAGGGTGGATCAAGATTTATGAAGAGGGAAGGGATGGGCGAGGCATTTTCAAAATTTACCCAATTTTTTACTCTATCTTGATTTTTATTTCAAGGGGGAAAGTATGACTTCTGAGCGTCATACTTTATTACAACTTTATTACTCTGTATAGTTTCAAAGTCACATGACAGCTGTTTTTGGTTTCCAGTATTTTCTAACCCCGATTCTCTTTTGTTGCAGAGCCAGATCACATTAATGGACATACCCGTGTTTAAAGCCATCCAGCCGGAGGTCTGTACCTTGTTCTTTACACTGTGCTACTAATGCTGGGGCTGGGAGGGGAGGATTTAGTCGGCCATGTTAGACTGACTCAGTTTCCCGGTTTCTCTCTTGAAGTCTCTATAAAGTCACGTTATTGATTTAAGCCCCCATTAAAGAGAGCATCCAGGAGCTTTCCATTCTCAGAGGTGCTCACTCTTTGAGTCAGGTGTTTAGGTTCTCCAGAGGATGTCACTGCATTTGGCCCCCTCTGGCAGGGCTGTGGGCAGTCAGTGCCTACCGCCTTCACACCTGAGTCAGGCCTGGCCACACTGATTCCTTTGCCCAGGCCACCTCTTCTGGAGATGCTCACTGTTGAGACAGAGATGGGAGAGAACATCTCCTAGAGAGCCTTCTTTCTGTTGATACCAAATGATGGTGGTTGCCTTGTTTCTGATTTTGAAGCCAGTTGCCGCAGCAAAACACATACAAATTCATGTTAAAAGCATACATATATTTTTAGAAACAGCATATTCAATAAAGAGAAAAAAAGTTGATTTTAGTCTTCGAAAAAAAATCCCTGGAAATGTTTAGCAGTTGATAATGAGGCTTTACAGTTATTTTAGACAGGATTCTGGTTTTCTTATCAAGTAATAGAAATCCATTTCGAGTAGCTGAATAGGCAGAAGAAGAATTTGTTACAAGCATAAAGGGGGCACTTTCAGAACCTGTGGCATGGAGTTCAGGCAGCCTGAAGAGCCGAGCAGGACGCAAGCCCTCTCCCTGCTCCCTGCCTCTCCTCTGCTTTTCCCTCTCCTCTGCTTTCCCCTCTCCTCTCTCTCCTGCCCTCTGTCCTGTCTGCCCCTGTGGTCCAACCTGGCCTCCCCGAAGGGCCCATATTTACGTGATGCCGTGGAAGCCGCCTTCCACACCTGAACCAGCAAATCTTAGTCCAGCCCCGCTGAGACCCGTGTCCGGTGCTGGTTCAGAGACTCAGGTCAGGAGTAGGTGGTCAAGATGAGCGAGAACAGCTGAGAGGACCCAGCCTTGTGAGTGGGGTGCAGATTTCAACGAAGAGGGGTGTGGGTGGTGGATATGTCAAAACTATGGTGTGAATTCCAGAACACCACTCTTAACATGATGCCCTTCTTCTTACAGACTTTGAGAAGAATAGCATATTTTAATACAAAGCCAGACAAAGGATCCAGGCCTTCCTAGAGCTGGCATCCAACCCACCACACATCAGGGGGAAACTAGTATTGCTAGCTGCACTCAG
Source organism: Monodon monoceros (assembly GCF_005190385.1). Lineage (NCBI taxonomy): Eukaryota > Metazoa > Chordata > Mammalia > Artiodactyla > Monodontidae > Monodon > Monodon monoceros. The sequence goes on from NW_021703782.1 coordinate 104,753,799, forward strand.
CGTTTGTGTGAAGACGTGGCAGTGATTTGTATTTCGGTGTGTGTGTGTGTGTGTGTGTGTGTGTGTGTGTGTGTTGTATTCATTAGGTTTGGGGGGCAGAACTATGTTTGCTTTTTTGAACTGGCTGACTTCAGTCTTTTTCTATTTTCTTCTAATGTGGGATTACACATTCTTTCTAATTAAAAACAAAAACAAAAACAGAAGACAGCCCAACAAACTACATGTTGGAGCCTCTTGGGGAAGTAGTTGTGCGATGGTTGCCTTAGTTCTCAGCTGAACCCGGCTCTGCTTAGCTTTGATCTGGAGCAGTTTAGACGCTTGGATCTTTATTCTTTGTCCTGAGCATCAAGGAGGACAGCCCAGCCTGCTGTGAGCCCAGGGAGGCTGGGGTGGCTGTTCGGGCTGACTGTAGGAGGGAAGGGATGGGGAATTCTTCAGAGGCACAAGGAGGGGCAGACCGAGACTTTTCCCAGGGCACTGCAGTTTGGAAGGTGCCTCTTTCAGGGCATATCTCGTTTCAAGTTGTCACAAGACATTAAGGTGGAGATGTTTTGCTTTCAAGACCAGCTTGGAGCTGTGGTTCTCAATCGTGGCTGCACGTCAGAATCACCTGGGCAGCCTTGGAGACACGGGGTGCCTGGACTCCACCCTAGACCGTGGAATCTGAGTCTCTGGGTTAGAGTCTAGAACACAGTCAGCTGTGTTTTGTATAGAAGCTTACCAGGTGATTCTGCTGCAGAGTGAGGATTAAGAATGAACTGCTTCGAGGCATCTGGAGAGACCCTAAACTTTTATGTCTTAGATCTATGATATGTTAGCTAAAGACGGAAGAGTTTATTACTCATTGTCATTGTCAAAAGTGTGGTTAAAAGGAGCACCCTGGGAGCTGTCCCAGATTTCCTGCTCTTGTTATTGCTGTTAGCAGACTGAAAACTGCAACTTTTCCCCTTGATGATGTCTGCCACGTTATGGCTGGACCACCCCAGCGTCGGAAGCACATGTATAAGGGACACTTGTGTGTTTGATGTAGACGAGACTTTCCAGGAAGCAGAGGCCAGCATGTGAGAGCAAGATGGGCATTGTGAGTGGTCTGGAGTCCCAGAAGATCAGGAAACCTGCGCCTTTCAGCCCTGACTGTGCATCAGAATCACTTGAGGAGTTCCGTAAAAAAAAAAAAAGCCAGATGCCTAGGCTTTATCCTTGGAGATTCTGATTCCATAGGGTTAGAGTGGGGCTGGGAATCCATTTCAGTCAGTTGTAGTCACTATTCTTTTTGATGCATAAATTACCCTGCCTCTAACCAATGGGAGCCCTTTCATGTCATCTCCTGTATCCTTTTAACATGATCCCATTATTTTTTGATAGCTTCCTTGCTCTTTGATACAACAAGGTATGCTAATTTCCTGCTGAAGACCTGGAATCAGGCATTCCCTCAGGAGTCCTGGTTCCTTTTAGTGGAGGGTAGTATTTAGAAACCTGCAGTCTGGGTGAGAGGATGTTCATTGCTACTGGATTGCCACTGCTTTTAGGCCTTTTTGGTGGACGGGGCTAGGAAATATTTATTTTTTAAAAGGAAAAGTCATGAGTTCATGATTGGGTAGGTAGTATTATTTCTCCACAATCCTTCCTTCCCTCCTCATCCTTGTCATGACTCCCCTGCGGGTGGTGTATATTTCCTCACCCCATGGACTTTGTGCCTGGCCCGTGACTTGGGCACAAGTGATGGGATGCAAGTGGTGAGCTGAGCCAGTAAGAGGCAGGAAGCTTCACCAGCCATCTCGGAACCTCCACTCTCTGTGAGGGACCCATAGCTATTGTGCATTTAGCCCGAGTCCCCAAATGAGGACATTAAAGATGACCTGACCCCGACCCAAAGCCTGAATTCCAGCCTAACCTGGCACAGCCCAGCCAACCCAGCAAAGATTAGCTGAACTGCAGTCACTCGCCTGACCGATGAGCATGAAATAAACGTTGTCATTGTGAGCCTCTGAGATTTCAGGATTGTTCGTTATACCACTTTATCATGTGGAAACACGACCAGTACAACGTTCATCTTACATTCCAGGATTCAAATCTAACATTCCAGGATTGTTAACTTAATTCCCTTGGTTTTTATATGTTTTCTTTTACACTGACAATTCTGGTTTCTAACAACAATAAATAATGACTTTTTTGTATTACCCCATGATATATATGTATAATAGTTTTAAAATAACATCAGTATTACTATTAACCAGCAGACTACTAGTTAAATTTGAGCATTTCTTTGCAGTTCTGTTTGTCTTTAGTTTCTTTTCTTCTCTCCCTCCTACCACTTACACATGCAGGTGGGCCTCCCTCCTTGGCTTCTCCCAAAGGTCTTTGGAAGCACCAGGGCAGAGAAGGAGTTTATGCTCACTTGGTTCTGAAGGGCTGCATCCTGAGAGACCCTGTTGTAATCCCAGTGCCTGGAACACAGTAGATACTCAGTTAATATGTGTTGAATGAGTGAAGAGTGACTGAATGACTGAATGAGAGGAGAAGCACTGTAGCAGAACATTATCTGACCAAGTTTAGGCGCATTGCCAAGGAGGGCGTACCAAGTAAGGGGACGTGATTACCCGGTTGCCTGTTTTGCGGTGTAACCACTTCCCCCAAAGCAAGGGTTTTTTCTGGTGAGCTCAGTCTTTGAAGATTCAGATTTCCAACTGCTGTTGATAACTGAGGGTAGAACTGTGGCTTCTGCTCATTTCTGCAAGGGGGACTGCAAGAGCATCGGCCCAGGGCTTAGAGGAAGCCAGGCAGATGGTGAGTTGAGGACTGGCAGAGAGCAAGGAAAATGGAAGTTAGCAAATATGGAACCATAACTGCCCGGTTCCCCAGTGACTCCAACAAGTGACCAATTTTATCAAAAACTGGCGAGTTAAGGCAGATACAACTTTGTAGCATAATAGCTCACAGCTGTGTTTAACTTACTAGCTGTGGCCTAGAACCCTATCCCCACCGTGGTGGATTGGGTTGCATGGTGGGTTCCTGGCTGCCATGGCTCGGGGTGGGGGCTGCATTGTGAAGGAGGACTTTCTGAGGGGTCCTGGTGGCAGCAGCCTTGGGAGAGGGTACATTTTCAGGGTGGCAATTTTCCCCCCAGCCTTACCTACCAAATCTGTCTGTCATTATGCCCACCTCTCAGCCTGTGGAATTGAAGGCCCAACAGTTTCTCAGAGACCAGTTTGAACGTCGGAATTGTTTTTGTCATTAGTTTTAACGTGGAGCATCAAGGGGGAGCTGCTGTTCTTAGAATGTGCTGAAAATGTGCACGCTCTGTCCTTGACTCAGCCCACTTTCTATCCAAGCCCAGCTGCTAGGCCCACTGGTGCTGCCCGGCGTGCTGGAGAGCACGGGCTCAGTCTGGCAAGGCAGGGTGCGGTCCCAGCTTCACCCTTCCTAGCTTGGACTGTGGACAGGTTACTCATTCTCCCTCCTTATGCTTCAATTTTCTCAAGTGTAAAATGGGGGAACCATAGTTTTCACCTTACAATGGACGTGTAAGAACTCAGGGCAATGCCTGCGTATGCTAAGTTCCCAGTAACTTGTGGCTGTAATTTCTCACCGGTGCATATTTTGAACAGGTTCTGTGCATTTTTTAAATATTTATTTTTATTTATTTATTTGGTACACCGGTCTTAGTTGCAGCAGGCAGGCTCCGAATTTGTGGCATGCACACTCTCAATTGCGGCATGCGTGTGGGATCTAGTGCCCTGACCAGGGATGGAACCAGCCCTGCTGCATTTTTTAAAAATTAATTAATTATTTATTTATTTGGCTGCATTGGGTCTTCATTGCTGCATGCAGACTTTCTCTAATTGTGGCGAGCGGGGGCTACTCTTCATTGTGGTGCGTGGGCTTCTCATTGCAGTTGCTTTTCTTGTTGTGGAGCACGGGCTCTAGGTGCGTGGGCGTCAGTTGTTGTGGCATGTGGGCTCAGTAGTTGCGGTGTTTGGGCTCAATAGTTGTGGCTTGCGGGTTCTAGAGTGCAGACTCAGTAGTTGTGGTGCACGGGCTTAGTTGCTCCACGGCATGTGGGATCTTCCCAGACCAGGGATCGAATCCATGTCCTCTGCATTGGCAGGCGGATTCTTAACCACAGTGCCATGAGGGAAGTCTGGGTTCTGTGCATTTTGTTTTTGTTTTTTTGTGTGGTACGCGGGCTTCTCACTGTTGTGGCCTCTCCCGCTGCGGAGCATAGGCTCCGGACGCGCAGGCTCAGCGGCCATGGCTCACGGGCCCAGCTGCTCCGCGGCATGTGGGATCTTCCTGGACCGGGGCACGAACCCGTGTCCCCTGCATTGGCAGGCGGACTCCCAACCACTGCGCCACCAGGGAAGCCCAAGGGTTCTGTGCATTTTGGACATGAGATCATGCTCCAAAGAACATTCAGTGATGCCTGGGTGGGAGCCAGTGGCCCAGAGGAGGTGATGCTCTGAGTATCAGAGTGGTTAAGAGCACTGTACTTGGAATCCTTCAGACCCAAGTTCACACCCTAGTTCCGTGGATGGCAGGGAGGCTGTAGTCTAGATGGAGACTCACACCATGGTGACCTGGGGGCCATGCGAAGACTGCATGGGAAGACTCTCTCTGCCTTAGAGTCAGGACACTGGCACTGAGCCCTGAAGGCTGAAAGGGATCGTATCTGAGGGCTGATTCAAGGAATAGGATGGGAGTGGGAAGGGCATTTCAGGCAGAGTGAATAACTCACTTAAAAGGCAGATAGTATATTTACCAAAGTTTCACACTATTAGTGCCTGGCTTCTGGGGAGAAAAACCGGTGAGCCCATTGTTCTCTCGGTTCTGTGTTCCTCAAGGGCATGGCTTCCGCGGATGTGGGCGTGCTCACCAGAGGTCAGTGTGTCATTCTCTTGCTGACTGGCAGCTGGGGGTGTGCAGGGTCTCAGAGGCATGTGGATGGGTGTCCAGCAGGCCCGAGTGTGATGGAAACAAACTGCGGTGGGTACCAAACTCAGTGAGGTAGAAGGTGTCTCCATGTGCCTGTGTTTTCCAGTCTTGCTGTTCCTGCCGACATTGCTCCATCCCCGCTGCCAGATTTCTCAGTAGTCAGGCGGACCTTCACTCATTCACTTCTTCATCTGTCTGCTGTGCCACATGCTGGAGAGACAGAGGCAGAGGGTCATGGGCACCATCCAGTGAGAGTGAGGGGCGGACATGTAAACGGACAGTGGACAAGAGGCATTTGGGGCTGGCAGGGCCTCGAGGAGAGAGTGGCGGGTAGAGGGGTCAGGAGGCAGAGCTTTAGCTTGTTAACCTTGGGGGTTCATGGAGGGGTTTCAAAAGGGGAATGACATGGACAGATTTGTATTTTAGGATGTTCGTTCTAACTGCGGAGACAGAGCCCACTGCAGTCAGGGAGACCGGTTTGGGGAGTGTGCAGCCGTGGGTGGGAGGCAAGGGTGGTAGTGATGGTGGGGAGGGGCCTGGCCCTAAACTGAATAGGGGGCTGCTGTGAGGGCCGAGGCAAGAAGACACAGCAGACAGAGGGGTGCACTCTGCGTGTGGGGAGCAGAGGGAAGAGCAGAGGGCAGAGAAGGAGGCAAAGGAAATGGCCCTGGAGGCAGGAGGAGGCCCAGGGAGCCCAGTGTCCTGAAGTTGAGCAGGGTGGTGGGCAGCGTTTTGTCCAGGGGAGGGAGGCCAGGAGGTCCTGGAAGGAGAAGGATTTCAGAGTTCAGGGTCAGAGGTGGGGTCGCTCTGGCGACTGTGCTTGAAGGGGTGATGGCTGTGCTTGTGGGTAGCTGAGGTGCAGGGGGATGAAAGTCTTTCCAGGGGGAGGTTGAGGTGCATTGTGACCCAGAATTGAGAGGACACCACCCAGTGTACAGACCTCCCCGATGGCGGGAGAGGTGGGAGGAGGAAACTGTGAGCCAGAGCTGAAGGCGAGAGCATCCTGGGCACAGGAGCCGATGGCAACGTGGAGGGGAGATGGAAGGGCCCAGAAATGGTTCAGAAGAAAGCTGCAGGCCTAGACTGGAGCTTTGTGAGGGAAGGAACCAGAGTGTCACCAGCACCTGACACTTGGGTTTGAGGCACAGGCCAGGTGCTGAGTGTCAGTGGAAGGCAGGCAAGGGGTGTTCCAGTTGGGCATGCATCCTGGATCCTCCCCTCCTCCCTGCAGCCCTGGAGGGAGCCTGGGATTTAAAGGGGATATGTATATGTATAGCTGATTTGCTTTGTTATAAAGCAGAAACTAACACTCCATTGTAAAACAATTATACTCTCATAAAGGTGTTAAAAAAAAAAGCTACCTCAAAAATAAATAAATAAATAAAGGGCAGATCCGGTGAGAAGGAGGCGGTGGAAGCTCATTAAGAAATGTTTTGGGGAAATGGAGGCGGTATCCAGATAGAACGCTTGTCCCTGGGGGGCACTCACTCTAGAGAGATTTGTTTTCACCCTTCCCCAAATCAGGGCTTGAGTCCTTGGGGCCTGGCTGGACCCGCATCTGCTGGTCTGCCGAGGAATGGAAGACTCCCCACTGAAGTACACGGTTTCCTCTGGGCCACATGACACGTTGCAGTTCAGGAAAACACTGCCTGTGGGTTCAGGAACCTGACCCTCTGGCCTTTTGTCTGGATGCCATTTGCTTGCTCTGAAGAAGCGGGCATTCCAGAAAGCAGAGGTCAGTGTTGGATGTCGGACAAACCCTGTGTGTCTTTGCTGCTCCTTGGAATCACAGCGTTTGGCCCTGGGAGAGGGGAAGAACGTTGCCAGCAAGGCAGTTTTTTGTAAAGAGGAGATCGGTTTTGCTGACATCATTAAAACCCCTCTTTCAGGTCACATGCTGGGCCGTTTTCTCAGACCATTTCCCTCCACTGACCCAGCCTAGCCTAAGCCACTGCCATCTCCCCTCCGATCACATCTCCCCACGTTCAATCCCGGCCCCTCAACCTCCTCTCTGTATTCGGAGACATCTTTCTAAAGCCAGAATCCGACTGTCCCTGTCCTGCCTAGAACCCTCTGAGGTTCAGTGCTCCTAGGATGCCGACCTGCCTCTTTTACCCAGCCGGCCAGGCTCTGCATGATGGGTCAGCAGCCCACCGCTCCATGCTGCCCCGCAGCCTCCCTGGTCTCCCTGCCTTCCCCCGTGCTGTGCTCTCCACGTGGAATGCCCACCTCTTCCCCGTCACAGGCAATTCCTCCTCCTCTGTCAGGAGATGGAGTGAGCAGCTTAGATCTCAGGGTGCTGCAGGTTCCCCTCGGTTCCCTCTCACCTCACCATCTACCACTGCTCATGTACAGTGCTCTTCACCACTGTGCTGAAATGTCACGACTTTGGAAAGTCTGAACGATTAGTGTTTCAAGTCTGTCTCCCTCCTAGATTATAAACTCCATGGATGCAGGGATCATGCCAGTACCCCATATCCTGTGACCTAGCACAGTGCCTGATGTTATTTGTTGAATATATGTAGGATGTAGTAGTGATAGTAATAATAGTAAGGTCCCACTGAATACTCTTGACGTCTACGCTATCCTGCCTCTCTTTGTTAAAAAATCGGAATCAGGTAGTAGCGGGTGAGCCAGCTGCCCTCCAGTTGGGCCGAGGCCTGGGGAGGATGGCTCCAGCGTTTCAGTGTTGATGTTAGTTAGCAACAGAAGCCTGAGCAGCTGTCTTTCTCATCTGTTACTGCTCTGAGTTTGCATTTGTTATTTGCTTCTCATTTCCTAGTAATCACTCTATCCTTTGTAAGGATTTCTTGTCACAATGAAAACAAAGTGGGAATGGGCTTTCCCCCAGCTCCCTTCATGATGGAGACAGAGGTTGGAGTCCCTCTCTGGGCCCCAGAGAAAGACCTGCCTGAAGGGTGGGGAGAGCCGTCTGGGGCAGGAGTCGGGTCTGGCTGCAGACATAGGCCAGCAGCACATTTGATCCAATGAAACCAACACTGCAATTTCCAGACTCATTTTTTTTCCCTTCTTGAGTGTGGGTATGACATTAATGCTGGTTAGAAACCAAATTTCCCTTTAAATGAATTAATAACACAAAACAGAACATTTGGCGAACAGCTGTTTTCGTCCATGGGGACTTGCCTCCTGGTTGCGATTCTGTCTGCGAGAAAAACAGGGTTCACTTAGACTCTTGCTGCAGGAGCAACTGCCTGATTGCAGGCAGTTTGGTGGGATGGGAGGCTCACGCTTCGGAGGCAGGAAGATCTGCATTTGAAGCCTGGCTCCGCTGCTCTCCAGCTGTGTGATCATGGCAGGTTCATTTACCTCCCTGGGCCTCGTTTCCTTAATTGTAAAATGGAAATGATACCCGTCTCACAGTGCTGTGATGCTTCAAGGAGATCACATGGGCAGGCAGCCTGGTGCACAGCAGAAACTCAACAAGATATTTCTCCTCTTTTGAGAGAGGTCAGTGATGTAATAAGGAGAAAAGCAACAACAGGCTAATAAGTCAAGCTTAGAAGGGCCCTGGGCCCAGCAGTGTGTTGAAATCTCAGAGGAAGGACCTTTTGTCACTGCTGTTCCCTAACTCCAACCACAGTGGCATATTATGGGGTCAGTACTTGTCAGGAGTTGTTGGATGAATGAGAGGCAGGTAGAAGAGCATTTCTTTCTGGGCTCTGGAGTGAGAAGGACTAGGTTTGTATCTCTGGGACCGTGCTTAAGTCACTTAATCACTCCAAGGCTCAAGTCACATGTCTGCAAAATGGAGCTGATGATATGACTACCTCAAAGAGTTGGACATGAGGATGGAGTGAGATTTTTTCAGCTTTATTGAGGCATAATTGACATATAATAAATCATGCGTAAATAAAGCCAACAATTTGATGAGTTTGGATGTATGTATATACATGTGAAACCATCATCAAATCAAGATAATAAACATACCCATCACCCAGAAAGTTTCTTTGTGCTCCTTGCAGCCCCTCCCTCCTCTCCACTCCCACCGCTGTCTTCTTAAAATCAGGTAATATAAGTCCTTAAAATGTGTTCTTCTATTTCAAAATGGTTTTGGCTATTCTAGTCCTTTGCATTTCCATAGGAATTTTCAAATCAGCTTGTTAGGTTTTACAAAACTTGCTAGGCTATGATTGTGATTGGGTTGACTCCATAGATCAATCTGGGGAAAATTGGCGTCTTTACAATACTGCGTCCCTGGAACCATGAACATAGTATGCACATCCATGTATTTAGGTCTTCTTTAAGTTATTTTAGTAACACTATATACTTTTCAGTGTATAGGTCTTACACATCTTTTGTCAGATTTATTCCTAAGTGTTTCATTTTCCATGCTGCTGTAAATGTTATTTTATTTAAATTCCAATTGTTCATTACTAGTTTATAGAAATATGACTGATTTTTGTAAATTGACCTGTATCCTACAACTTTGCTAAACTCACTTATTCTAGGAGCTTTTTTTTGTAGATTCTATAGGATTTTCTACAAGATGATGATAGCTCTGTGAATAACAACAGTTTAATTTTTTTCTTTCTAAACTAGATGCTTTTATTTCTTTTCCTTGTCTTATTAACTGGCTATAATCTCTAGTACCATGTTGAGCAGAAGCGATGAGAGCAGATATCTTTGGCTTGTTTCTAGTCTTAGAGGAAAAGTGGCCTTTCATTTTTAAGTATGATATTAGCTGTAAGCTGTAGGTTTTTCATATGTGGCTTTTATCAGATTGAGGGTGTTCCCTCCTAATCCCAATTTGCTGAGAATTTTTGTCTGGAATGGATATTGGGTTTTATCAAATGTTTTTCCTACATCTATTGAGATAATCATATGTTGGTTTTTTTTTTTCAGTCTGTTGCTAAGGAGAATTACATGATGGATTTTTTGAATGCATTCCTGTGATAAACCCCACTTGGTCATGATGTAGAATCGTTTTTGTATATTGTTGGATTTGATTTGCTAAAATTTTGCTAAGAATTTTTGCATCTGTGTTCATGATGAGGAATACTGGTCTGTATTTTTCTTTCCTTGAAATGTCTTTTTCTGGTTTGAATATCAGTTTTTTAAATATCTGGTTTTAATATATTTCTGGTGTAATACTGACCTCATAAAACAAGTTAGGAAGCATTCTTTCCTTTTCAATTTTCCAGAAGAGTTTATTGGTAGAATTGGTATGATTTCTTTTGTAAATATTTGGTAGATTTCACCCGTAGAGCCACCTGGACCTGGAATTTTCTTTGTGGAAAGGTTTTTGTTTTTTCCTTTTAAATAGACTACTTTTAAGAGCAGTTTTAGCTCACAGCAAAACTGAGCAGAAATTAGAGAGTGTTCCCATATACTCCTTGTCCCCCCACCGACCCCCAACCGTTTTTTCCACTATCAACATCCCCATCAGAGTGGTACATTCGTTTCATTGATGAACCTACTTGACACATCATTATTACCCAACATCCATAGTTTACATTAGGGTTCACGCTTGGTGAACCCTTGTACATTTTACGGGTTTTGACAAATGCATAATGACATGTATCCACCATTATAGTATCATACAGAATAGTTTCCCTGCCCTAAAAATCCTTTCTCTATTCATCCCTCTCTCTCCCCCTTGGCAACCACTGGCCTTTTCAGTGTCTCCATAGCTTTGCCTTTTCCAGCCTGTCATAGAGTTGGAATCATACAGTTTTATGGCCTTCTTTCACTTAGTAATATGCATTTAAGGCTCTTCCATGTCTTTTCATGGCTTGATTAACATTTCATTTTAGCACTGAATAATATTCAATCGTCTGGATGTACCACAGTTTATCCATACACCTGTCTTACTGAGAGACATCTTGGTTGCTTCCAAGTTTTGGCAATTATGAATAAAGCTGCTATAAACATCCAAATGCAGTTTTTTTATGTGTAGGTATAAGTTTTCATCCCCTTTGGGTAAATACCATGGAGTGCAATTGCTAGATTATTGTGGAACGGTTTTTAACTATGAATTCAATTTCTCTAATAGATGTAGAGTATTCATGTGGTATATTTCTTTTTTTTAGTGAGCTTTGGTTGTGTTTTTCAATGAGTTTGTCTATTTTATCTAAGTTGTTAAATTTATTCCCATGAAGTTGTTCATAATATTCCCTTACCCTTTTAATATCTATAGGATCTGTAATCATTTCCACTTCCTCATTCCTGGTATTGATAATTTGTGTCTCCTTTCTTCTGATCAGTCTGGCTAAGGTTATCAATTTTATTGATATCAGAAAAACAGCATTTGCTTCCATTAGTTTTTTTCTATTGCTTTTATGTTTTGTAATTCATTGATTTCTGTTCATATTTTTTTAAAAAAACATTTCCTTTCTTCTGCTTATTTTGGGTTCAATTCACTCTTCTAGCTTCTTAAAGTGGAAGCTGAGGTCAATGATTTGAGACCTTTCTTCATTTCTAATGTAGGCATCTGGTGCTATAAATTTCTTTTTAAGCATTGCTTTAGCTTTATCCCACACATTTTGGTATTTTGGACTTCCACTTTCATTCAGTTCAAAATGTTTTCTAATTTTCCTTTTGATTTCTTTTTGATCCATGAATTATTAAAAATGTGTTACTTAGTTTCTAAGTATTTGGGGATTTTCTAGGTATTTTATGCTATTGATTTCTAATTCCATTGTGTTTAGAGAACATACTTTGTATGGTTTGAAATTATTTTAAATTTATTGAGATTTTATGTATGGCATAACTATGGTCAATCTTGATAAAGTTCTGAGTGAATTTGAAAAAAATGTGTATTCTGCAGTTTTTGCATAGAGCACTCTAATTGAGGTCAAGTGGGTTAATAGTATTATTGAAGTCATCTATATCCTAACCTAACTGATTTCCTACTTATTTGTTCTATTGATTATTGAGAGGAGAGTATTGAAATCTGCCATTATAATTGTAGATTTGTTGATTTCTCTTTAAATTCTATCAGTTTTTGCTTTATGCATTTTTAAATTCTAGTATTAGCTGCATAAACATTTACAATTAGGCCTTCCTATTGAATTTACCCTTCATCATTATGAAATGACCTACCTTATCCCTGGAACTATTCTTTGCCCTGAAATCTACTTTGTTTGATAATATAGCCGTCTTTCTTTTGATCAGTGTTAGCATGTGCCATGGTCTGAATGTACCTCCCAAACTCATATGTTGAAATCCAGACACCCACAGTGATGGGATTAGAACATGGGGCCTTTGGGTGGATCCCTCATTATTGGGATTAGTGCCGTTAAAAAGAGACCCCAGAGAGCTAGCTCATCCCTTCTACCATGTGAGGACACAGTGAAAAGATGAACCAAGAAGTGGGCCCTTACCAGACACTGAGTCTACCACCATATCCTGGACTTCCCAGTCTCCAGAACTGTGAGAAATAAATTTCTGTTGTTTATAAGCCACTCTATTTATGGTATTTTTGTTATAGCAGCCTGAACAGACTAAGAGAGCATGATATATATTTTTCATCCTGTTACTTTCAACCTATTTGTATCTTTATATTTAAAGTGGGTTTGTTGTCGGAAGCATATAGTTGAGTCCTGCTTTTTTTCCCAATCTGACCACCTCTGCCTTTTAATCGGGGTACTTAGACTATTTATATTAAATGTGATTACTGATTTGGTTGGATTTAAATCTATTCTTGTTCCCTCTTTCCTCTTCTTCTGACTTCTTTTTAAGTAATTGAGCATATTTCATGATTCCATTTAATCTCTTTTATTGGCTAACTAGGTATAATTTCTTTTAGTGGTTGGTTTAGAGTTTATAATATACATCTTTAACATATAACAGTTTACTTTCAAGTGATAATATACCATTTCATATTTAATATAAGAACTTTAGAAGAGTGTACTTCTATTTACCTCTCTCCCATTCTTTGTAGTATTGTCATACATTTTACTTCTACATATGTAATAATCTTCTCAAGACATTGTTCTTGTATTTGCATTAAATAATTATCTGTTAAAGTCCCTTATCTTTTAAAGAGATTTTTAAAAGTACGTATATTTGTAGTGAGGTGGATGGACCTACAGTCTGTCATACAGAGTGAAGTAAGTCAGAAAGAGAAAAATACCGTATGCTAACACATATATCTGGAATGTAAAAAAAGAAAAAAAAAAAGGTTATGAAGAACCTAGGGGCAGGACAGGAATAAAGACGCAGACATAGAGAATGGACTTGAGGACACAGGGAGGGGGAAGTGTAAGCTGGGACGAAGTGGGAGAGTGGCATGGACTTATATACGCTACCAAATGTAAAATAGATAGCTAGTGGGAAGCAGCTGCATAGCACAGGGAGATCAGCTCGGTGCTTTGTGACCACCTAGAGGGGTGGGATAGGGAGGGTGGGAGGGAGATGCAAGAGGGAGGAGATATGGGGATATATGTATATGTATAGCTGATTCACTTTGTTATAAAGCAGAAACTAACACACCATTATAAAGCAATTATACTCCAGTAAAGATGTAAAAAATATAATAAAAAATAAAAGTACATATAGTAAAGTGCACAAGTCTGAAGGTACAGCTCAATGCATTTTTACAAAGTAACAAACTATGTAGCTGCCACTGGATCAAGATACGAAACATACCAATACCCCAGAAGCCTACCTCATGCCCCTCCAAGCCATTAACTACCCCCAAGTGTGATTTATTCTAGCTTCTATCACTACTAGTAGTTTGTCTATTTTTGAATTTTATATAAGTGGAATCATATTGTATCAATATATACTTTGTATTGTTACTTAACATTATACGCGTGAGACTTATCGTGTTTGTGTGTGTAGCAGGAGCTTTATCCTTTTTCATTTCTGTATAGTATTCCACCCATTGTATGAGTAGACCTTATTTTATTTATTGTTTCCAATGTTGATGGATATTTTTGTTGCTTCCAGGTTGGGGCTATTGTAAATAACGCTGCCACAAACATCCTTGAACATGTCTGTTTTTGGACATAAACACCATCACTCTTGAATATAATTTCCAGGAATGGAATTACTTGGTCATAAGGAATGTGTATGTTCACTTACTAGTTACTGTCAAACAGTTTTCAAAAGTGTTGCACATTCCCATCACCAGTGTGGGAGAGTTCAGCTGTTCCGCACCTTTGCTGACACTTGATATTGTCAGAGGATGGAAAAACAACAGTGAACAGAGAGCTCCCCTCAGTGCATTATCCTTCTTTCTGGGGCCTTGGGCCTTCCTGGCTGCTTTGGTTGCTCTCTAAGATCTTTAAATAGCCAGGTTTTTGTTGTTGTTACTTTATCCAATTTTTATGGTTAATCTGATACTAGTTACTTTGTCATAAACAGAATCAAAAGCCTCTTTCTTTATTTTGAAAACTATCTTCTGCAGAAGAAAGTTATCTTTCTCAAATCATATTAAGGTATCATTCTACTCCAAAAGTGTGTATGTTGGCATGAGTTGCATACATCTGGGTAATGACAGTTATCATTGTCATTGTGTTATCTAATATTTTCCCTTTGAAAGGAATTTATGAGAGTGTACCTTACCTTTATGATTATGTACTTCTGTTTGTATTTGCAGTGATCCTAGCTTAAGTCAAAAAATGTCAAACAAAAAGAGTGCAATGAAGCTTACATAGTCTTTGGTCTTCCTTTCATAACCAGACATGGAGGCTGCAGTGATAGGACTCTTGTCAGTGATCACATGACACCTGCAAAGGGGAAGGAGTACCCACCTCCCAAAGATTCCTAGGGGAGGGGAGACCTTATTGGGAAGAAGAAGCCTTGGAAAGCCTTGGAAAGGCTGAACATTTTCCAAAGCTCGGATTCACCGCAACACAAAAGCCTTGTTTTGGAATACCCTTCAGAATTGCTTATTGCTTTGCCAAGCAAGAGAAGTCAGGAGGGAGCTTGGTGAAGCCACATAACCTGGACGTGGCTGAGCTGAGCTGTGGCTCGGAGCTGAGGAAGGAGATTAAAGCAGTTCTTGTATCAAATAATATCATTTCTAGAATAGCTGACCCATCTTCTGGTATTTTGAAATAGGTCACGGAAAGAGTCAGTAGTTGTGCCGATTCTTTTGAAATTCATCGCACAATCTGCTAATGATAGTCTCAGAGCAGCCAGCTCCTGTTGCTGCCGGTTACCTGCGTGTGGTCAGCATCCAGGAAGAATTCTTATATTGCAAACCTCTTTGAGAAACTTCCAAGTCTTCACGAATGGCAGGCAGTTTCCTTGCCAAACTACATTTTGACTGAAAGGAATGTCAAGGCTGTCTGTGCACGGATGAAGCATCTGCTTCGTCTGGCAGCACATCTGGTTTTGTAGCGTTGATGAAGCAAGAAGGCCCACCTGCCCCTGTGGCTGGGCCTTTCTGTGCCAGCGTGTGTAGATGTCAAAGGCTGCAGTGGTCCTGAAAGCCTGCTTTGAAAGCCTGCAGTCTCATAAGAGCTGGGGCCTGGGGTTACTGCCTTCCCAGGAGGTCTTGCTATGAAATGGAGCAGACCACAGAGCGGCTTCAACTACCCAGGAGTTCGCTGGCTCTCCGAAGGACGAGTCTTGAAGTACCTGACCAAACTTCAGACTGAAGTTCTACTTTTTTTTTCTTTGAAAGTAAAGGAAAACACACAAAACAGAGAAAGAGGGATTTATTCATGACTTGGCTTACTAGATATTTTTGGCCACGTGAATGAGGTAAACCTTTCATTTCACCATTATAGATGTTTCTGAAAAAACGGGCCATTTCGGCCACGCTTTCCTCTAGAAGAGGAGACTGTGCCGGACAAGTCTGTGAGCTTTCTACTGCTGGGAGAAATGTTTGTGCAGCCCGGGAGTGGCAGAGTCATGCTAAGTCCTCAGCAGCAGAAATCTGGAGATACCTAGAGCACTGTACTTCTCTTTGGAAGGAAAACACGCAGAGGGAGTCTGGATTCACAGTCCTTCCTTGGGGGCACCTCTTCAGTGAAGGAGACCTTGACATTGCTTTCCTCAGTGGGTTGAGAGAAAAGAAGGTGATGCAGCGTTGATTCAGTTGGCCAGCTCTTGGAGAACAGTGCTGGTCCTAGATATCCGATGCTGGCTGACTCTCATCAGTGGGCTTTGGGAGTGATGATCTGGTGCCACTGCCTTCCTCTGGGAGCCAGGGTTCAACGTCTGTTGGTAAACAAAAACGTCAAGTCGACTGAGCCTCAGGGTGTCACGTTGTCAAGGAGCGTTGTATATGTTGGATGTCGAGTGTTTCACAATTCCAACTTGGTGTTCAGTCATAATATCTATAGCTGTGTTTATTGGGTGCTTGCTGTGTGTCAGTCACTATTCTAATAATTTTACATGAATTGGACTACTGAATATTCACAACGATCATATATAAGGTAGGCACTTTTATTATCTTCATTTTCAAATGAGAGGCCAGAGAGGCTAATCGATCTGCCCATTGTTATAGGCTGGTCAGTTGTAGAGTCAAATTCGAACTCAGGTGGTCTGGCTCGAGGAGCCACACACTGACCCCTGGTAACTGCCTCTCTCGAGCTGGACTGCCGCAGGATCCACGGGACAGTCTTATCAGCACAGTTTGGATTTCTTTTAGTTCTTTTTAGGAAGTTGGTGTTAATTTTTTTTGCTTGAAAAAAAAAAGAGAAATAATTTCTGAAAAGATTTTTCATTTAAACTTAATGAAAAAATAAATAGTGTAAAAACTTTCACATAATTTTGTGACTCACATTTCACTGAGGAGGGAGCCCATAGCTTTCATTAGATTCCAGAGGGCCCTGAAACCCAAGCCTCGTGTGTCTTTGTCTCTCAAATGCTTGGTGCTGGGCACGTAGTATCTGTTCAGTAAATTGTCATTGACTCACTGACTGAAAACTTGCTGTGGTTAAAGGGTTGAGCCACCACCACCTGGATCACTCATTTTTTCAAGTCACTATACTTCCTGTGGGCTGATACAGGATTCCGCTCACTCGGTCAGCAGTTAGTTATTCGGCACCCACTCTAGCCAGGTTCCTCCTTAGGAGCCGGACACGCAAAGGTGAACAAGTTAGGCTCTTAGGTGCTATTCCTGCGAGTTGCTAATGGTCTAGGGAGGGAAGATGGGCAATTCAACAAGTGCCTCGATAAAGAACAGTCAGGGCTCCTGTCCGGAGCATTACTTGTGCCATAGGAGCCCTCGAAGGAGCATCCAGCTTGGCCTGGGGTCGTGTAGGGGATCAGGAAAGCTCGTCTGAACAAATGGTGTGTAAACCTGCACCTGAGGCGCGAGGTGGAGGTGGTCAGGTGCAGGGGAGGAGGAGGAATATTCCTGGCAGAGGGGGCAGCTTGGGCCGAGGCCTGAGGTGAGAGACCCAGACAGGGAGGACAGGGCGCTGAAAGAAATCTCCCGTGTGGCTGGGTCACGTGCAGATTCTGGGCACCTCGGTGGCTGATGGAGGACAAGCAGATGTTGGGGGGTGGGGTGGGCACTTGGGGAATTTGATTTTGTGGGTGTTGAATTTGAGGTGCCTGTGAGACACCCACAGGAGGTGCCTGGCGCCAGGAGCATGACAAGGCAATTAGATCACTTCACTTCTTCCTCAGAAGGTTTATTTATTTATTTATTTTTGGCTGAGTTGGGTCTTTGTTGCTGTGCACGGGCTTTCTCTGGTTCTGGCGAGCAGGGGCTACTCTTTGCTGCTGTGCGTGGGCTTCTCCTTGCAGTGGCTTCTCTTGTTGCAGAGCACGGGCTCTAGGCGCGTGGGCTTCAGTAGTTGCAGTCTGTGGGCTCAGTGGTCGCAGTGTGCGGGCTTTAGGGCGCATGGGCTTCAGTAGTTGTGGCTCGTGGGCCCAGTAGTTGTGGCTCGCAGGCTCTAGAGCACAGGCTCAGTAGTTGTGGGGCACGGGCTTCGTTGCTCTGCAGCATGTGGGATCTTTCCGGACCAGGGATCGACCCCATGTCCCCTGCATTGGCAGGCGGATTCTTAACCACTGCGCCGCCAGGGAAGTCCCTCTCAGAAGGTTTAAATCGGTCTATTCTGTAGACCTATCTGCATGCCCTCCAGCAGATTCTAGGTTCTCGGGAGCTGCTGATCCTGGCCCTTTCTAGAGGAGGACCCCTAGGCTTGTGAAGAGATCCTGACAGCTGACTTGCCACTGGAGACTTCTTAGGGGTCAAAGTGTCCCTGAAAGTTGGGACACTTAGTGGGACCTGGGAAAACAAAACACCTGAACGAGCAGCCTTGAGAGAGGTGGCCCTAGTGATAACCAGAGCAGCCAGGATGGGGTGCATCTTGGATAGGATCCCTGGTTGCCTAGAACCTTACAGAAAGGAAGGGGAAGAGTCAGGGCTCTAGCACCTTATCTTTGGGGAGATTGTGTGGCATACTGGTTAATAGTGTGAGTTATTGGGCTTCCCTGGTGGTGCAGTGGTTGAGAGTCCGCCTGCCGATGCAGGGGACACGGGTTCGTGCCCCGGTCCGGGAAGATCCCACATGCCGTGGAGCGGCTGCGCCCGTGAGCCATGGCCGCTGAGCCTGTGCGTCCGGAGCCCGTTGCTCTGCAGCGGGAGAGGCCACAACAGTGAGAGGCCTGCGTACCGCAAAAAAAAAAAAAAAAAAAAAAAAAAATAGTGTGAGTTATGGTTCAGACAGAACTGAGTGGAGATCTCACTCCATCACAAACTAGCTGTGTGAATTTGGGCAGGTTCCTTAACATCTTTAAATCTTTGTTATCTCATCTATAAAGCAGTGATGACAGTAGTAGCTACTTCATAGTGCTGTTGGGAGGGTTTGTGTGATGATGTATTAAGTCCTTACTTAGCCCTCTGGCTGGAACATTAGTGCCCAGTAGGTGGCTGCTGCTGCTGTTCCTCGTCTTCCTCTTTTTCTTCTTCCTTAAATTGTTGTTGTTACCACCCAGATGTCTCTCTGAGATGGATGCAAACTGGTCTTGAGTCTTGAATGCCAATCCTGTGGATTTAGGAAGGCCAGATCTTTCTCCAGATCCATGCAGGTCCCTGGAGGCTTATTCCTAGCACGTACATCATTTCTGCACCAAACCACAGTGATGGAGCAACAACTCTGCGGCTTCCTCCCAAAGAATCTGCCACTTAAAGTGCTAGGGAGCCATGGAGACTTCTTGGAAAGGGAACCTTGGGACCCACATTAACAGCTTTAACAGGCGCTGTAGGCATCACTGTTTCTAAAATACCAACGGCTGCACCCTCGCTGTGGGTCCTTTAGCTGATCCCAGCCTCTTCCCAGCTCTTTGTTCCCCTCTCAGGACCATCCATCTCCCTTCTCTGTACAGAACAGATCCAATCCCCAGCTTCTGCAGCCCAGTGTGCGGCCTTAGATCCTTTAAGGTACTCAGCCGGACAGAGCACCTCCATCTAACAGGACCACCCTTCGTTGAGGACCGTGACTGTAAATAGTCCCTTTGGGGGGGATGGGGAGAAGAGGTCATTATTATTTTTATTGATGGTCACAAATGCTGCTTTGCTCTAGGCCCCAGGAAAGAAGAGTTGGCAGGTGAAATCTACTGAAGGGGTGGAGCTGAAACCATGGGTTCAGTGGCCCACCTAGGTTGAACTGGCCTCGCACTTGCTGCTGTGCAGCCTTGGGAAATTCGATTTGCTTCTCTGTGTCCCTGAACCTCTGAGCCCAGGCTAGCTTTCCCTTCCTGAAAAACTCCATACCCTGGGGCATATGTCCCCAGGATGCCTGTGCGATGAAATGCTCTCCTAATCTCCACCCTTCCCACTTTTGAAGGATTAGCTCACAGCCCTGACTTCATTGACCTTTAGCTACATAACCCCTCTGCAGGGAAGCAGGGAAGCAAAGCTGCACATTGGGAATGTCAACAGAGTCCAAACTCCCTCGGAGTTGGAAACTGGAAACCAGGTCCCGGGTCTCTGGTTCCTGGCTCCTGACTCTTCCAAGGAGGTCCCTGGATTCCTGTTTGATTGGTTTCCCTGAGAAAGGGGCTTTCTAAGCCTTGCCCTCCGTCAGGCTGTCCCTCCCCTTCCTCACCCTTTCCTTCATTGAGGCCACCCAGGCTGCTGGGCTGTGAGAACAGAACAGTGGGAGACCAGGTGATGTTTTATGTTTCAAGTAACAGAAAACAGCTCAAGCCAGCTTGACAAAGGGGAATTTGCCAATAAAAAGGGGAATTTGCTGTAAGCCTTGGGGTGTCTCATGGAACCCAGAAGTGGAGAGAGGCTGGAATCTGGGCTCAGAAACCTGGCCAGACTAGTCTTTCCTCTCTATCCTCCATCCTTCCTCAGCTCCCTTTCTCGGGGCTTCTGCCAGCTCCCTCTGACTCCCTGGTAGGCAAGGGAGGCACAAGATGACTGCCCTAAGCCCTGGAGGCTGACTCCATTCTCTCTCCCTGCACCTGTAGTCCAAATTCATACACAAGGAATTACTGATGGCGCGGTGGGGGTCGAGTTCATGTCATCCAAGGTGACTGCCCCTGTGATGGGGTCGAGGGCAAGGTGCAGTTCCCAGAGAAGTAGGAATGGTCAAGAGCTGGGCAGACACCCCAGCGTGCGAGTAATGGGGAACCAGTGTCCTTCAATGTCCCCTTGTCTCAATACATCATCTGTCTCTTGGGGACCTTCTGGCTCTGAGACCCTATCTGCTCCAGTCAGCACCCTTCGTGTTTGTACTGTGTGGGCTTCTGAATGGAGCCTGAGAGTGGGGTGACGGGTTGGTGCCTGGGAGGAGCCGGTTAAATGAGCTGTGGCTTCTGCACATTGATGCCCCCAAATGGTCCATGTTCAGACAGCCTTTATTTGCACACGGCTTAGGTCAGATGTGGGACACTTGGCCATTAAGAAGGGAACGCTGTGTAGCTATTTGGGGTTAAGAAAGATCTCCTTATGCAGGAGCTCATTCTGCATGTTAGTAACTCTTCCTGTGGTTTGTGTGTGTGCCTCTTTGGGGGATGAAAGTCAGCCTCTGGAGGACCCAGACAGCCAGGGGCCAGTCTGGGCCATCTGGGTCATGGAAGGAGTCCTCTGGGGTGGAAGGAGTCCCAGAGCCACCGCCATCCCTTCCCCCTGGGTGGTCATGGCAGTGTGGCCAGGACAGGGGCTCTGCCTTGGCTGGGCAATGAGGGGTCTGCCCTGGGAGCTGGGGACATGTGTGGTGTCCCCGGACCGACAGCCTATTTTTTACGGAAGTACTTTTCCTCCAGACACTTAGAATTCAGTCCGTGTGTATTAGACAAATTATATATCTAACTGGAAAAATCTAACTGCATTTTAAATCCTTTTCTTATAACTGGCTGATATTTAAAAAGCCATTTTGGTAACTTCTGACTAGGTTTGTACCTGTATGCAATTGAGACAGTTAGGTTGATGTTTAAAAAAAAATAAATACTGTTTAATAGGATTTTGCATGCCAAGATTGAGGCTGAATGTCAGAGCATAAAAATGGGTTTATATGTAATGGGGAGATTACAGACAGTCCCCTCTACCCCTGGCCCCCCTCTCACAGAGTGGTCCTGGCAACCCCTTCCTGCCTATAAATATTTGGGGTTGCCTCATTGGCATGTCAGCATGGGTGAGAAGAAGCCAGATGATTTTATGATCTATAAATGCAGGCACCAGACATGCTCTGAAATTCATTAGTGTTTGCTTGTCATTACAAATGGCCTGGGTTGTTTGCCTTCTGACTAGACGGGTGGACAGTCAGGGCCCAACTGCAGGGCGTGGAGGGCTCTGAAGTTCTGACTCTCTTGGGAAATGAAAGTTTAAAGCAAACTTTTAATTTATGGCTGGAGATTGTTCCCTTCTCTTGAGCGTAGGTCTTGAAAATTTGACTCTTTAGATGTAGATTGGCTTTTCCTTCAGTGGAAAATATGAGATTCTTGGATGAAAACTACTCATAAAATAAGTTGTGATCTCTTGTTTTTTTCCCTTTTTCCTCTTCTGCATTGTGGATAAACTTTTTGGAGAGGGCAAGCCTCTCAAAGTGTTATGCCCAGACACCTCTGTGCGCGGCAGAATTTGCACGTCTCTCCCCAGCCCTGTCCCATTCCACAGAGCACAGCCCCACTCCTCGGCCACTCTTCCCTCCTCTTGGACCTGGGGCACTCAGGGCTCAGGTTGTGGCCAGCCCTTGCCTACCTGCCTACACCCCCAGGGTCCATTTCAGACCCCAGATGACCCCTTGAGGTGATTGTGAGGCTGTGGGAGGCTCTGAGCCTCTGCCCTCTGGTGTGGAGGTGGTCAGAGCAGCGCTGAGCCGTCTTGGCTGCGTATTTGCTGAA
This sequence comes from Monodon monoceros, assembly GCF_005190385.1. Lineage (NCBI taxonomy): Eukaryota > Metazoa > Chordata > Mammalia > Artiodactyla > Monodontidae > Monodon > Monodon monoceros. Next base: position 104,775,960 of record NW_021703782.1, read on the forward strand.
GTCAAGGTATAGTCAGCCCTTGGAGTCTGAGTGGCATCTGGAGGAAGGCTGATGTGCAAGGGGGCCAGTGTGTGGTCTCCGAGTGGAGCTGTGGATTTTTTTTTTTTTTTTGCGGTACGCGGGCCTCTCACTGTTGTGGCCTCTCCCATTGCGGAGCACAGGCTCCGGATGCGCAGGCTCAGCGGCCATGGCTCACGGGCCTAGCCACTCTGCGGCATGTGGGATCTTCCCGGACCGGGGCACGAACCCGTGTCCCCTGCATCGGCAGGCGGACTCTCAACCACTGCGCCACCAGAGAAGCCCGGAGCTGTGGATTTGAATGTAGTTAGAGGAGCCGTTCTTCTAAGCAATCTTCTTGTGGCTTGGCTAGGCGTTCCTGGGCCTGCTGGGGACGGCGGGTTCCATGCTTACCGTTCAGTCATTCGGCACATATTGACCTGAATGTATCACGTGTGAGGCTCCCTGCCTGGTTTTCAGGGGACTCGAGGGCGAATGCAGAATCCCTGGTCTAATGGGGAAAGTAAGAAATATATGTAAATAATGGCAAGGGCCACACTGAAGGGGACAGACTGAGCACTGTCCGGGAGTGGGGCCTATACTCGTAGCCGGGGTAGTGGGCAGAGCATCCTGGAGGGGGTCCTGTTTGTTCATGGCCTGGAGAGATCCGTGTGATTTGGCCACAAGATCAGAAGAAAGGGCATTCCAGGTTGAGGGAACAGCTTGAACCTGGTAAGGCAGTTGGGAAGGACGTGGCCATGTACAGGGACCAGTGAGCAGATTAGTTTGCTCAGAGCAAAGGAGAGGGGAAGGGTGCTGTACAAAATTAGATCAGAGAATAGGGTAGTCCCATTGTGGAGGACTTGAATGCCATGCCCGGGGCTCCTGGGACTTGTTTCTATAGGCAGAGCTGTGCTTCCTTCAAGAAGCAGAACAAGCAGCAGCCAAAGTTCGCACAGGCCCTACGGCCACAGCATGCCCCGGACCAAAACCATGATTCTTTCCCCAGAATCCTGCTGTGGTCCCCACCCCTGGGATGGCACCCCTGTCCACCCGGTCAGGCCAGGAACATGGTGTCTGTCATCGGCGACTCCTCTCTCCCATGTTCTCTGCCGCTAGTCAGTCCCTGCCCCGTCTCCCCTCCTTCCCCCTCTCTCTGTCCCCAGGGTCACCTCCAAGGTCAGGCTGCCCTCTGGACGCCTCCTCATCTTACATGCTCATCTCCATACGCACTTCTGCCCCTTCCTGCTCTGTCGCCCACCCTGTACTTCTTAAATCTCTGTCCACGTCACTGAGCTTCTTCAAGATTTCCACTGGTTTCCCCGGTGCCCATAGGATCTGTCCCGAGCCTGGAGGCCACGTGAGACCTGGTTTATTCCTTCCTGTCCAGCCCTCCCCACCCACTCTCTGCTCCCCCTGCTCTGGCTTCCTCACAGGCCCTCGGATCTACCCCCAGGCCTGCGCGCCGGCTGTTCTCTGCCTGCCGTGCCTGCCCTCCGTGCCGCTCCTGTCCCCGTGACCTGGCTCGCTCCTAGTCCCCTGCTCCTCAGCTGTGCCAGCCCCCCATTACTCCTTGGAAGTTGTCCTTAGGCACTTAGCAACACGTTCTTAATTAACGCCTGTCTTCTCCACTGGAAGGCAAGTGCCACGCTCACTGCTCGATCCCCCAAGCCTTGCACAGAGCCTGGCACGGGGAGGTGCTCGGGGAGACTAGCTGGCGTTACTGATTAGATGGGGCTGGAGACAGAGTTGAGGGGCGGCCAGGCCTGAGGCGGTGATCGGAGCCATGGCCTCACTCCCTGTCCTACAAAAGGTGGTGTCACACCTCAGAGGCTGTTGGCTCTGGTGGCTGAAAGACTTCCTCACACTTTTAATTTCAACAAGTATCCCTGTATAGATCAAACATTTGAAAGGTGGTTTTTGTTTTAGCTTCTCAGGAGAGGAAACAGCTTTTCTGAAAGAGCCGTTCCTCCTGGCTGCTTGTGCACTGGCCTTCCCTGGTTGCCATCAGACAGTTCCAGTGTCAAACCCGAGTCACCCCTGTGATAGGTCCTGCTGCGGAGCCATTGCTGGAGTTTATCAGAGGTTTCACTTTGTTTCCAGAAATCCTGCTCTGTCCAGGGGCTTCACGTTGCTTGTTATCAAAAAGAAAATTACCAGGGGTTGGGGAGAAGACTCAGTGTGACACGTAGAATGAAACAACTATTTTGATGAATGAAGACTTACCCTGTGGCCCCTCCTGCAACTCTGCCTCGATCCAGATGAAGTCAGGCCTGGGAGCTGGGGTGCGGTGGGGGGTGGGGGAGGATGTCCTTAGGGCGGGGCAGCCTTGAGCCCCCGTGCAGCCTCCAGGCTCATTGTTTTCTACAACGCACCCCTACCGACCCCCCCCCCCCCCCAACCCCATTTCAGCCTTTTCTGAGTGAAATCTGTCCACTCCCAGGCCCCCTGTCTGGTTACCTTATCTCATACCTCAGTGTCCCCCTGGGACCTTTTTGTATTAAAAGCTCAGGCTCTGGTTTCTGCCATTTACTGCCTAGATGAACTTGTATAAATGACTTCATCTCTGTGAGTCTCAGTTTTTCCATCTGTAAAATGGAATAGTAAAATCGACTTCATGGTCTGGCTTTGAAGCTTAAGCAAAATAAACTAGATGTAAGCACATTGCACAGTACCTAAAGTGTAGGAAACATGCAATACCTTGTGGTTCTCTTCCTTCCCTGACATTTTGTTCACTTTGTAACCCCTATAGTGCTATCCACTTTGCAGATACTCCATCAGTGTTATTCAAAATGTTGGTGAAAAATCATGGGAATAATGCTTGACCAGGCTGAAACCACAGTGGTTAAGAGCTTCGGTTTTAGAGTCATACACACCTGGGTTTGAATCCCAGTTTTGTCACTTATTTGCTGTGTGACCTTGGGCAAGTGAATTATCCTCTCTGGATCTCAATTTTACTTGTGTGTAAACGGGGGGGCAATAATAGCGCTTCCTGGTGAATGCCGTTGTTAAAAGATTAAGGGACGTTAATGTAAGAAAAGTATTTAGCCTAGTGCCTGGCATACAGTAAGCAAGCTGAGCTGCTGTTGTTATTGTTTTATTATCATCATTATTATTATTCTCAGCCTGGGAACAGGACTGATCTTGTCTAGAAGTACCCTCCTCACAGAGTGAGGAGGAGCCATGGGGCTGGTGGTCGGTTATCTCAGTGTGCTCCCACCGTGTTCTCTTCCTGTCTGGTGAGATTGGGGGCCACACAGTTTGGGTCTCAGCCTCCCTGGATGTGTCCCTGGTGTCAGGTGGCCAGTGCTGCCTCTTTGGCATCTGACCAGACAGTTGTGTCTGCTCCTGACATGCAGACCTTCAGAGGATGCTTCTGTTGGGGATGTGGAAAGCCTGTGGGACGCTCCCCGGGTACTGCCGCTGCTCTCTCTCCTGCCCTGGACGGCGAGCTGCCCCCGTGGGGCCTCCACACCCTCCCTCCCGGTCCTGCTCCACCTGGGTGCGCCTCTCCCCTACCTGATCTCACCTGGATTTAACCCCGAACGCCTTTCTTCTCTCTTTTTTTCCCCTTTTCTTTCCTTCTTCCTTCCCTCCCCTCCTTTCTTCTCCCCTTCCCTCCCCTCGCCTCCACTTTCATTCCCTTCCCTCTTTCTGTAACCTGGGCTGTGTTCTCTCTGTCTGCCCCCAGCCTGCCTCCCCCCAGCTGGTTCCCATCTCCTGCCTCCCCGGACTGTCGTGTCCATCCCATCCCTGAGGACCGGCGCAGTGCCCTGAAGCCCCCTGCTCCTTCTTGACTATGTCTCTGAGACTCAGCCTCTCCACAGCCCCTCAAAACACTTGCAAAGAAAACTGCTCAGTCATGGAGTCTCCAGGGATGGGGCTTACTTAATAGCGTTTTTCTATAAAGCTACACTTGTGACCTCTGCTTCCCGTAGGCTCATAGAATGGGAGAACTGGGAGGATCTTAAGGACCATCGAGGGCCACTGTATTTTACAGACAGAACACTGAGCCCCCCTAGTGGGAAGGACTGACCCAGACTCTCAGAGGGGGTTCAGGGCACAGCTGAGAGTAGAACCCAGGACTCCTTACTTAGGAAGACCCTGTGAAAACATGAAATTGCCAAAGTGGGCTGCACATGTCTTTATCTTTTTGTTGTTGTTGTTGTTGTTAAATTTATTTATTTTATTTATGTATTTTTGGCTGCGTTGGGTCTTTGTTACTGCACGCGGGCTTTCTCTGGCTGTGGCGAGCGGGGCCTACTCTTCATTGCAGTGTGTGGGCTTCTCTTTGCGGTGGCTTCTCTTGTTGAGGAGCACAGGCTCTAGGCGCGCGGGCTCAGTAGTTGTGGCTTGTGGGCTCTGGAGCACAGGCTCAATAGTTGTGGCACACGGGCTTAGTTGCTCTGCGGCATGTGGGATCTTGCTGGACCGGGGCTCGAACCTGTCTCCCTGCATTGGCAGGAGGATTCTTAACCACTGTGCTACCAGGGAAGTCCCTCTCCATCTTTTTTGAACGTATTTCATTCTGTCTGTAACCTGAGTTCCTATATAGCTGCAGCTGGATCTACCTCATCCATTAGAGACAAGCTCTACCTCCCTTTGGGGGAGCAGGGGAGTGGAGGTGGGGTCAGACCTTCAGTAACAGGGACATACAGAACCCATTACTTAAGGTCAGTCATGAGTAGGTTCTTTACCTGTTCTGTCTTCTTGCTTGTCCTGGGCTAACCTTCCTTTTTGGTTCTCAGCTGGCTGCCTTGGCTCCCCACCTCGCCCCGGCCCTGCTGATGGGGCCTCTCGACCTATCTTTGGTTCACCTGCCTGACCTCTCCTTTTCAGTAATTGTATTTTGTATTTCAGTGTCATTGTCCATTGGTTAGAGCTGTGTTGTCCAAGATGGCGGCCTCATCTAGCTACTGGACACTTGAAATGTGACTGGTCCAAACTGAGGTGTTCTGTAAGTGTGAAAAACAGACCAGATTTCAGACATAGTACAAAAAGAATGTAAGTTGTCTCATCGATAATTTTGTATATTTTGTATTGATTACAGGTTGAAAATATAATATTTGGGTATATTGAATAAAATAAATTATTAAAAATAATTTCACCTGTTTTTTTCTTTTTTTAATGCGGATACTAGAAAATTTTAAATATATGGCTTGCATTATATTTCTATTGCCCAGCACTGGGTTATAGGCCTTTCTCAACCAGGGATCCATGAGAGGATTAAGCCTAATGCCTGAAGGTCCATTGTGTGTACAAACGTCCCAGTCTTAGGAGAATTAAGACAGTCACTCTCAAGTCACTTTCTGTGTTCTATGGTTCAGATAAGGAACCTTGTTGAGAAAGGATGCACCACCTGTTGTTTCTAACTTTAATTCAGATTCCTTTAGTGTTTCTCTTGTTATATAATGATGGCTGTTGGTTTGAGATAGATATTACTAAGCTTCTAAGAAGTTCTTTTTTTCTTTTTAAAATCCCAAACAAATGTTGCATTTTGCTAATTACTTTTTTCAGTATCTGAGAGGAACATAACACTTTCCTCTTCTTTGATTTATTGATGTACTGTTATTATGTTAATAGTTTTCATATTATTAGCTTATTCTTACTTTTTTTTTTTTTTTTTTTTTTTTTTTGCGGTACGCGGGCCTCTCACTGCTGTGGCCTCTCCCGTTGCGGAGCACAGGCTCCGGACGCACAGGCTCAGCGGCCATGGCTCACGGGCCCAGCTGCTCGGCGGCATGTGGGATCTTCCCGGACCGAGGCACGAACCCATGTCCCCTGCATCGGCAGGCGGACTCTCAACCACTGCGCCACCAGGGAAGCCCTATTCTTACATTTTTTTAGACAAACCTGCTGGGCCATGTATGATGATTCTTTTTCCCACTTGTTCTGTATTTGTTAGGTGTTAGGGTTTGGGGCTTCTCTCCATTGCTTTCTGTGCTCTGGAATAAATTATTTAGCATAAGAATTAGGTGTTACTTAAACACTTAATTATGAGGTGTGACAGGACTCACTGGTAAAATCACGTGGCCCTGGAAATTTTGAGTTAACTTTTCAAGTTTCCGATGTGGTGTTTAGCATACTCACCAGACACAGAAAAGTTATGTTTGGACAAAAAATCGTAGGCAGTGCGAGGACTAGGTCAGAACTGCCTCTCCCCGTTACTTCCAGAAATTTCATTTTGTGTTCCCGGCAGTGTTACAGACGAATGCAGTTTGCGAAGATCCAGATTAAGAAGGGTTGAATTGTGCTGAAAAAACGTGATTACCAAATTTAAATTGCAGTGGAAACAGTGAGCAGTAAACCAGATATTGTAGAAAACAAAAGGAGAATTAAAAGGCAGACTAAAATTTTCTCCTAGAACTCAGAGGAAAAACAAAAGGAGACGAATATGATGGATTGTTTCTAGGAGATGTCAAGTGTGTATGGAGTGTGAAAGGAGGGTGGGGCAGACGTGAGAAATGTCTGTAATGACGAGGTGGTAAGGACAAAGCCACAGCTACAGTGTGAGTTCCATTGAGAGAGAGAGTGTGTGTGCGTATGCGTGTGTACCTCTGCGTACCTCTGCGCTGGGAGTGGGGAAGGGCCTCCGTTCAGGAGACGGACCTGCTCTGAGGCCAAGGGGCCAGGCTCCTGAGACCTACAGACCCAGGTTGGAATCTTGGCTCTCACGTTGACCACATGTGTGGGTTTGAGCAAATTGCTTAACTTCTGTAAGCTTGCATTTCTTCATCTGTAAAAGGGGGCAATTATAGTATCTATCTGATAGGGTTGCTGTGAGAATTCAGTGAGCAAAGGATGAATGTACATAAAACGATTGACATTGTGCTTGACACTTAGTAAGTGCTCAGTAAAGTTTGCTGTTGTTGTTATTGTCATTATTATTGACCGGATTGTAAATTCTGGTTTCTCTGGGTGTTAGGCTAGTGGGTGATTTAAATTCTCTTCTGTGGGCTTTCTGTATTGTCTAGGTTTTCTGTACTGAGCATGTGCTAGGTCTCTGATCAAACAAACAAACAAAAAAATGTATTCTTTTTAAAAAGAGAACATCTGAATGATGTTATTTGGGAAAAAAATATCCCAATAATACAGAGAAAGGGGATTGAGCGCAGTCCCCGGGGTGAGAGTGGGAAATGAACGTGAGGCCCTGTGGGCCTCGTGATCAGCCCAGGAACCCGGGTGGGCTGCACTGCGGGCCGCTCTCCGTTTTGCTCACAGGGCCCTTTCTCTGTCACGTGGACTGGAGGTTGTTCACAGGGTTGCACTTGGCTGCTGCCCTGCCTGGACAGCTGGTTCTAATTGTGCAGAGCTGCACAACACTAGGGCTGGAAAGGGAATGTTTGGGGAAGTTTGCATCATCTTCATGACCCTAAATCTGCATGTTTGCTAAACAGACGGTAGTTTGAGGACTTGATGAAACAGTAGTGACTGTAAACCAGTCGCTGTACAGAAATGAATAGACTGGAAGCTGAGAAAGCGGAGCTCCTCCTACTAGGTCAGGGACCCCCACGCACCCCGACCCCGCAGAAGGCACCCATTTGTCCCCAGCGATTCTTTCCCCCTCTGTGGTTTGTCTCACCAGGGCTTCTGAGCCCTTATGGAGGCCCTCGTGTTCATTTCCCCCGGGGGCGGGCTCCTCCCTTTCTCCACACACAGCCCCTAGCAGGTGTTTCTTTCAAATTACTAAAGTGAATTGCTCTCACATGAGAAAATTATGTTGCCCGTGTATGAGGTTATAGTACAGGTTAGATTGTATGTAGCACAGCACAAGAGCACGGGGTGGGTTGGGTCCGATAAAACCTACCCAGCGCACAGCATGAGGCTTTTGGAGCTGCTTCTGCTCAGTCCCTCTGTAGCCTTCCAATCCCACTCAGAATAAACTCTAGTCCTTACCTGCCCTCGAGGCCTCCACCCCCTTCCTTCCTACCCTGTCTCCTCCCACCCGCCCCAGGCTCAAGCAGCTCCAGCCTCATTGCCCACCTTGTGCTGTCAGAGCTTCCAGGGTCTTCACACTCGCACTTCCTTCGGCCTGGAACCCTCTCCCTGGATCCTTGCAGAGCTTGCTGCCAACCTCGTTCGTGGTCTCCACTCCAGTCGGTTTATCAGCCAGGCGTCCTGAGGCATCCGCTCCAATACTCCATTCCTTCATCCTGGTTAACATTTTTTTTAAAGGATTTATCGTCATTTGACTTATCACAAATTTCTCATCTCTCTCCCCTCCTGTAGAACATAGAAAGCAAGAGCATGTTTGTTTGGTCCATTGCTATATTTCATAAAACATACTTTAACTCTGGTATCGAATGTAGATGTGTTTTATAAATTGTCAATTACTGTTGTCTCTTCCTTTTCTCTCCCTCTTCCTTCTTCATCCTTTCTTCTCACCCTTTCCCCTCTTTCTCCTTCTTCTCCCAGGAAAGAGCTAAAGATGCCTCAGCCCACTGACAGTCACTCAGAAAGCTTGGATCTAGGAAATGTCTTTTTAGGTCTTCAACCTTCAGAAATAAAGCAGGAAAGTGCAGTTGCTTTTTGTTGTCTTGAGTTACAGTGATTTGTGTTCACGTCTGTCTCCCCCACCGGCCAGACACTGAGCTCCTCGAGGTCTCGTCTGACTGTCCTGGAGCCCCTCCAGCATGGGGGCTGGTGCTCAGCTGGGCCCCCCGCCCTCCTGTCTTCTTTCCCCTCTTCCCTGATCCCTCCGTTCTTCCTCTCCCTTCCTTTCTTTCTTCCATCCTTGCCTCCTTTTACCTTTCCTCCTTCCCTTTTCTTTTCCTTCCATTTTTCATCACAGCCAATTTTGTCCCAGTGAGGGTCTAAGGCAGCCTCCCTGGTTAGCTGCTCCCTCCTCTGTGATTCACTTGGGTAAAAGCCCTGACGTTTCCTGTGGGACAGGCCTGTTTCCTGAAGGTTCAGATGGCCATGATTTCACATGCTTACTCCATCAGAAGGTACAGAAGCACCCAGTGGCCACCTGAAAACTGTCTGCTATTTATGCTGACACATTTGCGTTATAGACGTTGACCCTGACAGGTTATAAGCAGGTTATGAGTTTAGAAAAGTTTTGTATATTTGAGTGTTTACTCAACTGTTAAAATTTAATTTTAGAAGCTTTACAATGTGTAATATTATAACATGTCACCTATTAAAATTTGTTTCAAAGTAATCTTTTCATGATATTCAAATAGTACAGAAGAGCTTATGAAGAAAGGCTTTGATCCCTTACTCCAGTCCCCTCCCCAGAGGATTTTTCTTCTACTGGTTATTTTTGGAACTTTATTTGGTGCGCTGAGACCTCGATTTCATCAGCTTTATATAGTGTCTCTTGACTGCTCACTTCCCATGCTTTTCCTCCCCTTCTCCACTTGCCACCTTCTGTCAGCTGTACTTTTACACTGTCAAGTTAATTAACATTCTGACATTTTGCAGTTACACCAAGTCCATCAGTTTTCCTTAGGTTGACTCTAAAAGTTGCAAACCAACAAACAGCATTCATTTTTATGGCTATGTAAATGTGTAAGTGTCATTCAGTGTCAAGCTAGGTAGTGTGCCAGGGTTGTATTTCATTCTCTAAGGACCCTGGGCCATTCAAGAGAGAATATGCCTCACATCAAGGGCCCACAGATTCCCTTTTCTTTTAATCCATCAACTGCCTAACGTTGGGGAAAAAATAAAATATTTAAATGTATACAGCTATTAAAATATATATTTAAACATTTAAAATATACACTATTTTAAATGTATGTATACTATTTAAATACATATATAACATTTAAACATATACAAACAGGGCTTCCTTGGTGGCGCAGTGGTTGAGAGTCCGCCTGCCGATGCAGGGGACACGGGTTCGTGCCCCGGTCTGGGAAGATCCCACATGCCGCGGAGCAGCTGGGCCCGTGAGCCATGGCCGCTGAGCCTGTGCGTCCGGAGCCTGTGCTCCGCAACGGGAGAGGCCACAACAGTGAGAGGCCCGCGTACTGCAGAAAAAACCCAACCAAACAAATAAACAAAAAAAACATATACAAACAGGAATTTCTTGGTTTTTGTTATTCCTGGAGATTATAATTGCTTTTTTTCTATCATCATTTGCCCTCATCATGTCCTCAAATTTTTTCAAGTTTGCTGTTATGTTTTTATTCCTATCATTTTTAATTGCATTAATTTTTTCCCAGAGACCCTCCTTCAGGCCTCTTGGTCTTAGTCCCACGTGAACTAGTTGTTCTTTAGTTCTTTTGCATGGCTGTTATTGCTGCGCTTCCCTTCACAGTCCTCGATGCTCTGACTGTTTTCTTTCCTTTTTTTTTTTTTTTTTAGTCACACTTATTGAGGTTTAATTTTATCCAGTAAAATTCACGCTTTTAAAAAATTATTTATTTATTTATTTATTTATTTATTTTCGGCTGCATTGGGTCTTCGTTGCTGCGTGCGGGCTTTTCTCAGTTGCGTCCAGTGGAGGCTACTCTTCTCTGCGGAGCGTGGGCTTCTCACTGCAGTGGCTTCTCCTGTTGCGGAGCACGGGCTCTAGGTGTGCATGCTTCAGTAGTTGTGGCACACGGGCTCAGTAGTTGTGGCTTGCGGGCTCTAGAGTGCAGGCTCAGTAGCTGTGGCTCACGGGCTTAGTTGCTCCACGGCATGTGGGATCTTCCCCAACCAGGGCTCGAACTTGTGTCCCCTGCATTGGCAGGCGGACTCTCAACCACTGCACCACCAGGGAAGTCCCTTGGCATATCCTAATTGCTAGCATCACTCCTCTTGTGCTTTGGGGCCATTATTAAGTATAAGGGTTGCTTGAACACAAGCACTGTGACACCACCACAATCAATCTAATAACAGCTGGCCACTCGGTGACTGACAGGCAGGATATGCTGGACAAAGGGATGGTTCACGTTCTGAGCTGGACAGAGCTGTAGGGCATGAGATCTCATCGTGCTTTAGAACGGTGCATGATTTAAAAATGTATGAATTGTTTATTTCTGGAATTTTCCATTTAATATGTTCGGACCTCAGTTGACTGCAGGTAACTAAAACTGCAGAAAGCGAAACCGTGGACAAGGTAGGCAGGACTACTGTTCTCTCACGGAACCACCACGATCCAGGGCGAGAACTTGCCTAGCATCTCAGAACTTCCCTGTGCCCCTGGTAGCCAGTGATCTGGTTTCTGTCCCTATGGTTTTTACCTATCTCCAAATGTCATAAAAATGGAATCCTATAATATTTTTGTGTCTGGTTCCTTTTACTTAGCATAAAGCTTTTGACATTTATCTTTGCTGATGCCTGTGTCAGTAGTTCATTCCTTTTTATTGCCAAGTAGTGTTTGATTATATGGATGGATCACAATTTGTCCCTTCACCAATTGATGGAAACCTGGGTTGTTTCCAGTTTGGGGAAATTGAGAATTTCCATATTGAGAACTGCCATAAACATGCACACAGTTTTTTGTGTGTACAAATGAAATGTTTGCTTTAGTGAGATTGCTGGGTCATTTGGTGAAGTGTATGCTTAACATTAAAAGAAACTGCAAAACTGCTCTCCCAAATGGCTCTACCATTTTGCATTCCCAGCTGTGAGGTATGAGAGCTCTGAAATGCCTTACTCCTTAGTCAGACCCCACTGCCAACACCCAAACTGGCGCTGTCTCCCCCCACTGCCTCAGTGGGTCATCCACTCCCTGGGGTGCTTTTAAAACTCCTTTGACTAGTGTGTGACTGTCCCACCAGTTCTTCTGAAGATTGTTCCAGAGGGTAGGATGGGAGGGATGGGGAGAAACTTGGAGGTAGAAGGAAGGAAAAAAGGTTGCCATTGAGCAAGATGGTAATGTGGTGTGGTCCCTGAGGTCAGATTTAGTGACCTTTCCTTGACGTGGTGCATCTTCCATGTGGGCATGTTTTAGGAATGTGATTTGGAGAAGATTCCAATTAGAATTAAACACATGCGTGGAAGGGCCACATGTGGCTGCCTATGGCTCAGTGGCTTAGATCCTGTGGGGGTCTTCAGGGAGGACTTGTCCCACTCCCCAGGTCTCCTCTTCCAGGGCCTTACCTCATTGACCCCAGGCACAGTCAGGGTCAGGCCTTTCTCAGGCCACCTCAGGGCATCTGACTCCCAAAACTCTAAGCACAAAGCTGGTGGCCAGAGAAGCTTCGAGGGTGAGCCAAAACCAGTGTTGACTCTTGCTGTCACCTAGGAATGCTTGCAGATGGGGGTATTAAGACAGAGTTGTTTTTATCTTGGTTAGGGATTTTTTCCATGGACAGTTTCTTTGTAATAAACACCCTCCTTTGTCAGATTGAATGTCTAAATGAATCTCATGTCGTTAGGTGTTTTTACTTAAGGCAGCTGGTCAGACACCCTTTTGGCTATGGTCGTGCTGATTTTGAGGTGCCTGTGGGAGGCCAAGGGAGGTGTGGCCAGGAGGTGGCTGAATATCCTGGTCTAGAGTCAGGAGAGAAACTTGGGCCGGACATGGGCATGTGGTGGAAGCCGTGGTGGTGTGTGTGATCTTCCAGAAAGGGATGCAGATGTAGAGAATATGGAAGACGACCCTGGTGGGGCTTGGGGGACATGTGTCAGAAAAGAACAAAGCAACTGGAAAATACACTGCGAATGGGGGGCCCGAGAGGCGTCAAGACAACCAAGAGAACACAGAGCTGAGGGGCAAGGACAGAGAACAGAAAATATGCAGAGAGGTTGCCTCACCAGAGAAGGAGGTGGCCATGGAAGTGGGTTGAAACAGGGAGAACCGACAACCCTTTCAGGCGGCAGGGAGGTCTAGAAAAGATGGCTTTTGTTATTACTATCGTGGTTATTGTTGTCACCACCATTATTATTATTAATGGGAGAGGCTTTTGCACATTAAAATCCTAGCAAGGGGGCTTCCCTGGTGGCGCAGTGGTTGAGAGTCCGCCTGCCGATGCAGGGGACATGGGTTCGTGCTCGGGTCTGGGAAGATCCCACATGCCGCGGAGCGGCTGGGCCCGTGAGCCATGGCCGCTGAGCCTGCGTGTCCGGAGCCTGGCTTGCGCAACGGGAGAGGCCACAACAGTGAGAGGCCCGCGTACCGCAAAAAAAAAAAAAAAAAAAATCCTAGCAGGAAAGAAAGTGGAGAGGAAGAGGTTGAAGATACAGGGACCAGAGAGGGCATCAGAGCAAGGCCTCTGAGCAGGGAGGGGGAGGGAGCCAGGAGGAGAGCGGGTCCTGAGGGGACAGGACCTCTCTTCCACTAAAGCCTGAGGAAGGGAGAGAAGGCAGGTAAATTTGTTTATTTAGTGGCAGAAAGTTTCTCCCCGATGAACCCAGGGAACAGCCACATGACGGAGAAAAGGTCCAGAAGAAGCTGGCAAGGACTGTACGGGCTCTTACTGCCCTTTCACATCCAGTGGACCTCAGCAGACAGCTCAGAGCCAAGGACAGCTTGGGCGAGATCAGGGCCCCAGCGCACCCCAGGGCAGCCACAGGGCTGGCTCTACAGCGCGCAGGGCTACCAAGGCCTTACCAGCCTCAGCGCAGCCCCTTGTCTCCCTTATAGAACCAGCCCCGTCTCCTCTGGTCAATTTTAACTTAATTACACTCAAATCTGTTCTGTAACATGGACCTTTTTTAGGTAATAGTGGCTGGAGGAGTGTTGTTCTGTTACTTCACGTTTTCCAAACCCACTTCACACAGATGGCATCTCATATTCCTATAAGGCCAAACACAGAAGAGGAATACTGCCAAGGAGGCTGGGCTTGGGACGTGTTTTAGTGCAGTTAGAATGGCCTTATTTCTTTTGACATCTTGATAAATCTTTCTGCACTGGATTTGGGAGATTTCAACACTGAGGAATGCTCATGCCCTGTCCATTCAACAAATGAATCTGCTGTGAGCCAGGCCTGTGCCCTGCATGTCACCTCCTTTGTCAGGCTTTATCTCTCTTGGTCTCTGCCACAATTCTGTGGAGTTAGTCTCAGCATCCCTGTTTTCATCAGCGATGCAACTGATGCCAAGAGAGCGGTCACCCAGGAAATGAGTGACAGGTTGGGATTCGGAGCCAGGAAAGGACCCTTTCCATTTTATCAAGGAACCTCTCAAACATAGTGTTTTTACCCTGTTGAAGTTTTAATTTTAAAGATTTTTTTTTTTGATGTGGACCATTTTTTGGAAAGTCTTTATAGAATTTGTTATAATGTTGCTTCTGTTTTGGTCTTTTGGCCGTGAGGCACGTGAGATCTTAGCTGTATTGATGGGACCCGCACCCCCTGTGTTGGAAGGCGAAGTCTTAACTACTGGACCACCAAGGAAGTCCCAAAGTTTTAATTTTAAATGTGACATGTATTCCAGTGCAAAAGGGTCCTTAGGGAATTGTCAAACGCCAAGAACTGTACATACAGTTTTTAAATCAGGGTCTTAGAAATATTCAAATCAAACAAATTTGGGGCAGATGTATTAAGTACCTGCTTTGGTTCTTGCCTGAATGACATCAGCAGAATGAAAGAGAAATAATAATCGATTTTGTTAATAATTCAAGACAGCGACGAGAGTGGTGTGGAAGAAAGAAGGGAGTGTTTGGATTTAAGGCCGTGTCTGACAGCAGCGTGAGCCTGGAAAGAGGAGGGTGGGTAATAACATTTATCAAGTGATTGTTACATGCCAGGTGCTCTGTGTGAGCTTTAATCTTACCTGTTCTAATGAGCTTCACGGGTAAATATATTATCAGGCCCATTTAAGGTGAGAAAATTGAGGTTCTGAGAAGATACACATCACGCAGCTAGTGTGTGGAGGGTGGGCTCTGACCTGGCTCGGTCTGTAAGGTCCACACTGCTCCCTTTGAGGATGCCTTCCTAAGTTACTTACAGTGTGGAAATAGACCCAAACTCTGAATTAAATGAACCCTTACACACGTGTACCGTCCCTGCCCCCCACACTTACGGATGTGTGTATAACTTCTGCTGTTTATTAAAGAATTCAGGTAAAAACAAAGGGAGCAACTACCAGCCAGAAACTGGGCAACAACCATGTCCCAGTCCTTGAACATCAGTATTACAAATTCTCTTTTATATCCGATTATAACACATACACTTCCAGGGCTGGCTTTGGAATCCGTAGGGGAGAGAGGCTCTTGTCCTCACAGTTACCTTTCGAAAGGGCAGTAATATACATTTGCCGACTGCATATGTTCTAAAGGTGGGGTGGAGTAGGAGTCAATGGAACTGACTTTGTAGGTCAAATATACGCTAGAAAAGAAACTCAGGTACACACATCGAGGAGAATCATGGTAAACAGGCAAACTCTACAGCTCAAAGAGATTCACGTCTACTTGTGAAAAGAAGTGGAGCCAGAGCATTCATTCAAGGTGATGACTATAGGACTCAGCCCTCTTCTGTATTAAAACGGATGTGGTGAGAATTACATGAGATAACAAGTGAGGCTCCCTGTCCGGTACCGACACAATGGGGGATTCTTGGTAAATGGTAGCATTAGTTAATATCATTGTCATTACCATGACTTGGGGTCTAAATTGTGAGGGTGAGAAGGACTTGGCAGGGTCAAGGATGTCTGCTGTATTTTTTCATGTGGGTGACTGGGAGGACAATAGTGCCATTTATAGAAGTGAGGCCTCCAGGAAGAGGAGCTGTGTTTCTTAGCTCCTGGTTGGTTCCCAAGCGTTCTCAAGTCCAGGTCATTCACCTTGAATCCGGAGCTGCCCATTGCCTGCAGCTGGCTTCCCACAGGCGTGTGCCGGTGACCTCAGTTGGGTCCTGAGATGCATTTGAAGGGCACGGCACTTCAGGCCTAACTGCTCAGTTTGTCTTTGGCCATTCCCACAGCACCCCTTGACTTCCTGGTAGACCCCTGATCTGTGTCTATTCCGGCTGGTAGGCAGCCGACCCTCACTAAAGCCCTTATAAAAGTTCCTGGTGTGGGGCAAAAAATAATGTCATTAATAATACAGAGGCTGGATGTGAGTTAGAAGGAAGCCTTGTAACTGAGGGGTAGAGAACTTTCCTTTCCTGCATTCTCTCTGCCAGGGGTCGCCAAGGCACAAGCTGGCAAAGCTGGGCATTTAGTTAATGGCTTTTCCTTCATCCTTTTATCTACTTCCCCCAGGTAGTCTCATTAGATTGCTCCCGTTACCTCCCTTGCAGAGGAACCAGCCTCACTGTTAGGTAACATTTAGGTCATTTGACTCTTCAAATTATAATGCTAGATCTGCTAGAAAAGAAGAGACCACGCTCCTGAAGAAGATATTAAGGCGACCTGTCTTTCTGCCCCCTTTTGTTTATATGAGAGATGGCGGTGGGGGGGGGGCAACTTCAGGAACGAATCTGAGGTCATTCCAGAAGCTTCTCTGATCGCAGTGGGCTTGGCCCAGGACGTCCCCTGGTTCCAGGAGTGGAGGATGTCACTTGGTCAATGAAATCTGAGCATCTTCAGCCAGATTTTAATTTTAAGGTAGCCCTGGGGTGTGATCCTGCTCAATATAGCATTATACCCTCTCGCAGACAGGTAGCCCTGGGGTGTGATCCTGCTCAATATAGCATTATACCCTCTCGCAGACAGGTAGCCCTGGGGTGTGAGCCTGCCCAATATAACATTATACCCTCTTGCAGACAATTTGCATTAAGAAAGGGCTTCTGGTCCCGGGGAGCTGGCAGAGTGGCAGTGGCGGGGTTGAGAATAATTTGGCACAGAAGTCCTGGGAGATGTGGCCGGGGTTATGGAGAAAAGTATCCTGCTTCTCACCCTCACCTCTGGGGGTCCCAGGATACACCTCCACCTAGAGACCCAGCCCTCTTCTCCAGAGGAGGAGGAGAATCTCTCCCACCCTGGGAGGACATAGATGGCCAGTGCTTCAGTCCTTCCCCATCTCTGTGTCCACATTCCAGTTAGATGCCCTGCTGTATTTGCATCCCCATTGGAATCACTGTTGAAATTGACTTTGTGCTTCCCAGGAACTAGCCAGCTGTGGATGGAGTAAGAAGGAGAAACATAGTCTCGCTCCCAACGTCGTGGCCTTTACCCGGAGGTTTAACCAGGTAAGAATGCCGCTTGCATGTGCCTGTGCAGATAGCGCTCTGTTGTCCCCCATGGGCTGGGAGCCCCTCCAGGCTTCAGTCTCAGGCACCTGGCCCCAGGTCCAAACCCCTCTTCCTAAGCCCCCACCTTCATCTGCGCTTTTTCACACAGCGGGAGGAATTGAACACCTCTTTTCTGTGTTTAAATCATTTTGGTGGCTTCCAATTCCACTTAAGCTAGGGTTCGGGCACCTTAATGTGCCCTACAAGGTCCTGCGTGGTGGGTCTGGCTTCTGTCCACCTCTCCAGCCTCATCTCTTGTCTGTTCCCCCACTCTGTGGGCTTCGGCCATCCTGGCCTCCCACCTCTTTCCTGCTGCATCACATCTTGGTCTCATCAGGGCCCCATTCGTGCTTTCCTCCCTGTTCAGCTCCCAACCAGATCTCAGCGGGAATGTTACTCTCTCTAGGAGCCTCCCATGAATCTCAGCCTGTATAAGGTCTCCCCGTCATGTGTCCCCTCAGTGCACCTGTACTTCTCCATGTGGTCCTCTCCCCATCTGTCCTCATTCTGTGTAGCTCTTTAGTCTCCATCTTCCTTGGCCATCTGTGGGCTCCATGAGGGCAGGAACCATGTCTATCTTGTTCATCACTGTGTCCCCCACCACCTTGCCCTATGTCAGGCATATAATAGACCTTCAGTAAATATATGTAGAATGAATGAATGAGGTACTCAGGAAACACTTTTTGAGTTGAATTTCTTTGAATTTCTGATGGCCTGGTCACTGGCCACATGCATGCTACTACAAACCGACTTGGTCCAATCAGAACCTTTGCTCCAGGTAGGAAGCGCTGCATCCCCACCTAAAGGAATGATATCAGGGACTTGGACCAAGTAAGTGGGGTAGGCTTCTGACTGCTCAGACAGACCTGCCAGAACATGATCTTCAGTAGAAAGTACCCTGCAAGACCCCTTTGAACAAACCAAAGCTCCAAATGGGGCTGTTGACAGCTTTTCCTCTTTCTTCTTGCTTTTCTGGTTTCAGATGAGGACAGTGGCCTCGAGGTTGCACAGTGTACATGACTGGGGCTCTGGGTGTTGGGCCTGGGTTCCCTTTGGGCCTTCCCTCCAGCTGGGCTGTCCCGCTGGGAAATGCCGGGTCCTGTGCATTGCCGTTACTCAGCTCTCTCCAGGCTTCTCCAGCCCTGGCTGGTTACCGCTCCAAGCATAGTGAGAGACTCAGAGAGGCGCCAGCTTGTGTTCTGATGATCAAGGCCAGAGTTCACATTATTGTTGTTTTCTGAGATACAACAGGAACTAAGGAGGGCCTAGCCACATCTGTGGTAGGGACTGTACACCCTTTGTTTTGAAAAGAGAAATACTGAAGGCTTTTTTTTTCTTCTTCTTTATTTTCAAAATCTTTTCCTTTTCAACTGAGCTTAGTCTTTTAAAAAAAACCAGATGTGTACACAGTATCAGGGGATTCATAGTTTCCTTAGCAAAACTATTTGGCTGGGAGCCAGCTCAGTCCCACCTCTGATCAGCTACAGAGCTCCCGGAGGAGGGACACTGGCGGCTCTGATGTAATCTGCTTTGCACGTGGAGGCCAGGTCAGCTTGGCAAAGGGCAGTGCAGCTTGTTCTGCGAACAATTGTATTGTGTCCAGCTCAGACCAAGTGGGTGAAATGAGCCAGAAGTAAAGCTGCATTCTCACAGAATGCTCTGAGAAATGGTCTCCCTGCTGGCCTGTGAGCCACTTAGAGAGCAGTTCCTGGACACAGCCCTGGTAGCTCTGGTTTGAAAACTGGCCAGCGGCCAGTCCATCAGCCGCTGGGGCTGCTTTCCCTGAGATGAACTGATTGGCGTCTCTTCCTGGCAGACTTTCATGTGTGACAACAAAGCTGCTCATCAGACTCCAGATAAAGGCAAGCAGGTCACTTACCTTTCTGAGCCTGTTTTCTTTATCTGTGAATGAAAATAATAATAGTACTCACTTTGCACAGTTGTTACGAAAATGAAATGAAATGATATAGGTAGAGCTCTTAGCGCTGTGTCTGTCTGTAGTAGGCATCCAAACATTTTTTCGGGAAGAAAGGGAAGATTAGTTGATTGGAAGGAGGTTGCGAGGGAATCTGAGGCTCCCTGTGGCCAAACCAAAAATCCAGCAGCCAGTGTTCTGGTCGGCCTCTGAGGACGTGCCTGCTTCTCCATGGGACCTGAGTCCCTTGGGATTTGTTTATAGAGTGGCTGAGATGGAAGAGCTTGGCCAGGTTCCCTAAGGGTCTGTTATGGGCCAGGCTTGTGTCTTGGCCCCAGGGAGTTCACCATAAAGCCAGAAGTTCTCAGTCTTTTTCCGATCACGGGTTCTTTTGAGAATCTGACAATATCACATATGAACCTGCCCTCAGATAAATACATAGATATATACATTTCCATTTAATTTGAGTGGGTTTGCTGCCTCCCCTGCCCACTGCCCCCCAAAATCTGTACATGAACACTTTAGAGGTCTGTCGACAGCAGGCTGAGGAGCTGTGGTCGCATGGAATCAAACAGACCTGAGTTTGCACCTTAGCTCTACAACTTGTTGCCTGTATGATCTTGGGTTGTCTTTCAGCCTCTGACCTTCCTCATTTATAAAATAGGAAGAATCATTTCAAGTGATTTTTGAAGATTAAATGAGAATCATGGATCTAAAGAGTTTAGCTCAGCACTTGATATATAGTAAACAAGTAATATTAGCCTTAAAAAGGGTGGTAGTGTAGTGGGAGCTACAAGCTGAAAGGAAGGTTAGCCTTGGGCCTAAGTGCTGGCGGTGGGGTTGAGATTGTGTCCTGAAGATGAAGAATTAGGAAGAGACAGAGAGGGAATTTGGATGACTTGGTTCCAGTCCAGGCTCTGCTGCTAACCTGTTCTGAGGCCTTAGGCAAGTCCAAGTCTAGGTCTCAGGACCCTTATGTATTAGCAGAGATTGGACCAGGCAAAGGTTCCCAACACTTTGCCCTGGAGGACTGCTTTAACGTTTCTCATGGACATATATATATACATGTACGTAGTTCTTAATGACTGAAACCCCAGCTCAAACTCGCCTTACTGGCTTATGTAACAATGTCCAGGGAGAGACTAGACTTCATGTATTGCTTGGATGGCGCTGTTCTCCCCACCTGGAGGTCCCTGGAGACGTTCAGGGAGGTGGTTTCTCTGTGCTGGCTCCCCTCAGGCGGCCCCCTCCTCTGTGGTTCCAAGATGGCTGCCAACAGCTCATTGTGAGGGCAACCCCTGCAGAAAAGACCTTCCTCTTCTTCAGTAGCTCCATTTGATGTCCTGGAACAGAGACTCTGGGGTTGATGGCCCTGGCTTGAGCCCCATCCTGCGCTTCGTGATCTCATCACCCTGACCAGGAAACAGGAGGCTCTGGCTGGCCAGGTCTCAGAAACAGGCCTTCCCGTGGAGGTAGGGTAGGGGGCCAAGGCCGCAGGGAGTGAGATGGGAGGACTGGCAGTTCCTCAGGGAAAGTTGGTGCTCGGACAGGAAGAGGCTGAGGGATGGCCAGAACCGCCCGCAGACCCTCTTCCCTCTTGCACTCTTCCATCCAGCTCTCAGCTTTCTCCCCTGATCAATCTGCTGATACCCCATCCATGCGTCATTAGCCTAGTCACCGAATATTCCTGATCCCTCTTGGCTTTAATCGAGACTATTTAAAAAACAGTTATTGAGCACTTAGGCTCAACTTACTGAGTTAGATTCTGTGCTAAGCATTTAACCTGCATCATCTAATTCTGTTTTCACAAAACCCACTGAGGCCGATATTTTAAACCCATTTTATGGATGAGGAAGCTGAGGTTCTGGAAAGTGAAGTAACTTGCTCAAAGCCACATAGCTGGTGAGTTTCCTTACTTAGGGGCCTCCCCATTTTTCTGAACATGACTCCAGTAGAATCCCCTGTTCTTCCAGACTTCATTTATCACAGGGCTGGGAGGCAGTGTTAGCATTTTCCCTTCCAAATGCTACCTCCAAACAATTATTCTTTCCTCGTTGTATAAACCCTCTTTCATTTGAGGCTCATTACTTCTGGTTATATTCATTTATTTATTTAATAGACATTGACTGCACATGGTACCGGACTCTGTGCTAGGTTCAGGGGGTCAGCAGTAAACTGGATGTAGCCCTTGCCATCATTAGCTCATAGTCTGGTGGGGGAGACAGACGTGATGGAGGGGATTACAGTCCAGGGGAATCAGTGCTAGGGTGGGAAAACCAGAGGAGAGGTGTGGGCAGTAGGAAGGGAGGCCAGGAGACTGGATTGGAGTCTGTCCCATTAATCTAGGTGAACGACAGAGATGTAGAGTGGCCGGGCTCAAGAGAATATTAAGAGACCGAATGATAGCACTGGGTGATTGATTGGATTTGGAGGGAGATGACAGGGAGGCGCAAAGGAGGCCCCGCTTTGGTCCTTGGCAGCGGCACTCTTTGAGGTGGTGAGTGCAGAGGAGGAGGAGCAGTTGTGAGAGGGGAGATGACGGAGAGGAGAGAGGTTTGGGCGTGTGAGCTCAACCATGCAGCAGGTGACTGGGTATTTGCGTCTGGGAGTCGGGAAAGATCCAGCTTGAAGATGCAGATATTGCAGTCACCTGCATTCGAAGCCGCAGGAGTAGATGAGGTTGCCCAGGGAGCAACGGAGGCCCACGTGAGAGCCTTAGGGCTTATGGGAAGGGCAGAGGAGAAGGGGCTGAGAAAGAGCAGCCTGGGCACGAGAAGAGCACCCAGAAAGGCTGGTGTCTTGGAAATCAGTGTCTCAAGGACAACGGAATGCTACAGAATGGGTCATTTAAAAGGACTAAAAAAAGAGTCTTTTATCTTTAGCAGCACGGCGGTGCTAGGCTCAGCAGGAGCTGTTTTGCGGGGGTGTGAAATGGAAGCTGGGCTGTAGCAGCTTGAGCGGTAGATGTGAGGAAATGGAGAGAGCAGGTGTAGGCGATGCTTGAACAGTGGCTCTAAGGAGAAAGATGAGAAGAAGCGGGTAGCTGGAGGGGTTGAAGACGTTCAGGGAGGTGTTAATATTTCCTCTTTTCTTTTCAGCAGAAAGAGCCTTGGGGGTGTACATATTTTGAATGGAAAGAGCCAGTAGACCGGGAAAAATTAAAGATGAGGAGAGAGAGGGAATACATAATGAAGTGAAGTCCCAGTGAAGGTGGGAGAGGCCGAGGCCTGGGACCTCTTCATCGTAAAAGGCGAGTCTGCAGAAAGGAAAGATACAGACACAGGTCTGCTTGCAGGTGTGGTGCAAGAAGGTTCACGGCTCCTCTTTCCTCAGTGAAATAGGAGGTGAAGGCAGGGAAGCAGGAGGAAAGCTTGAGGGGTTTGGGGGGAGCTTGAAAAAACCACTCCAGGGGAAAGAGAAGGTTGACTATGGAAATATAGGAAGACTTGTGGGCAGAGCCGCTGAAAATAGAGGTCGTGGCTTTTAAAGTAGCCCCAGGGCATGAGGGTAGCTGGTTTTCTCTAGTTGCACTTTGCAGCCTAAAGAGAGGGGCACAGGAAGGCAAGTGGTTGAATCCATCCATGATGAGCAAAGCAGATTTTTTGAAGGACCATGGGGCAAGGGACCTAAAGGTACTGGCTAAGAAGGGGCTGAAGTGACAAATGATAGGGGATCCATCTGCTCAAGAGGAAAAGAGCCACCAAGGACTCCAAGGCGTGGTGAGAGGGAAGGATGGGCACAGCAGTGGGGCTGGGGTCAAGGAGCAGGTGAGGACTAGAAGGTTAAAGGTTGTGGCCCGAGACTGGAACTTCAGGTTTCTGATGCAGCACAGTCCTGGGTAATTTGGAGAAGGGGGTGACTGGACTGATAGGTGGGTAACAGTTGCTGAAGTGACCATGGTCGTTCACAGTGATGTTGATGTTACCCAAGGAATAAGGCAGGGTTTGCTATGGAGAGGAAGGCAGTGGTCCAGATTCTGATCTGCTTGCTATCTCTAAAGTTTTACCTTTCCAGAATGTAAAAAAAAAAAAAAAAAAAAAAAAGGGACTCATATATATGTAGCCTTTTCTGACTTGTCTTTTCACTTAGCCATATGCTTTTAAGATTCATCCATGTCTTTATATGGCTTGATGGCTTTTTTATGAGTACTGCTCATTGTATGGATTTACTAGTCTATCCATTCACCTTCTGAAGGACTTACAGTTTTTGATGATTATGAGTAAAACTGCTATAAACATATGCATGCTGGGGTTTTTTTGGTGTGGACATAAGACTTCAAATAAACTGGGTAAATATCTAGGAGTACAGTTGCTGGATCGCGTCTGTACCATTTTGCATTCCCACCAGCAAAGAGTGAAAGTTTGTGTTGCTTCAGGAAGAAATAAAACTGTCTTTATTCACAGATGACATGATGGTCTATACAGAAAATCTCAAAGAAATCTATTTTTAAAGCTCCTGGAACTAATAAGGGAGTATAGCAAGGTTGCAGGGCACAAGATCAATATATGAAAGCTTCCCTATATACCAGCAATGAAGAATTGGAACTTGAAATTTTTTTAAAAAACACCATTTACAGTAGCACACACATACTCGAGAAATACTTAGGTATAAATCTAACAAAGTATGTACAGGTTCTGTATGTGGAAAACTATAAAACACTGATGAAAGAAATCAAAGTAGATTGAAATAGAGAGGTATTCCATCTTCATGTATTAGAAGACTCATTATTAAGATGTCAGTTCTTCCCAGCTTGATCTATAGATTCAATTCAATCCTAATTGAAATCCCAGCAAGCTGTTTTATAAATATCAGCAAACTGATTCTAAAGTTTATATGGGAAAGGCTAAAGATGTAGGATAACCAGCACAATACTGAAAAAGAATGAAGTTGGAGGACTCACTCTACCTGATTTCAAGACTAATTGTAAAGCTATAATAATCAAGACAGCTTGGTATTGGCAAAAGAATAGATGCCTAGGATTATGAAACAGAACAGAGAGCCCAGAAATAGACCCAGACAAATATAGTCAACTGACCTTTGACAAATGCATGAGGGCATTCAGTGGAGAAAGAGTAATTTCTTCAACAAATGGTGCTGGAACAATTGGAACTGTTTTTGTGTACGTGAAAAAATGAACCTAGACACAAGAGTTTAGGCCTTTCATAAAAATTAACTCAAAATTGATCACAGACCTAAATGTAAAAGACAAAACTATAAAACTTTTAAAAGAACGCAGAAGAAAACCCTACATGACCTTTGGTGATGAGTTATTAGCTATAACACCAAAGCACAATCCATGAAAGAAAAAATTGGTAAGTTGGACTTCATTAAAATTAAAATCTTCTATTCTGCAAAAGACATTTTTAAGAGAATTAAAAGACAAAGCACAGACTGGGAAAAATATTTGCAAAACACATATCTGATAAAAGACTTGAATCCAAAGTATATTCTTAATACTTAACAATAAGAAAACAACCCAGTTAGGGACTTCCCTGGCGGTCCAGTGGTTATGACTTTGCCTTCCAATGCAGGGGGTACAGATTTGATCCTTGGTCTGGGAGCTAAGATCCCACATGCCTTGTGGCCAGAAAAAACAAAACATAAAACAGAAGCAGTATTGTAACAAATTCAATAAAGACCTTAAAAATGGTCCACATCAAAAAAAAAAAAATCTTGAAAAAAGAAAACAACCCAATTAAAAAACAGGCCAGGGACTTACCTAGTGGTGCAGTGGTTAAGAATCCACCTGCCAATGCAGGGGACATGGGTTCGATCCCTGGTTCAGGAAGATCCCACATGCTGCGGAGCAACTAAGCCCATGTGCCACAACTACTGAGCCTGTGCTCTAGAGTCCACGAGCCACAACTACTGAGCCTGAACGCTGCAACTACTGAGCCGACACGCTGCAACTACTGAAGCCCGCGCACCTAGAGCCTGTGCTCTGCAACAAGAGAAGCCACCCCAATGAGAAGCCCATGCACTGCAATGAAGAGTAGCCCAGCTTGCCGCAACTAGAGAAAGCCCGCGCACAGCAACAAAGACCCAACACAGCCAAAAAAAAAAAAAAAAAACAGGCCAAATATCTGAATAAGTACTTTACCAAAAAGATGTAACCAAGGGCAAATAAACGTGAAAAGATGCTCAGCATTATTTGCCATCAGGGAAATGCAAACACTATGCACCTATTAGAATGGCTAAAAAACAAACAAAAAAACAACCCAAAGCAAACAAACAAAAAACCTCAGGAAACCTGACAATACCAATTGTTGGCAAGTAATTGGAGCAACACAAACTCTCATTTGTTGCTGGTGGGAATGAAAAATGGTGCGATCCAGCAATTGAACTCCTCAATATTTATCCAGTTTATTTGAAATCTTACATCTACACACATACACATATTCACACACACACACAGATACACAAATAGCACACAAATATTTATAGCAGCTTTATTTATAATAGTCAAACACTGAAAGTAACTAGGATGTCCTTCAATAGGTGAAAGGATAGGCAAACTGGTAAATTCATACAATGGAATAGTCTTCATCCGAAAAAAAAAAAAAGAATAAGCCATCAAGCCATATAAAGACATGGATGAATCTTAAATACATATTGCTAAGTGAAAGAAACCAGTCTGAAAAGGCAACATAAGTGTGATTACCTCCCCCATTTTTTTTTTGACGTTCTGGAAAATGCTGAAAAAAATTCTGGAAAGCTAAAATTATAGAGATGGTAAACAAATGAGTGGCTGCCAGAGGTGTGAGAAGGGGAGAGCTTTGAGTAGGTGAAGAACAGGGGATTTTTCAGGGTGGTGAAACTATTCTGTATGATACTATAATGTTGGATACATGCCACTGTGCATTTGTGAAAACCCTTAGAACTTTACAGCACTAAGAGTAAACCTCTTAGTGCTAACTATGCAAATTTTAATCATTGTGGAGATTAAGGGGTCCTAGGATGGAATATAGAACATAACAAGGGAACCTAACTGGATTATAAATGTATGAAACAACCTCCCTGAGAAGGGTGAGGGGAAAAGGTGCTGGCCTAAGTAACTTTGGAAATGAGGGAGCCTGAAAGACTAAAGACAAAAGGAACTGTATATAAGCACTGTACTCTGATCAGGTTGTTTCCCAAGGGCGGATGGGTAACAATTCTGGAGCCATTATGCATGAACACTGGAATTGAACGATTAAGGAAATGGGTGGCAGATGGTGGGACCCAGGTTTCTCTCACCTGTTGGAGTGGGAAGTTGTAGACAAGCAAGAGGAGGCTAGAGTGATCCATATGGTAATGGATTGGAGGTGGAGACATTAGTAGGAAGTCATATTTAGCTTAATATAGATACAGATGGTTACATATAGAAATATTTATAGGTATGTATATATACAAGAGTTAGGGTACACACACACACACACTTCCTTGCTCTGCATCTGAGAGGACCTAGAAACAGTGATACCTAAGTAGCACGAGCACACGTAGCTCCCAGATCTTGGTTTCTAATACCATTATCTAATAAAAGGAACCAGGGGGCACTTCCCTGCTGGTCCAGTGGGTAAGACTCTGTGCTCCCAATGCAGGGGGCCCGGGTTCGATCCCTGGTTGGATGCCTGGTCGGGGAACTAGATCCCACATGCATGCCACAGCTAAGAATTCCGCATGCTGCAACGAAGATCCCACATGCTGCAACTAAGACCCAGCCGGCGCAGCCAAAATAAATAAGTAAATAAATAAAAAAAAATATTTTTTAAAAAAGGAACCAAGGCTCCTTGGAGAAGTGGCTGGTTTCGGACTGGGACAAGAAATGTACAGGATGAGGCGGTAGCATCTTGTAGTTCCAGAAAGTAAGGAGGTGCCCATACAAACCAACCAAACAATGCTGGGGGCATGTCGAAGCCAGCCCTCAGTGGCCAAAGCTGGAACAATTTGAGTAAGGAAATAAATAACATAGTATTGGATCAAAACCCCAAAGTATCCATGAGTCCATTCTGATGTAAACAAATGATGGAATAAATAAATGGGGGAGACTAGACAAACCTCCTATGCAGAAGAATTCCAAATAATCTATGTAGATATTTTGCCCTCAAGAAGGTGGAGCACAACTGCCTCCTTCCTTCCATAGCGACTTCCTTCCAGAGTTTGAGGTGATAGTATTATTTATGCAACCAGTTCCCTATTGATGGGCATATTCTTTTGCTTTATAAACAGTGCTTCAGT
The DNA here is from genome assembly GCF_005190385.1 of Monodon monoceros. Taxonomy (NCBI): domain Eukaryota; kingdom Metazoa; phylum Chordata; class Mammalia; order Artiodactyla; family Monodontidae; genus Monodon; species Monodon monoceros. The sequence goes on from NW_021703782.1 coordinate 104,803,140, forward strand.
GAACCTTTGTATGTATATCACTCTACATTTCTGTATTTTTGTAAGATAAATATTCCAGGGAGAATATAACTTTTAACAGCTTGAAAGATGTATTCAAGTGGTTCTTCAAAATGGTCCTGTGAATTTATACCCCTGCAAACAGTGTATGAGTATCAGTTTCTCCACACTCTTGGCACACTGTATGACTCACAGAGGGGTAATGTATTCTCTTTAATATAAACCCCTTTTAGTAATCAAGAGTCAGAGGACAGGTGTCCCAATAGAAAGGTGGATGAAGGACCTGAACACGTAATTCACAGGCAAATAATACAAATGGCCTATAAATATTTGCAACAAAAAACTGAAAAAGCGTGCAAAAATATGTTAACTGAGGAGTCATGAAAGAAATGTAAAATAGAAACAGTGAGACATTAGTTTGTCCACTAAGTTAGTAAAGAAAAAAAGAGCTGTAATGACTGGTATTAGCCTGCTCCAATTTTTATGGATCAACAAATAAAACTTTTGGAAGCCAAGTTTTTAAATATATACTTTTGAAAAAAGGTACACATACTTTTATTCACTCTACCTTACAGGAATTTATCCTCAGACCTTAATTAAAAATGTATAAAGATATATGTATAAATATGTTCACCACAGCATTGTCTATCACAACAAAATAATTCGAAATAAGCTACCCAACAGTAGGAGGTTCCTTAATGATGAGACATCCCTAAGATGAAATGCTTGGCAGCTGCTAAAAAATATGTTGATATTCTTATATATTTATAAAAATTCTTGTGATAGTATGATTAATATATACCAATTTAATTGAAAAAGAGAAACATGTTCTATGACTAGACAGACATATGTTCTGAGACATGACAAACATATGTTCCAAGAAGGACACATACCACAGTGTTTATCAGGGGGTCTGTATGTGAGAACGAGCTTGCAAATGACTTCTGTCTCTTGTGCTTATCTCTGTCCCTTTGTCTTCTACATTAAGCTTCTCTTAAATTTTGTAGTTAAAAAACAATTAAAACAGTTTAAAACCACGCTGATTCTCCCTTTGTAATGTCTCTCTCCTCTGCCCCTTTCCTCCATCTCCTTCAACACTGCCCTCGCTCAGGCCTCCCGTCTCTCACTTAGACCATCGCCTCAGCTTCTTGATGGGTGTCCCTGCTCCTGCAGAAGGGTCTAGCCTGTCACTCCTGTGCTCAGAAGCCTCTGGAACTCTCCTTGCGCAGCATAGTGTCCCATTGTTTCTCCAGACCCCCTTCCCTTCTAAGTTCAGCCTCCCTCCCGCCCCAACCCCACGGGGCACCTGCAACACCAGTCCTGTCCACCCGCTCAGCTCTCCCTGGTCTCCTCACCTGTTGAGGGTCTACCCATCTTTCAAGGCCCACCTCCTCTAGGAAGCCTTCTTTTCTCATTATCTCCCCCATACTCCAGTTCACTTGGTTTGAACTTGTTTGATGGCCATGATCACCAGCTGCCTTTTAATACAGTGATTTCTGGACTGACAGGTCTGGACTCGCAGTGCCTGGAGCACACAGTAAGGGCTTCGTGAAAGTCTGCTGAAGTGAACTGATCCAGAGTTGCCTCTGAACACCACCTGAGTCAACTCTGCCACGTTCCGTAATTATGCTTTAAATAGGTGTGATTTTTTTTTGACACATAAGAATCTATTAAATTATACATATAAACTATCACACTTGAGATTTATGTGGCATAAAAGTGTGCATGTATTAAAATATAAGGTTTATGGGCATATCACCTAGAAAAAATCTTGCTATATGGAAAATCTTTCTTCCATAACTGGCTAGTAACATTTGAGTCTGAACTTAATTTTAGGCAATTCCTTGGAAAAAATGATTCTATGGAAACCCAGGCACGTCCTGGAGGCAACCACAGATAATTACACAGAGAAAACTTTTCTATAATATTCCTGCTTAATATAAGAAGCCAAATTTTGATACTTGGTGATTTAATTTTTTTCTTGTTTTCTCATTGAAAAGTGACAGTATTTCAGTAAAGGGAAGACATTTGGTTGCAGCAGTAAACATGCTTTGATAACTCTGGACTATCCTTAACTCTTTTAGTCTTTGTAAAATTTAGAGGTTTTAGATGCTTAGCCTTCCTTTTCATTCCACGTCTCCCCCATTCTCTGCCCATCTCTCCTCCTTTCTTTGCGGTGCTGTCATTGCACTCTTGGGCATCCGTGTTTCACATAGAGCTGTTGTTATAGTCATGAAACATAAACAGGAAAGCAAACCACTGCCCAGTGTTTCTTAGCATGAAGCTCCTCTTATTTCATTGAGGCATCGTGTGAGTCAACTAGACACTGATGGATGACTTTCTTGTTCCCACCAAAGGACTCAGGGGCTCGAGGATGGTCAAGTGTGAATGATATTCTGAACGAAAAGTACCAGTATATCCTTTTGGCATATGCTGACTCCAGAAAAACATGCCCTTTTACCTGCATTGCTTTACAGAACTTTAAGAGATGTTTTTGTATCACTTAAATTATTGGGCAAATCTCTCCTAGAAAATGAAATTTGTTATAATTGTGCAAATATAGGTGAGTCCTTCTTGCCTTGGGTCTGGCTGGGGATATGGATCTCATAGGTGGTACTGCCAGCATGCGTATCCCTTTGTCTGGCCATTTGTCCATCCGTCCATCCATCCATCCATCCATCCATCTCCCCATAACTGGGATCCTTCTGAGCAGAAATCCTGTCTGATACATCTCAAAATTTCCTGAAGTACCTTTAGGGAGACCCATATGTCGATGGAGGCCCAATAAGTCCCCTGGCTAACGATGGGAGTACTTATTTCCCACAGCACCACTATGCATGTTGGAGAGCTGGTGCTGACGGCATGGGACCCACTTGTAGGGTTGAGTGTCATAAAGGAACCCTCAACCTCCTGCAACCCTAGGGTTTGCTCTGTCAGTCTCCCAACCTCTTAGAAATCCCATAGAAGTAGCGGGCGGGGTAACTTGGTTGGTCCAGCATTTAACAACTGTTCTGGGGTGTGTGTGTGTGTGTGTGTGTGTGTGTGTCTGTGTCTGTGTGTCTGTGTCTGTGTCTGTGTGTCTGTGTCTGTGTTTGACTCTACAGGTCAGTTTTTGGGTTGTACGAGAAATTCTAACAGCACAGACTTTAAAAATAAGGGCAGAAATCCTGAGCCATTTTGTGAAAATAGCCAAGGTAAGCTGTTTTATTATTACTTTTCCCCTTCCTTTCCTTTCTTTTTTGTCGCAAAAAGGTGTTTCCTTGGTACTTTGGGTGCCCATTTGCTCTGGATGAGCCGGGCAGGGTTCAGACACGGGGCTCTGGCCCAGCTTCCCCAGGCAGAGGCAGCTGTGGGACCAGCCTGGCTGCTTGCTGGGCCTCCCAGCCCCTGTGCATGCACAGGCAGGTGCCCTCCGCCCTGTGGTTTTGGCAGCCAACCGTTCTTTGTAGCTGGCCTTTCACAGACTCTCCACGAGGCCCCAGTGGCTACCTCTGGGATCCGTTCACCCTCCTATTCAGATTTAGCCAGTGCCGGGGGTTGATGGCTTTTAGTCAGCGTCGGAGGTTGTGACACCATCACATCCTGCACAGTTTATTCGCGGTCAGCAGAGCTCACCCCACCCCATCTTGCACTTGAGGCCCGGGCCCTGCTGCCCCGACCCCACCCCCTGGGTCTGCCCTGGTAGGGTTGGTCCTTGCCGGTTATTGGGCACCAGGCTCATGTCTTTACCCCACTTGCCCCTCCTCTTCCCTCATCTCTGCCAGCCCAGGCTGTGATCCCACGGGCCTTCCTGGACCACTCTCATCTCTTACACAGTCCTGCCAGCCCCTCCCAGCCCACTGCTCCCCACCACGGGGCTCACCTGACTCAGCGGAGCACCGCCCTGTCTGTTTACTGCCCGCTTTGTGTGTGCGCGTTGTCTTTCCACCCAGGTCCTAGGCCAGCTCACCTTCACTGCGGCCCCTCTCTGGCCAGGTGCCATAGCTGCTGCTTTACAGAAATGATTTCATTTGAAGCTGACATTATTATTATCCCATTTCCGGAGGAGGAAGGGGAGGCTTAGAGAGGTGGGTGTCCACGCCCAGGCCCCATGGTCAGTCGGAGCGTGTCTCTCTGCCTTCAGGAGAGCTGCTCTGCTGCCCCTCACAGCAAGGTTGTGTTCATCCAGCTCTAAGTATGTTAGGGGCATGGACACTTTTACGTCCTGTGCATTCTGAAGTGCCTGGAACTGTTGCTGGGCGTAATGATACTTGTTGCTCTCGGTGAGTTCGTGCTGGGCCACGAGAGAAAGTGGGATGAAGTTCCAGCCCATCTGGTGCTTTCAGTTTGGAAGTTTCCAGACCCTACCCAAGGGATCCAAAACGATTCCTCCTTAAGCTCTGCCATCTTCCGATGGTGGATCATAACGCTGGCGCTGTGCCCTGGGTATGTTCTTGTTCGAGCCTCCTCCTTTCTCTGGGCCTTGGTTTCCCATCTATAAAATGGGAAAGGGGTGGATTAGATAATCTCCCAGAGAACCTTCACCTCTAAAAGAAATTCTGTGACAGGCATAGCCATTCAGATACAAAGGATGAAATTCAGCTCACTCAGAATCTATTATTACACACAGCAAACGATTAGGGAATATTACGAGATGTATGAAATGCAGTATTAACTTGTGTGGTAAGGGAGAAATCTCCAGGTAGGAACAGAGCCGTGAGGACTAGGCATAAGGGCTTTTCGTGGATTTGTTCATTTTACTAAGCCCTGCTCTGTGCTGTACTAGGTCCTAGGGATATGATGGTAGATACCGCTTCATCCCGGCTCTCAGGGAACACACAGTCCAGGGTGAGAGAGGGGCAAGTGCAAGCAAATACAGTCCAGTGGGCTGAGGAAATGCACAGGCTTCCGTGGGAACATGCAGGTGGGGTGGGGTTGGGGACAAGTCTTCCTGACAAAGAACAAGCAGCCCACGCCACACTGCCCGCTCTCCTGGGTGCCAGGCACTGGTCTAGCAGTTTACGTGCACCATCGCACGCAGCAGAGGTGCTGTGATTACCTTCCTCATTTTAAATATGAAGATGTCGAGGCTCAGAAGGCTTAGGTAACTTGCCACAGGACACACCAGTAGTGGGAACCCGGGTTAGAACCAGGCCTCTTGGTTCCGTGGAGCCTGCCGGCTACACAACTTTCACCGACTCCTGGGAGTGAGAAGTGGGACCCGGGTCCTGTTGGCAGGTTTCCCTTCAGCATAAAACCAAGAGCAGAGCAATTACAGTTTTCTGCGCTCACCCTCACCTGTGTCTGCTTCTGTTGCCCTCTGTGGTAAGGAACTTGTCTGAGATGGAATTAAATCCAAATGTTCTCACTAATTTGGGGCCTGGTTCAGAGAAGCATGGTCAAGTGGCTGGGAAGCTGGAGCTCCGTGCTCCCAGCTGAGGAGATCGTGCAGATTGATAACATCTTTCCCCAGCCTCCCGCTTCCGGGTGTGAAGGTAATCGCAGTAGACCCATGTTGATGTTGTTGGCACAGCGGAGGTTTCAGTTTACAAAGGCCTGCTGGGACAGTTCAGATTCATCTAAAAAAAGAACAGAAAGGACATTATCAAACCTCATCCCGAGCCATGTTTCTGTCCAGCAGCCAGACTAGTCAGCTTATGGAATTTTGCAAATGTTTTAGATGCAGACTCACCTTTTGACAATCTGAAAGAAAAAGAGCATATGGTTTCTGTGAACTTCCTAGAACTGTATTTTCTACATGAGATATTTTTAAATGTAATTGAATTTCATAAATATGACAGTATTTGGTAACACTTGAACATGTTTTTGTTCTATTGTTTATAGCAGCAAAATAATCTATGCTGTATCTTTTTTTCTTTTCAGAAACTTCTAGAACTCAACAACCTTCATTCTCTCATGTCTGTGGTGTCAGCATTACAAAGTGCACCCATCTTCAGGCTGACAAAAACCTGGGCTGTAAGTTAATCTTCCTAAGTCTGTTCCTTTGGTTTGGGCCGTCCTTTCTTTGGTGAAGTTCTCCATTCCTTAAGCCCCAGAAGGCTTTCTCAGTCTGCCCTTTGCCAACGACGGAGGATGACTGGGGGTTAATGAAGTGTCCCCTGGCCACTCTCTCTCCTTCAGTGACCTCAGCCTCGTTTTGGGACAGGGAAGCTGTGAGGAAGCCAGCGTGGCCGGGGACCCTTCTGGACCTGACAACATCATGTATGATGGCGGGGTCAGTGGCATGACTTCTGCCCTCCGCTTCAAACTGCCCCTGGGAAGCCTTGCAGTTGCGCTGGGCTGCTGGCTGTGCAGCTAAGAGTTTCTTTGGAGGAACCTGTGACCCTCATGTAGGGAAAAATAATTTTTTTTTCCTGAAGGCCATGGATAATTTCAGCTCAGAGGTGGAGCCTGATAGTTATATAATTGAGTCTGTAGGAAAGTTTTTCTGCTGTAAAAATACTTTAAAAATATCTCAGACCTCTTTATCCTCCTTAGCTTGGCACCGCGCCTGACGGGGGAAGTCATTGCTATTTCCATCACTCATTAGCATTCACCTCCTGGCCCGCCTGGTCTGGGGTCTCTCACAGCCACACAGCCCAAGCCTTTCAAGACCTGTTTATGTCCCACAGAACTGAAGGAAACTGTATGGAGTTGTCAGCTGTGCTTCTGCAACTAACTCACTTCCGAACTTCTTTCTGCCAGTCTGCGGGGCTGGGCTCTGTTTCAGACTTGGCTAGTTCAGGGGCCTTTAAAATACTTAGGGATTATGTTGTAAGTTGTCAGAAGTGAGCCTTGTTTCTTTAAATTGCAATTTTCCATAGATCAAGCCATAGCAAAGTGGAGTGAGAGGTTTTAGCCTGGAGTCAAAAGACTGGGTCTGCATTCAGGCACCGTCTGTGCAGAGTGATTCTGTGGGACTTGTCTCCTCTTATCTATTTAGGGAGGTTGGCCTGGATCTGTGGTTCTCCGTTAGTGCTTTGTGGAGCCCAGGGGTTCTTTGGAACTGACTTGGGGCCAGCAGGGGCTGGGGGAGAGGACGGAGGGCACCAAGCAGACCTCCAGAGCACGGTTTCTGCCAGAGCAGCTCTGTTTGCATCAGTTTTATGTCCTGAGCTTCTGGGTGAACTTCAGTTGAGCAGTGGCTTTGGAGGTCAAAGCAAGTTTGGAAGCCACTGGTCTCTGTGGTTGCTGCCAGCCCTGTGATTCCCTGAGTCCATCTGAGCCATGACGCTTTTTTCAAAAGTTGCTTGGAGATTCTTTTTCAAATGAATTTTCCATCATTTAGGTGCTGCTATTGTTTCTTGGACTGCTGGGAGCTCTGTGTGGGCCCAGAAGAAGGAATGATGAATCTCACGGTACACAGACCTTACTGTCAGTAACACAGGGACTCTCAGTGACCCCATAAGTGGCACAGTCAGTGAGGGCAGCAGGGAGTCAGCATGAGGGGCCTGCACAGAGATGCCACCCACTCAGGGATGGGCAGGGCCCATCCATAGAGCTTTGGCCAGCGTTCTCCTCAGGATGCTGTGCCTTGCCCAGGATGGTGGGGCAGCATTGGGCCAGAACAACATCCGGGACTGCTCCATGTGGCTCGGCAGAGTCCTGTGCCAGGGTGGCCGGATCATCACTGCCATTGGTGGGTCTTTGCTGCAATGAAGATAAATCTCCCACAGCTCCTCAGAGAGCCTGGAATGAAATATCCACCCAGGACCCGTTTGAAAGCATGAGCTTCCTCACCTAACTCCCTTCCAGGCTACGTGGGTCAGCTGTTGTTCCTTACAGATTTGCCAGGCGCTGTTCTAAAATCTTTCCCTGTATTAACTCATTTCCTCTTTTTTTTAAAAAAAATATATTTATTTATTTATTTACTTATTTATTTGGTTGTGCCAGGTCTTAGTCACGGGGGCGGGCTCCTTAGTTGCAGCTCGCCAGCTCCTTAGTTGTGGCACATGAACTCTTAGTTGCAGCATGCCTGTGAGATCTAGTTCCCTGAGCAGGGATCACATCTGAGCCCCCTGCATTGGGAGTGCAAAGTCTGAACCACTGCGCCACCCGGGAAGTCCCCTCATTTCCTCTTGACAGCTACCCACCGTCAAGAGGAGGCACAGAGAGGTGGGATGACTTATGCAGGGTTCCCCAGCTAAGAGGCAGAGCGGGAATCAAACCGGAACAGTCTGGCTCCGGAGTCCCTGCGCTTACCCACCACACCCCACGGAGCTCAACAAGGACAGTTCCAGTGATGCCTTGTCAGTCAAAACAAGAGAGCGGGCCTGTTTATTGTTTTGTCTCCTCTATACACAGTGCTCTAACAGGAACTTTAAGGGTGACATCAGCAGACTCTGGGTGCTGCCCAGGCCGTTGAGCCTCTGTTCTGGCTGTGGCTGCTGCTGGCCTGGCTGCTGGCCTCTGAAGTGCAGCCTTCTTTTGCCATTAATTTCTGGTAGTGAGCTTAGCCACAGAAATGTTGCCAGAAAAGAACTGTTTTCCCTCTCCCTGCTTGTCCCTTGATCTGGGGAAGGGAAGTCAGAGGAGGGCCCCAGGGAGGGGACACACAGCCAGAGAGCCAGAGAGCTGCGGCCAGGCCTTGAAGGCTGCCTTTTGGCCACTTACTCCTTGGTTAGTCCATGGCTTCCGCTGCTCTGCTGGTCCCCTGGGATTGGCCGCTGACTGTGGCATCTAGCTGGTGGGAGCCAGGGAGAGGACAGGAAGCTGCGGTTACGCGTCACCAAAGGACGGGGGACCCAGGGCAACAACAACTGTTCTTTTTCTGAGAAATCTCCCATTGCCTCCTAAGGGCTGAGAGCCAGGACTATTTCCTTGGTTACAGAGGGCCACTTAGCAAGGCAAAAGGTGGGGAGATGCAGCATCCTGGGAGATAAGAATGGCAACTGCCAAAGGCTGTGTCAGGGAGAGAGGAGGTGATACACACTGTGTGGATTCAGCATGACGTCTCCGAGGTCGTGTGTGGGGAGCTGTTTGTTCTGGGTAAACCCACCATTCAGCCTGCTTCAGACCAGACTCTCCCCTTTCGCCCACCTGTCCTGTTAGTCCAAGGACAGTGGTTGGTGCAGAGCACTTGGGAAATGGTGGGGGCCAAACTCGCCATCTTTCTCCTTCATCCAAATCCCCCCAGCCCGGTAGAATCGACGATGCCACTATATTCCTAACACTCTCTCTACACCTGTTGTGACAGAGCACAGAGGGCATCTACTCTGCAGTTTTGTTTACAGGTCTGCCTCCCTCTTTGATCACCTTCCTTCTTGGTGCAGTCTGATTTTTTCTCCATATCCCAAACGACTGAGTTTACACTGGTCGTTTGAATTGTATATGTTTGTTGTGCCGTATTGTGTCCTTTTGCTACTTCTTTTCCCAGTAATGAGATTAGCCACTGAAACACTGCCAAAAAATTGCTGCTTCCTCTCCCCCGACTTGCCCCTTGATCTGGGACTGGTGAAATCTCATGACCCTGCAGAGCAGGGAGAAGCAGGTCCACGAGCCGTAGCAGCCCCAAAGGTCAGAACTTTAATAGTCTTCGTTTTGCAGGGAAGGAAACTGAGGTTCCAGGAGTTGTAGTGACCTGTCTCAGATCATGGAGCTGATGAGTGCCAGAGCCGATGTGATGTAGCTTTGCCTTGATGGACACGTAGTCCATGTTCTTGGCCATTTGCTTGATGACTTGTCTATGATGGAACCTGATGTTGGAATCAGGCTGGGCACAGGGCAGGGAAAAGCAGGCACACACACTGCTTGGGAAGTGGGGCTGGAGAAGTGAGGCTGGCACACAGGCCCCTGGGGACAGTGTATGACCAGCTCCCTGAGTGCAGTCGCTGGGGTTGCATTGAAACCCTGGATATCTGGGAAACCTGGATGGAAGGGGGTCACAGGTGTGGGAAGAGACCTGCTGCGTGGTTTCACTATGGATGGCCTTCAGTGAGGGCCAGCTGGTCATTAGCTGGTAGGCAGGGCAGCCTGTCGGCCTGTCCATGGCTGGCTGCTGAGTACCAGCTGCTGGGTGAGCTGGGACAGGGCAGAGGCTGACCTCGCACATAGGCTCGCACATAGTAGGCCCATAATAAATGCTGGCTAGATGCACAAACAGGGAGGGAGTCACCTTCTGCTGGCCTGGAAAAATGCAGATAGGGTCTGATTTATCCCAACACTGGGCCCGCTTTGGAATATTGGCTGCCTCAAAGCCATGAGACCTAAGCAAGAAGTCCTATCGGCCAATTCTGATTTCCTGAGCACAGATACTGTGTGGCTCTTATTCATTCTGCAAATCAAATATTTATTGAACACCTCCTCACCTGCTCCATGCCAGACCCCGAGGCTATGGTCAAGGCCCTTGTTTTCATGGGCTTTTATGTTATCCAGGGGAGACAGACACGTTTTTGTGGGAGAATAAACATGTGCCTAGTCTGGCTGGTGCAAGAAGTGGTCAATAAATGTTTGTTGAATGCATGAAGTCATGAACCAAGGGCTGTCAGATAGGAATAAAAGTGATGCCGGAGACCAAAAGAGGAGTATGCGATAGGGACTGACTGGGTGTTCAGGGAAGGCCTGTCTGAGACCTGAGTGACAAGAGGGAGCCGGCCACGCCAAGATGAGGGCACAGCCAGTGCAGAGGCCACGGTGGAAGAAACTCCAAGGCCAGTGTGGCTGGAGCACAGCAGGCCTGGGGGAGATTGTGAGGGTGCTGTGGACGGGTGGCGGGGCCGTCTGGGAAGGGCTCAGCCCAGAGAGGAGTTAGGTTCTATTCCGAGGGCAGTGAAGGGTTTTAAACAGGAGACAGACATGATCTGCTTTAGAGTTGCTTTTGGTTTTTAATTAGCGTTGCTACTATGTGAATAGCAGAATGGGATTGCAGGGGGGCCGGAGTGGAAATGAGGCCAGGCTAGAGGGTTAGGGCAGAATCCAGGAGTGAGGTGATGCTGGCTAGCATCGGGGAGGTGGCAGTGGACATGGAGAGAAGGAGGCTGAAAGGGGAGGCATTCTGAAGACAGAGGTGGCAGGATTTATGCCGGATAGGATGTCGGAGATGAAGAAAGGAAGAGACTGGAGGACGATCCCTAGGTTTGGGGCCTGAGCAGCTGGCAAGAGGGTGAAAACTTTTCTCTGATCAGGGTGGTCCCAAGAGGAGCCTGACTTATAGAGGAGTGACCTGGGGGGTATGGAATGCCTGACTATGGGCGATTTGCTCATTAATTACAGTTGTATGCTATACATCATGTGTACACACATACACACACGCAGGCACACACACACACACACACACACACACTCTGCTTGCTCTGTGCACGTTCCTATCATGATTTGCTCTTTCCTACTGAATTCATCCAGGGAGTTTGACTCATCTGCAGCAGCAAAGTGAAAACTGAAGAGCTTGGTAGGGAGGAAGTCACAGCCGGCGGGTCAGGCGGCTTGGTATGCAGGGTGGCGGCCTGGAAGGGGAACCCTCCTGGGAGCAGGGCTCTCACTTCAGGCATCTGGGGGCACAGGGTCGTTGAGCAAATGTCCCAGGAAGGCAGATGTGTGGCGTCACGTATTTTGGATTTTAGTCTTTCATGCGGGAAGCGCCTCTCCTCCCCTGTGTCTGATGTGGGCCCCAGTGGCCCCTCTTAATGTTGTTGAGAAAGTGGTGACGGGCATGGGCTGCCTGTCTCAGGTGGGAGGTGAGGTGGGGGAGGGAAGGCAGAGGAAACTGACATTCGCAGCCTCCGATTACTCATCCCCCAGTCATTCCTTGGCAGCCCTGCCTGCACCGTTTCTCAGAATTATGAGTTCTGTGGATATTTGCACCCTCCTCTTCCTTGACTTTGCCACAACTTTTGTCACCCCCTTCTTGAAAACTCTCTCTTTGCTTAGCTTATTCCCTTCCCGCTGTTCTGACAGCTGGCTCCTCCCTGACTGCTTTTGTCCCTCTTACCCACTGGCTGTAAGTGTGCTGCAAGGCTCTGACCCAGCTCTCACCTTCCCCAATCCGATTCCTGTCCCGTGGGGCTCTCCGCAGCTTGGAGAGCTTCATCCATGTCCTCTGTGCCCCGGCGGTGGCTGCCTCCTTGCTCTCGCCCCAGCTGTCTCTGGAGCCCCAGGCCCACGTTCCTATGCCTGCTCCGCGGAGCCCTCTGCTCCTGTGTCCCTTTGACAGCTCGCCCTTGGCGTGTCTGAAATCAAAGTTTGCTTCCAGGAAGTGATCGTGAGTGCCAGGAGACTCTCTGAGCAGACTTATTTTGGACTTTGAGGCAATATGGTAGACGGGGTGATGAGGGGGAAAGCCCCTCCCTCCCAACTGCCTGCTTCAAACACACAAACACAGATAAACCAAATTAAAAATCAAGAAGCAAAGAGAACCAGAAGCCAAGAAAGGGAAGTCACCATGTGCTAGAAATAAAGAATGCTCTCAGAGTCAGCACGGCGAGCAGAGTTCAGAGGAGGCGCTGTGTGGAGACCTTTGCAGTTGGCGGGGGGCTGGGGTTCCAATGTCTGCACTTGGGGGGCTGGAATTCAGCTACTCACAGGAATCAGAGAGCCAGCAAGTGTCCCTCGTCAGAAAATCTCTGCTCAGCCTGGGGAAGCCCCAAGGGAAAAAGTCCCTGTGAGAGACTGTCGCCCCAGCCTGTACCTCAGGTAGCTGTTGGGTCTCAGTACCCGTGACCTGAATTGGTATGGGGACCACAGGCCAAGAAATGAGGGGCAGTGTCCCTTGCAGATCAAGAGTGTGGACTCCCGGGCTCAGCCTTGGACCTGCCTCTTACGGTAAGGATTAAATGAGTAAATGTATGAAAAAATGTTTAGAACCATGCCTGGCACATAGTAAGGGCTAGATAAGTATTGACGGCTGCTGCTGCTGCCGCTGTTGTTGTTGTTATTATTATTATTATTTTCAACTTTTCTTGACTATTTTCAAATGGGCTGGCAGAGGCTGCCATCACTGTAAGCCAGGCCCTCTGATTTATGACCTGATAACATCATCATCTTCTAGCTGGTTTCCTTGCTTCTGGTCTTACTGTCTTCCTCACACCACCCATGGAGTGATCGCCCTACGACATAGCTCTGGTGTTTTCACTTCCCTGATTAAGGACAAGTTTTAGCACTCCCCCACCCTTTGCTGGGCTGGGGGTGTGTCTGTACTCACCACTCCTCCAGAACAGGACTCTCTGATGTAACTGTTTTTTTTTTTTCTTAAAAAAAAAATTATTCCAGCAATTTTATTTATTTTTTAAAAATTAATTAATTAATTTTTGGCTGCGTTGGGTCTTCGTTGCTGTGCGCGGGCTTTCTCTAGTTGCAGCAAATGGGGTCTACTCTTCGTTGCGGTGTGCAGGCTTCTCACTGTGGTGGCTTCTTTTGTTGTGGAGCACGGGCTTCAGTAGCTGTGACACACAGGCTCAGTAGTTGTGGCACACGGGCTTAGTTGCTCCGCGGCGTGTGGGATCTTCCCGGACCAGGGCCCAAACCTGTGTCCCCTGCATTGGCAGGCGGATTCTTAACCAGTGCGCCACCAGGGAAGTCCTTCCAGCAATTTTATTGTATAATTAGTGAACAAGTTAACATGAAATTGCACTATGAGACCTTTTTCTTCTTCTTTTTTTCTCCCCGCCACCACCCCACCACCCTATCCCCTTTGGTAACCATGAGTATGTTTTCCATGTTCGTGAATCTGTTTCTGTTTTGTAAATAAGTTCATTTGTATCATTTTTTTAGATTCCACATATAAGTGGTATCATATATTTGTCTTTCTCTTTCTGGCTTACTTAGTGTGATAATCTCTAGGTCCATCCATGTTGCTGCAACTGGCATTATTTCATTCTTTTTATGGCTAAGTAGTATTCCATTGTATATATGTACCACACCTTCTTTGTCCATTCATCTGTCGATGGACACTTAGGACGCTTCCCTGTCTTGGCAATTGTAAGTAGTGCTTCTATGAACAGAGTGGGTGCATGTATCTTTTCAAATTAGAGTTTTTTCTGGGGGTATGCCCAGGAGTAGGATTGCTGGATCATATGGCAACTCTATTTTTAGTTTTTTAAAGAGGCTCCATACTGTTCTCCAAAGTGGCTGCACCAGTTTACATTCCCACCAACAGTGTAGGAGGTTTTGCTTTTTTTCCACACCCTCTCCAGCATTTATTATTTGTAGACTTTTTTTTTTTTTTTTTTTTGAGGTACGCGGGCCTCTCACTGTTGTGGCCTCTCCCGTTGCGGAGCACAGGCTCCGGACGCGCAGGCTCAGCGGCCATGGCTCACAGGCCTAGCCGCTCCGTGGCATGTGGGATCTTCCCGGACCGGGACACTAACCCGTGTCCCCTGCATCAGCAGGCGGACCCTCAACCACTGCGCCACCAGGGAAGCCTGTAGACTTTTTAATGATGGCCGTTCTGACTGGTGTGAGGTGATACCTCATTGTAGTTTTGGTTTTCATTTCTCTAATAATTAGCGATATTGAGCATCTTTTCATGTGCCCGTTGGCCATCTGTATGTCTTCTTTGGAGAAATGTCTATTTAGGTCTTCTGCCTATTTTTTGATTGGGTTGTTTGTTTTTTTGATATTAAACTGTATGAGCTGTTTGTATATTTTGGAAATTAATCCCTTGTCAGTCACATTGTTTGCAAATATTTTCTCCCAGTCCTTTTTATTTTGTTTATGGTTTCCTTTGCTGTGCAAAAGCTTTAAGTTTAATTTGGTCTCATTTGTTTATTTTTATTTCCATTACTCTAGGAGATGGATCTAAAAAAATATTGTGGTGATTTATGTCAAAGAGTGTTCTGCCTTTGTTTTCCTCTAGGAGTTTTATAGTATCTGGTCTTATATTTAGGTCTTTAATCCATTTTGAGTTTGTTTTTGTATATGGTGTTAGAGAATGTTCTAATTTCATTCTTTTACATGTAGCTGTCCAGTTTTCCCAGTACCACTTATTGAAGAGACTATCTTTTCTATATTGTATATTCTTGCCTCCTTTGTCATAGATTAATTAATTGCCCATAAGTGTGTGGGTTTATTTCTGGGCTTTCTGTCCTGTTCTATATGTCTGTTTTGTGACAGTACCATACTCTTTTGATTACTGTAGCTTTGTAGTATAGTCTGCAGTCAGGGAGTGTGATTCCTCCAGGTTTGTTCTTCTTTCTCAAGATTGTTTTGCCTATTTGGGGTCTTTTGTGTTTCCATACAAATTAAAAAACTTCTTTGCTCTAATTCTGTGAAAAATGCCATTGGCAATTTGATAGGGATTGCATTGAATCTGTAGATTGCCTTGGGTTGTATGGTCATTTTAACAATATTGATTCTTCCAGTCCAAGAATGCGATATATCTTTCCATCTGTTTGTATTGTCTTCAGTTTCTTTCATCAGCGTCTTACAGTTTTCAGAGTACAGGTTTTTTTCCTCCTTAAGTAGAATTATTCCCAGGTATTTTATTCTTTTTGATGCATGATGTAACCATTTTGCTGCTGCTCTTTTTAATCCATCATTTTAACATTCATTACACTACCTCTAGTTTTATAATAATGAATATTTTGTCAATCTATTTTAAACTGTCATTTGAATTTTTAACCCTGAATTTCAGCGATCCCTTAGAGTTAGGGAAGATACCGAGCTTGGATGAGAGAGATGGTTTTTGGTTTGTCTCGATGGGTGTTTTTGAGGAAAACTTGCATTTGGGAATGTGGCACTTGATGAAAGCCCTCGGGTAGGGAGATTCTTGCAGAGTACAAAGGACATAGTAGAGGCATTTTGGCAATGGCAGCAAATATCAAAAGGTTTCATACCTACTTCACACCTACTTCCTGACACTAGAAAACAAACCATAAACCTTTCAGCTGTGGCCAGTGGAGCATCTGCTGCCACCAGCAACATAGCCACCCAGAACCCCAAGTCACGTGCGGCAGAGATGCAAGAGTTGGCCAGAGGAATTTCCTGTTCAAACACAGCCACAATCAACTCATTATTTCCCCTTTGATTAGTATTCACTGTTCATGCTTAGCTGCTTGTGATTGGCACCCTGTTGGCAAGTTGAGTTGAAATATTCGGAAAAATACAATAAGCAGTCAAATTGGTCATCACATGTCCACAGTATCCAGAATGGCCAAATCAAAAACATACTTTGCCAGGTCAAGGTGGCCATGTGGGAAGACACGGAGTTAGCATCTCCCCACAACTAGGGCACCTGCCGGCCGCTGGTGGGGGACTCTGACGCCCAAGGAGATGGGAGGAAGCCCAAAGTGAACTGGTAGGATGTAGGGGGACTGAGGGGGCAGGAGAAGTGGAGGCCAGATAGGATCGGCGCCCCTGAGGCTGGGGAGATCAGGAGAGGCAGGCAGGGGGGGCCCTCTGGGAGAGGAGTGGAGGGCGTTTGCCCCACCCACTCGAGCTCAGGAAGCCTGCTGGGCTCCCAGGTGAGGTCCCCTGCCCTCTGAGACCAGGGGTGGGGGGCACGCCTGGGCCCCTTCTGTTCCTTGAGCCTAAGCTCCACCCCCACAGCCCCCAGGGCCTTTTCCAGCCCTGTGGGTCCTGAGCATTGCCCCTGCCCACCACACAAACCTCACCCTTGCTTAAGCCCCGCCCTCCACAGTCAAGGCCTCCCCCCTTTTTTTCTTTCTCTTTTCTCTCCTCCTCTTTTTTACTATTGTGGTACTGATGTACCTTCTGGTTGTTGATTCATCTATATTTTTATTTTTCCTAACATATATGTTAGTTTCCTAGTCTAATTTTATTTTTTACTTTGTTACTGCTGTGATTTTTGCCACCCCAGGTGGCTTGTGGGATCTTGATTCACAAACCTGGGGCTGGGCCAAAACTCCTGCGGTGGGAGCTCCGAGTCCAAACCACTGGACTAATAGAGAACCTCAAACCCCAGGGAATATTCATAGGAGTGAGGTCTCACAGAGTTCCTCATCTCAGCACCAAGACCCAGCTCTATCCAATAGCCTACAAACCCCAGTGTTAGAAGCCTCAGGCCAACCAGTAAGACAAGAACACAATCCCACTCATTAAAAAAAAAAAAAAAAAGATGGCAAACAAACATGTCACAGATGAAGGAGCAAGGTAAAAACCTACAAGACCAAATAAATGAAGAGAAAATAGGCAATCTACCTGAAAAAAAATTCAGAGTAATGATAGTAAAAATGATCCAGAATCTAGGAAATAGAATGGAGGCACAGATTGAGAAAATACAAGATATGTTTAACAGAGATCTAGAAGAACTAAAGAACAAACAAACAGAGATGAACAACACAGTAACTGAAATGAAAAATACACTAGAAGGAATCAATAACAGAATAACTGAGGCAGAAGAACGAATAAGTGAGCTGGAAGACAAAATGGTGGAAAATAACTGCCGAGGAACAGAATAAAGAAAAAAGAATGAAAAGAATTGAAGACAATCTCAGAGACCACTGGGACAACACTAAATGCACCAACATTCGAATTATAGGGGTCCCAGAAAAAGAAGAGAAAAAAGAAAGGGTCTGAGAAAATATTTGAAGAGATTATAGTCGAAAACTTCCCTAACGTGGGAAAGGAAATAGTCACCCAAGTCCATGAAGCACAGAGAGTCCCATACAGGGTAAACCCTAGGAAAAACACACCAAGACACATATTAATCAAATTAACAAAAATTAAATTCAAAGAAAAAAAAGGAGCAAGGGAAAAACAAAAAATAACATACAAAGGAATCCCCATAAGATTATCAGCTGGTTTTTCAGGGAAAACTCTGCAGGCCAGAAGGGAGTGGCAGGATATACTTAAAGTGATGAAAGAGAAGAACCTACAACCAAGATTACTCTACCCAGCAAGGATCTCATTCAGATTCAATGGAGAAGTCAAAAGCTTTTCAGACAAACAAAAGCTAAGAGAATTCAGCACCACCAAACCAGGTTTACAGCAAATGCTAAAGGAACTTCTCTAAGTGGGAAACACAAGAGAAGGAAAAGACTCACAAAAACAAGCCCAAAACAATTAAGAAAATGGTAATAGGAACATACATATCGATAATAACCTTGAATGTAAATGGATTAAATGCCCCAACCAAAAGACACAGACTGGCTGAATGGATACAAAAAAAAAAAAAAGACCCATATATATGCTGTCTACAGGAGACCCACTTCAGACCTAGGGACACATACAGACTGAAAGTGAAGGGATAGAAAAAGATATTCCATGCAAATGGAAATCAAAAGAAAGCCAGAGTAGCAATACTTTTATCAGATAAAGTAGACTTTAAAATAAAGACTGTTACAGGAGATAAGGAGGGACAGTACATAATGCTCAAAGGATCAATCCAAGAAGAAGATATAACAATTATAAATGTTTATGCACCCAGCATAGGAATCAATACATAAGGCAAATGCTAACAACCATGAAAGGAGAAATCAACAGTAACACAATAATAGTAGGGGACTTTAACACCCCACTTACATCAATGGACAGATCATCCAAACAGAAAATAAATAAGGAAACACAAGCTTTAAATGACACAATAGACTAGACAGATCTAATTGATATTTATAGAACATTCCACCCGAAAGTGGCAGAATACACTTTCTTCTCAAGGGCAAATGGAACATTCTCCAGGATAGATCACATCTTGGGTCACAAATCAAGCCTTGGAAAATTTAAGAAAATTGAAATTATATCAAGCATCTTTTCTGACCACAACGCTGTGAGACTGGAAATCAATTACAGGAAAAAAAAACATAAAAAACACAAACACATGGAGGCTAAACAGTGCACTACTAAATAACCAAGAGATCACTGAAGAAATCAAAGAAGAAATATAAAAGTATATAGAAACAAATGACAATGAAAACGTGATGACCTAAAACCTGTGGGATGCAGCAAGAGCAGTCCTAAGAGGGAAGTTTATAGCAATACAGTCTCACCTCAAGAAACAAGAAAAATCTCAAATAAACAATCTAAATCTACACTTAAAACAACTAGAGAAAGAAGAACAAAGAAAACCCAAAGTCAGTAGAAGGAAAGAAATCATAAAGATCAGAGCAGAAATAAATGAAATAGAAACAAAGAAAACAATAGCAAAGATCAATAAAACTAAAAGCTGGTTCTTTGAGAAGATAAACAAAATTGATAAATCCTTAGCCAGACTCATCAAGAAAAAAAGGGAGAAGACGCAAATCAATAAAATTAGGAATGAAAAAGGAGAAATCACAACTGACACTGTGGAAATACAAAGGATTATAAGAGACTACTACAAACAACTATATGCCAATAGAATGGACAACCACAAAGAAATGGACAAATTCTTGGAAAGGTACAATTTTCCAAGACTGAACCGGGAAGAATTAGAAAATATAAACAGACCTATCACAAGTAATGAAATTGAAACCATAATTAAAAATCTTCCAGCAAACAAAAGTCCAGGACCAGATGGCTTCACAGGCGAATTCTATCAAACATTTAGAGAAGAGCTAGCACCCATCCTTCTCAAATTCTTCCAAAAAATTGCAGAGGGAGAAACACTCCCAAATTCATTCTACAAAGCCATCATCGCCCTGATACCCAAACCAGAAAAAGATATCACAAGAAAAGAAAATTATAGACCAATATCCCTGAAAAACATAGATGCAAAAATCCTGAACAACATACTAGCAAACAGGACCCAACAGCACATTAAAAGGATCATACACCATGATTAAGTGGAATTTATCCCAGGGATGCAAGGATTCTTCAATATATGCAAATCAATCAATGTGATATACCACATTAATAAATTAAGGAATAAAAACCATGTGATCATCTCAATAGATGCAGGAAAAGCTTTTGACAAAATTCAAAACCCATTTATGATAAAAACTCTACAGAAAATGGTCATAGAGGGAACCTACCTCAACATAATAAACACCTTATATGACAGACCCACAGCAATCATTGTCCTCAATGGTGAAAAACTGAAAGCATTTCCACTAAGATCAGGAACAAGACAAGGATGTCCACTCTCGCCACTCTTATTCAACATAGTTTTGGAAGTCCTAGCCACAGCAATCAGAGAAAAAAAAGAAATAAAAGGAATACAAATTGGAAAAGAAAAAGTAAAACTTGTTGCTGTTGACATGATACTATACATAGAAAATCCTAAAGATGCCACCAGAAAACTGCTAGAACTAATCAATGAATTTGGTAAGGTTGCAGGATACAAAATTAATGCACAGAAATCTCTGGCATCCCTAATACACCAACAGCAAAAAATCAGAAAGAGAAATTAAGGCAACACTCCCATTTACCACTGCAACAAAAAGAATAAAATACCTAGGAATAAACCTGCCTAAGGAGGTGAAAGACTTGTACTCAGAAAACTATAAGACACTGATGAAAGAAATCAAAGATGACATAAACAGATGGAGAAATATACCATGTTCTTGGATTGGAAGAATCAATATTGTGAAAATCACTATACTACCCAAAGCAATCTACAGATTCAGTGCAATCCCTATCAAAGTACCAATGGCATTCTTCACAGAATTAGAGCAAAAAAGTTTTAAAATTTGTATGGAAACACAAAAGACCCCGAATAGCCAAAGCAATCTTGAGAAAGAAAAACAGAGTTGGAGGCATCAGGCTCCCTGACTTCAAACTATACCACAAAGCTACAGTAATCAAGACAGTATGGTACTGGAACAAAAACAGAAATATAGATCAATGGTACAAGGTAGAATGCCCAGAGATAAACCCACACACATATGGGCACCTAATTTACGACAAAGGAGGCAAAGACATACAATGGAGAAAAGATAGCCTCTTCAATAAGTGGTGCTGGGGAAACTGGACAGCTACCTGTAAAAGAATGAAATTAGAACACTCCCTAACACCATACACAAAAATAAACTCCAAACGGATTAAAGTCTTAAATGTAACACGAGGCACTATAAAACTCTTAGAGGAAAACATGGAAAACACTCTTTGACATAAACCACAGCAAGATCTTTTTTGATCCACCTCCTAGAGTAACGGAAATAAAAACAAAAATAAACAAATGGGACTTAATAAACAAATGGGACTTAATAAAACTTAAAAGCTTTTTCACAGCAAAGGAAACCATAAACAAGACAAAAAGACAGCCCTCAGAATGGGAGAAAATATTTGCCAATGAAACAACAGACAAAGGATTAATCTCCAAAATATACAAACAGCTCATGGAGCTCAATATCAAAAAAACCAAACAATCCAGTTAAAAAATGGGCAGAAGACCTAAATAGACATTTCACCAAGGAAGACATACAGATGGCCAAGAGGCACATGAAAAGATGCTTAACATCACTAATTGTTAGAGAAATGCAAGTCAAAACTACAATGAGGTATCACCTCACGCCAGTTAGAATGGCCATTATCAAAAAATCTAGAAACAATAAATGCTGGAAAGGGTGTGGTGAAAGGGAACCCTCCTGCACTGTTGGTGGGAATGTAAATTGATACAACCACTATGGAAAACAGTATGGAGGGTCCTTAAAAATCTAAAAATAAAACTACCGTATGACCCAGCAATCCCACTACTGGGCATATACCCTGAGAAAACCATAAATCAAAAAGACACACGCACCCCAGTGTTCATTGCAGCACTGTTTACAATAGCCAGGACATGGAAGCAACCTAAGTGTCCATCGACAGATGAATGGATAAAGAAGTTGTGGCACATATATACAATGGAATATTACTCAGCCATAAAAAGAAACAAAATTGAGTTATCTGTAGTGAGGTGGATGGACCTAGAGTCTGTCATACAGAGTGAAGTTAAGTCAGAAAGAGAAAAAATACTGTATGCGAACGCATATATATGGAATCTAAAAAAACAAAAAGATACTGATGAACCTAGTTGCAGGGCAGGAATAAAGAGGTAGACATAGAAAATGGACTTGAGGACATGGGGTGGGAGGGAGAAGCTAGGGCGAAGTGAGAGTAGCATCGCCCCAATGTAAAATAGTTGGCTGGTGGGAAGCAGCAGCATAGCACAGGGAGATCGGCTGGGTGCTCTGCGATGACCTAGAGGGGTGGGACAGGGAGGATGGGAGGGAGGCTCAAGAGGGAGGGGATATGGGGACATGTGTATGCATACGGCTGATTTGTTTTGTTGTGCAACAGAAACCAGCACCGTATTGTGAAGCAAGTATACTCCAATAAACATCTATTAAAAAAAAAAAAACTTTGCCAAATGGGAAGTGTCCATCTCTCTCTCACCTTCCAGCCTTGTACAGGGCAACACTTGCCTGCATTTCTGCCAAACTGCTGCTCCCTTAAGCATCCCTGTGTTTTCCTACCTCCAGGCCACTGCTCGTGCATTCTTTTGCTTCTGGAGCCTCTCCAGCCCCATTTCTGCTGGTTGAAATCCTTCAAGACTCATTTCTATGACCACCTCTTCCTGGTTCCTCCTTCCCATAATGGAGTTTGTTCTCTCCTTCCAGAGCACTCTCATAGTGTTTCTGACCCTTCCTTGCCTTAGCCAGCCTTTCCCATGGCTCAACCAGGTTGAACAAATTGGGGTGTACATTGGGTACCTGGCTCCTCACCCACACAGACCAACTCTGGACCCAGGATGGGCCCTTGGCAAACTTCTGTTCAAGGACCAATCACATCCTCCTGGCCCTGCTCTTGGGGCTTTGTGGGAATGTCTCCTGGGGTTGCCATGAGCAGATTTTTTTTTTTAATTAGCAAAATTATTGGAAATACATGATTAAAATTGTCCTACAAGATTATGCATTGTGTATGTATGTATGCATGTGAATGTATGTATGTGTATATGTGTATGTGCATATAAACTGTTAATAATTTTTTAAAAGATAAAATCATGACTCATACAAGTATAAATGAATACTTGTCAAATATTTTATTTAACTCATTAATTAGTATGAGAACCAGTAAGATATTACAACTGTATTCCAAGAGAACTGAGACTACTACACTTTTATGGTCAGGTAAAGAAGGCTGACATAATCTTTTTTTTTTTTTTTTTTTTTTTGCGGTAC
Source organism: Monodon monoceros (assembly GCF_005190385.1). NCBI lineage: Eukaryota > Metazoa > Chordata > Mammalia > Artiodactyla > Monodontidae > Monodon > Monodon monoceros. The sequence goes on from NW_021703782.1 coordinate 104,826,086, forward strand.
GCGAGCCTCTCACTGTTGTGGCCTCTCCCGTTGCGGAGCACAGGCTCCGGACACGCAGGCTCAGCGACCATGGCTCACGGGCCCAGCCGCTCCGCGGCATGTGGGATCTTCCTGGACCGGGGCACAAACCCGTGTCCCCTGCATCGGCAGGCGGACTCTCAACCACTGCGCCACCAGGGAATAATCTTTAAAATGGATAGAAAATTAGTCAGTTTTCCCAGGGTGATGATCAGTGGGATTCCATGAGACATCATATGCCTTTATATGGACTGGAATTATTTGCATTACTACGTTTTCTACAGGTTAACATCTATCTGTACAGAGTTTAAAATAGCCTTAGTCAAAGACAGATATGGACAGCTAGCCAGGACACTTACTAAATTTCAAAGTCATAGTTTTCTCTTATGTTACTTATAACAGTCTCCATTGCATCTAATATTTTACATTAGATATATGACTTTGTAGTTTATTTTTCAGAAACCAATAGTTTGTATCTAAAGAGGTAAAAATTACTTTTTTTAAAGCACCCTAGTTTCATTCCATACTCAGTCTGTTGAATCCATTGGTCCATAGATTATCCGCAGCACTAAAAATTCTTTCCATACCAACAATAGACACTGGAATTAAAATAGAAATTTGAGCCAGTTTTAACGTATTTGAAGCAACGGGTTCCTCATTGAAAAGCATTTCCACGTATCAAGAAATGTTATTTTGTTGAAAAACATTTCCATGTATCAAGAAATGTTATTCTCTCAAGGCAAGGGAACAAGATACCAACGTCCTCATAAAGTAGATTTGGAGGGCCTTATTTTTTTCTTCTATGGAGACAGCTTCCTGTTTTGAACTATTTACCAGAAGAAGGGAATTTTTCATCATTAGTCAAGTATGAGTGCCACATACAGGCTCTCAGAGCATGATAAGGGAAATTTCCAAAAGCAACCTGCTTCTTCAGGTATTTGACCAAGATTTGTGATCTTCGTGACATTTGACCCTGTGGTTTATGGGTTCCATTTATCCCTTGCAGCTGATACTTGCCACCATGAAAATTATTTAAAATCAATATTCAGGGATTTTATTTTTACCTTGTAATTTTAGTTCACTTTGCATATGTGGTTTTGCCCCTTTCTCAATCCTAATGTATATTTTTGCATTTTGCCTTACTTAATAGAGATTTTACCTGTTTTATTGTGATTTTTATAAAATTTAGTTCTTGGGTTTAGTTATCATGTCTATAGGTTAGGTGTTTAGTTATATATATATATTTTTTAAAAAACATAATTCCTAATTTTATCTATTAATCAATTTCTCTTACTCCTGCTCCCCTCCCCCCACCCAGTTTTCCTAGTTTCTTGAGTTGAATGTTAAGTTCATTTATATTCATATTGTTTAATTATATAAGAGTTAAAGACCATCCGTTTTTCCTCTCAGTACAGTTTTGGCCTCATCACATAGTTTAACGTATAGTGATCTATACGTTCTATATGTTTATGGTTTGTAAATAGTCCATTACCTTGGCTTTTATTTCTTCTTTTACCCAAGAATTATTGGAGTGTTCAAAAATTTCCAAGGAGTTGAATTTTTAAATTGTCATTGTTTTCTCATTCTTTTGTTCAACAGATCTTTAGGCAGTGTTTTCTCTGTGTCAGGAACCATACCAGTTGCAGGGAATAGTGGAGTGAATACAACCAGCATGGTCACCACCTTCATGGGAGTCTTCATTTGCTGAGGGAACCACAGATATAATCGTACAGATGATCACAATCGTGATAAATATTATGGAAGGGAAATCTCAGGGTGGCCCAATACTTCTAAACTTTACTAGAAGTGAAGTTGCCTGTTGTATTTAGTGAACTTTTCCTTAATTTTATTTCCTTACCTCTTTTCCTGAACATGAATGCTTTTAGTATCTGTTTGACTTAGGTAGGCAGATAATTTGTTTTCTTGCATGTAGTTCTGATGGTTTCTTCCATGTAGTTCTGATGGTTTCTTCCTGAGGCTTCCTGTAAACTCTAAAATCTAAAGGACCCTCAATTCACATGAGGTTTTCAGTTTATGGCTCTACTTGTAATAAAAGTTTAAAACATGTAAAAGTTGGGCTTCCCTGGTGGCACAGTGGTTGAGAGTCCGCCTGCCGATGCAGGGGACACGGGTTCGTGCCCCGGTCCGGGAGGATCCCACATGCCGCGGAGCGGCTGGGCCCGTGAGCCATGGCCGCTGAGCCTGCACGTCCGGAGCCCGTGCTCCGCAACGGGAGAGGCCACAACAGTGAGAGGCCCGCGTACCACAAAAAAACAAACAAACAAACAAACAAAAAATGTACAAGTAAATGCTGTTATATTTTGAATAAACAAATCCTATGTTTAAAAAATTAAATCTTAAAAGAATTTTTCCAGCATAATACATGCACATGAATTTTAAAAATCACTAAGTACTGAAAGTCTTAGTGAAACAAGTAACACTCATTGCTCTGTCTCTCCGTACCCCATTCGTTCCCCCAGAGGCAGACACTCAGAGTTATTTAGTGGTTTCTTCTGGTAATTTCTGCCATGTTTCCATCAATGAGTTTTTGCTACAATTTCTTGATCCACTCACTTTAGACAGTATGTGGTGACTTCTTCGTATGATGGATGTTGGTTTCGTTTTCCTGAACCACCTTTCCTCATTCTTCAAAAATGCTCATGTTACTATGGTTAAATCTCTTTTATTAAATGAGTATTCATGTTTTAATTATTAGGAATGTGCAACTATGGTTCTCTGTATAGTCAAGTGGTTAACTACGAATAACATGTCTTTTCTGGAATACTCTTTTGTTTCCCCAGCATTTCTAAATCTCTCTCTCTCTCTTTTCTTTTTTTCATTACTTTACTTATTTTTGGCTGCATTGGGTCTTCGTTGCTGCGCGTGGGCTCTCTCTAGTTGCGGAGAGTGGGGTCTACTCTTCGTTGCAGTGCGCAGGCTTCTCACTGCAGTGGCTGGTCTTGTTGCAGAGCACGGGCTCTAGGCACGTGGGCTTCAGTAGTTGTGGCTCGCGGGCTCTAGAGCACAGGCTCAGTAGTTGTGGCGCACGGGCTTAGTTGCTCCGCGGCATGTGGGATCTTCCCGGACCAGGGTTTGAACCCGTGTCCCTTGCATTGGCAGGCGTATTCTTAACCACTGCGCCACCGGGGAAGTTCCTCTAAATCTCTTTTAAGGAAAAATTCTTACTCTAGCTACCACTTATCTACCAGATATTTTATATGTATATGTAAATACACACATAAACATATATAATATCTTACCAGATTTTTATATATTGTATATAAAATCTTTATTTCATTTAATTTTATTTTTATTATACATAATAAATATATCCACCCCCCCACCCCCCCACAAATGTGCTGTTCTGTCAGGTTTTCTATCAAGACTTCTCTTTCTCTGGAGACATCTCTTCTGGGCTCGATAGATGTAGACCAGTCATTCTTGAGTCTTGCTGTTTATCTGTCATCTCCCTTTACTACTGCTGGACTGGGTCCACTGTTTCCTATATCCCATATCTTCCTGGACTTGGTTTATTCTTTTCATTTTTCTGGGGGAAGTTCTCAAGTAGTATTCAAATGTTTGCATGGGAGATAGATGTTCTGAGCTTTTTTCATGTCTTCTAGCATGCTGTGCATTCCTGTTGAGGAATCTGATGCCATCCTGGATCTCGCTTGTGGGCACAGAATGGAGCCGATGAGTGTAGTTAACCAGTCCCAGCCCTTCTGAATGTGTGTGTGAGTGTGTGTGGGCAGGGATGGAGAGTGGGTAGGAAGTATGTGTGTAGAGAAAAGGTTAACAGAAAGAGATGTGGCCTGGAGGAGCCTGGTTTTAAATTTAGGAAGCATGCAAACGTGGCTGCCTTTGGTTGTCCCACTCCACTAAAGAACCCCAGTTGTTGGTTTGAGGTCAATCTTCAGGGTGGTTTTTAGTGACATCCTCCAGGGCTCGAATCATGTTGGCCTGGTCATGTCTATGTCGGGACACAGATGTCCTGCTGATCAGCTCTGTGGTGCCATGCATAGAGGCACTTGACAGGCTAGGCAGATAGGCCAAACATGCCAGGGGACAAGGGCAATCCCTCAGCTGGGTCCAGAGACCCAGTGGAGGGAGCATTGGGCCCCAGGATGGCTCAGCTGCAGTGTGTGTGAGGATAACATAGGGATTTGTCTGACTGCTGGATGAACATGGTGGCTGCCAAAGGATTCGGTGTGGTTCTAGGTTTCATTAATAAAGAGATGACCTGCCAGCCAAGGGGGTGAGGGGCCTGCTCAACTTTACAATGGGGCAATTCACAACTAGAGTATCTGGTTCTCATCTGGGTATAGGTAGTTCATTTAGTGAATTCCTTATCCTTAAATGTTCATTTCAAATGCCTCTCTCTATACAGCTTTCCTTGACGCTTCCCTCACCCATAATTTACTTGTTGTTTGTCTGGGTTCTTGGTCTCTATTTACTTACTTACCATGTTGCTATAATATACATTTTTTTCCTCTATTGAATCAAGTTCCCCAAGGATACTCTGACAAGTCACTTAATCCTTGTGATTATGAACCTGAAATAGTGGCAATAACCCTGGCTCCATTTTCGTCCCTGGGCTTTGTAAAGACCAGATGAGTTGTATGTTACGGTACTTTACAAACAGCAAATGGGAGATGGAGTGATTTCCTGTCCATTTGTTAATGTGATGAATAACAGCCTTAAATTAGCAAGCCAGTTAGGCAGCCTTCATCCCTAGCATCTGTGTAGCATCCCCACCCTGATGTGTCCTGAATTTCTCAATGGAAAAAAAAAAAAAAAAAAACAGCTTGCTATTTACTCTCCAACTTCTCCAGCACTGGAACCTTCCTTTCGGGTTTTTCTTTTGCCTCTCCTCTCTGAAGTCCTTAAGCTGTCACTGCTCAGCTAGGCTGCACCCTCTGTGCACTCCAGAGGCTGCACCCCCTGTGACTCCAGAGGCTGAGGATCAAGGAATTGGCCGACGCAGCCTGAGTTCGCTGGTGCACCAGGCATGGCCTTAGTTTGGAATTTGCAGACCTGGGTCCCAGGAACCCAAAGGGGCTATTTCAGTACGAAAGGCCAGCTTCCCCTGGTGCTGGACAGTCACTGTTCTACTTCTCTCTGCTGTGTGATGGAGCTATTGACCACTGGCCTATCTCAGTCTGACTGATGTGACAGGGCTGCTGGTCCCGGTCCTTGCACAGACCATGGGGTCTCAACACCACACTTGACCAAGGATGCTCCTGGCCTAGGGTCCACACCTCCATTTATACTCCTGGGCTCCGCCATGGATCTAAGATCCCAGAGGCACTGGCCCTGGAAGCTAAACTTGGGGGTGCCCAACATCAGTCACATGCTGTGCCAAAGCCAGCCCTCTCTGGCTGATCCTTCCCCAGATTCTCTTTTTCAAGCTTGCTCTCAGCCTAGACTCCTTTTCTTAAAGCCATTTTATTCAAGGAGACTTATTGCCATTTCCTGGCACTGGGCCTTGACTTGGGACCTGCAGGATGACCACAGCATGAGTCCTTAGCATCAAGTCTGGAGAACCAGGATTCAGTTTCTATTTCTTTCTTCCAAGAAGCCTCCTTATGAACACTGAGCCATCCCTTCCCTGGTGACCAGCTTTACATTCCAGAGATCTCAGTCATGAAGACTCTTACTTCTCTAATCTCTGGGCTGTGGGTGCCTGCTCATCCTGTATTTGCATAACTAAATCACCCCTTAGATGACTGCATATGGAAAAGAAGTTTGGCTTATTTTGAGTAGAACACCGTACCCAGTGTAAATATGACACAGTCATAGACCACAGGGAATCTGGAGGAGATAGACCAGATTGGAGAGATGGCCTGGTTATGTGTACAGCATACGCAGGTGAAGCGTATGAGATCTTCCAGGGCCTTCAGCAATGGCAGAGATGTTGAGGAGAGAGCAAGAAGTTCTCTGTGGACACAGGGAGAGAGACCTGATGTGACTGTGAAATAGCTCTAGGTGACCTTGAGCAATTTGCTTTACTCTCTGAGCTCCTTGCTGTTGTAGGGTCTATGCGCCGTGAAGGTGGGTGCTATGCAGGGGATTCTGGCATCATCTAGAACAAGGGACTAGGTAACTTTGGAGGGTATCTTCCAAGTGTGAGACTATGAAAAATGACAAAGTCGAGGCTATGGAACACTCCATCTCTACATGAAACAGCACCTTAAAATCCTTAGTTGTGCCCAGGATTCTGCACATCATAGACGTGCCATTTGGGACGTTTCCTTTTAGTTTTCATCTGCAGTTATCCTTTCTCTTTTGCTTCTTCCAGTTTATTTCTCTTCTCTCTCATACTCTGTTTTTTTCTCACTCCAGCTGTTGAATCGAAAAGACAAGACCACCTTTGAGAAATTGGACTACCTGATGTCTAAAGAAGATAATTACAAGCGGACTCGGGAATATATCCGAAGCCTGAAGATGGTTCCCAGTATTCCCTATCTAGGTAGGAGTCTGAATTGGATTATTATTTTTTAAGAAACCTGCTCACTGCCAGATAAGATGTTTTTACAATTTCTAGTTGAGAAATTTCCATGAAGCAGCATGGGCCATGGATAAAGAGGTGATTGGTTGGCTCCTTGGGTTAGAACAGGCTATTGATACTTCCTAAAGATGGGAATTTCCCGATGAGGGTCTTGAAACAAGGGATATTCTGCTGCTAATACAAATGATCTGTGAATCCCAAGCCTCCCCAGCCTGCAGCTCAGAAGGGTCACAGGACTCTTACTGGTTTATCCACATCTTCTTGAACTGGGGGAACTCAGGCCCAAACCCCTCTCTTCTGATTCTCTGGACATTATTAATATATAAGATTTGTTCCAACAGAATTATTATAATGATTATTGATTTTACTGATTCGAAAATAATACATGTTCATTGCAAGGAACTTGGAAGAGAAGAAAATTAGTATCATTTGCTTTCCCACCTAGAGATAATCCCTATTTTGCTTCATATCTTTTCATTCGTTTGGATGCATATAAAATCTGTATGTTTACTCTGTCGTGAACATTTAATGTTATTACCTGCATTTCTATACTATGACTCAGTCCCATCACATGGATTTGTGCAACTGGGATCTCTCTAATATTGACATTTGTCTATACATTTTTGCTATTAAAATTTTGCAGTGGGCATCCCTGTTGCAAAAATCACCTATATAGTTAGGATTCTTACCTTGTAATAAATTCCTGGAAGTGTGATTACTGGGTCAAAACTTTGCAAAATTGTGTGCCTTTTCATGTATACTTCAAAACACTCTCCGGAGAGGTTGTAACAACTTATATTTTCATTAGAAGGGGAAGAAATTGCCTATTTTCCCCATGTGCACAAATGCTGTGTATTTTCATGTGCTTTTTTTTTCTTTTCCTTTGCCGGTTTGATGGGTGAAAAATATTTCTTGTGGTTTGGTTTTTCACAGTTACGGTAATTTTATGAAAATTTTCTATCTCTTTATGATATAAAATAGTATTAAGAACAAGGGAAATAAAGGTTTTATGGAAGTGACTCCTAGTATTTTCAGAAATCTAGTGTAAGTTTTTTGAGATACATTTTTGACAACTTTTAACTGTCCTCTATGAGCATTGTGTATTTAATTTTCTAATTCTTTTAAATCTAATTTGGAAAACTTAATGTTAGTATAAAATTGTCCATTTGACCCAAGTTTTTGAAATTATTAGCATAAAGTTTTTCCTCACTTAATTTTTTTGAACATAGGGTTTTATATAGTCACTATAAATTTTAACCTCCTGTGTATGTACGGTTATATTTGCTTTGCGTTCCTAATTGTTTGCATTTTTATTTTCTCTTTCTGTTTTTAATTTGCTTTGCCAGAGGTACGTCTGTTGGTCTTTCCAAAGAATTAGACTTCGTATTTGTTTATCAGTCACATTGTCTTCCTGCTTTCTAATCTACTATATTCCATTAGTCTAGGATGTGCTTTTTCTCTCCACATTTTTAAATCTCTCAAATTGGGATGCATCTTGCAGTTGATGCTAACAAAGCATTGTGACATTGTTTAATTGGCAGCAGTTTTTCTTAGTGTTACATAAAATTATGGTGCATCCTAAATTTATAATAGATGACATCCTAAATTTGACGAAATATGGAATTTACGCTTTTGTCTTTTATAATTCATTTCTTCTGCTTTCCTTAAGTTGTTTTGTTATTGTAAACAAATTATTGGCTTATTTGTATATATATTATTCTTTCTACTTTCATCTGGAAAACAGTTAAGGGTATATATTTCCATCTAATTGCTGCTTTTGTTGTATCCTACATGTTTTAATGTATAGTGTACTCAGTGATATCTTTAAATGTTCTGTAATTATAGTTTCGATTTTTCTTTTATCCAAGTGTATTTAAGGTAGTGTTTTTTTTTAATTTTCAAGGGCTTGAGTTTTTTTTGGTTTTTTCAAATGGCTTTATTGAGTTATAATTCATGTAGCATCCATTTAAAATGTACAATCAATGGTTTTTAGTATATTCACAGAGTTGTACGACCATAAGTGCAGTCAATTTTAGAACTTTTTAATCACCCCAACGAGAAACCCCATACCCATTCATAGTCACTCCTTTTCCTTCTAGCCACCTGCCTTCCACCCCCTCACCCTCAGCCCTAGATGAACTGCTAATCTACTTTCTGTCTTCATAGATTTGCTTATTTGGGACATTTCATATGAATTGAATTGTACAGTGTGGTCTTTTATGACTGGCTTCTTTCCCTGAGCATCATGTTTTCAAGGTTCATTCCTGTTAGAGCATGATCAGTATTTCATTCCTCCTTATTGCCAAATAATATTCCATTGAATGGATGTACCACATTTTATTTATCTATCATCATTTGATGGATATGTGAGTGGTTTCACTTTTTGGATAACACTATTTTGGCTCACTATTTCACTATTATGCATAACACAACTATGAAGGGCTTTGGTTTTTAAAAATGGTCTTCTCTCTAATTTTTTTTAACATTGTTTTAGAATATATGACACATATGCTTTCTAGGTTTTTTAAAATGTTTGATATTTGTCTTGTGGTTTAATAGGACATCAGTTGGTATAAATATTTCATGGGCGCTGGAAAAGATGTAATCTCTCAAGTTGCTCTTATCATTACAACATTCACACTTTTCATTTTTGACAACCTGGTCTATCAAGGACAGAAATATGTCTTAGAGTCCCCTTGCATTTCTAACAGTTTCTGCCTTACATTATTTAGTATACAGTTGGCCCTCCATATCCCTAGGTTCTGCATTCATGGATTCAGCCAACTCTCGACTGAAAATATTCGGGAAAAAAAATCCACAAAGTTCCAAAAAGTAAAGCTTGAAGTTGCCAGGTGCTGGCAACTATTTACATAGCATTTAATCTTATTAGGTGTTACAAGTAACCCAGAGATGACTTAAAGTGTAGGGGAGGGTGTGTGTAGGTTATATGCAAACACTATGCCATTTTACATAAGGGACTTGAGCATCCCTGGATTTTGGTATCTGCAGGGGTCCTGGGGCCAATCCCACATGGATACCAATGAATGACTATATAGAAGTTTATAACAGTTGCAGATTCATTATGAAGTGTGTCCCATACAAAATGATCTTGATTCCATTTATTATTTGCTTTTATTTCGTTAGTGTTAATTCTTTGAAATCTGATTTATTTTTCCTTTGCATTCATTTTATAAATCTTTGACTATATTTTGCATTTTAATATTTTAAGTTGTTTTGTCTTAAGTGTGATCCTTAAAAACCGTATTTAGTTGGGCCCAATATGAGAGATCTTGCCTTTTAGTAGGGGAGTAAAAGTCTTTCCCGTTTGTTTAGACTTAAGCCATGTTATTGAATTATCATTCTTTTTTCACGCTTCCTTATCCTTTCCTTGTTCTCGTCTTACTGCTTGCTGTAAACTACAGTGCCTTTCCACTCAGATCTGCAGGTGGAGGGCATGTTGGTGTGCGCAGCTCCCAAGCCCATTCCCACCTTGCCTGAAGTTAATCGTTTGGAGGATGGGTTGATGGCATTAGGGTGCAGCCCACTGGTTCATCTAGCAGAGGTGCTCCAGGATTGTTAAGGATGGCCTCTTCTCTCTCATAAAATGATCACAAGAGCTGCTGTTGATTTTCTCCTTTCTCTGTGCCCAGCACCTTGCTAGGTGTTTTAATGCACCATCTCAATGAACACTCACAAAATGGCCCAGTGAATAAGCAGGTGCTGAGAGGTTGCCCCGGGTCACATAACTGGAGAGTGGTAGAGCCAGGCCTTGGCCCAGTGGTGTGGCTATAAGCCCTAAGCTCTTTTTTTTACTAATTTATTTTTTTTTATTTTTGGCTGTGTTGGGTCTTTGTTTCTGTGCGAGGGCTTTCTCTAGTTGCGGCAAGCGGGGGCCACTCTTCATCGCGGTGTGCGAGCCTCTCACTATCGCGGCCTCTCTTGTTGTGGAACACAGGCTCCAGATGTGCAGGCTCAGTACTTGTGGCTCATGGGCCTAGTTGCTCCACGGCATGTGGGATCTTCCCAGACCAGGGTTCGAACCCGTGTCCCCTGCATTGGCAGGCAGATTCTCAACCACTGCGCCACCAGGGAAGCCCTAAGCCCTTAACACTGCCCTCTCCTGACACCCTACCTCCACTGTTCAGGTCATTATTTTCCTACTCCTCCCTTTCAGTTGCCACCTGTATGTCCTCTGCCATTTATGACTTGTGGGTGGCCTCCATCGGGCGCTATGTGAAGTGGGATGAATTGTCTTGGCTCTTTCTTGTGACACTCTGTTCTTGGACAACAAACCAGTGCTGTCTTGGGCTTCTGAGAGATTGGTTGGTGGGCCTCAGCCAAGGGCTGACTCAACGAATACCATCTCCCCTTGCTGACCTGTGTCCCTTCTCATCAGACTGAGCGTATGCTCCCAGACCCCTCCCCTTCGGATGAGTCCCCTATTCAAGCCTCTGGCCAGATGTCCCTCGTGTGTGACCATGATGGCTCTCATCAGGCCGCAGGATAGGTCCACACTTGCAGCGGACATGTAGTTCGTGCCATGGCCCCTTGCCGCTGAGTTTTTGGACAGATGCCCCCTCCTTGTCCCTGATCACCTCATCTCAGCTGCCTCTTCCTGGCAGGTACTTCCCAAGAGACTCCGTGCGGGCCTCTGTTCTCCTGTAAGACCCTCCTTGTCCCTGAGTGAGCCTAGCTCCACTGCCTGCTCCTATTCCTTCCCCGCTACGAGGATTTCCCTGCCCCCTTGAGCCAATCAGACTGCATTTCTCATCCTTGCATCAGAATGACTCCTGCAGTGTACAAGTCAGACTGAAGGAACAGGAGGCAACTCCAGTGTGCTTTCTGTCCTCAGGATGGTGTGTGAGGGTTTACCATGGCGGCGGGGGGCGGGGGGCACAGTTTCATTAAAAAGAATGAAGAAAGATCCCATTCTGAGGCTCAGCGGGGCCATCCGTCCTGAGGGCAGCTAAGGCCTCCCTGCACCTCTGATTGCCATGGACAGACCCTGCCCAAATCCAGGTTGTGGTTTTAGTACTGGATTCCTCTTGAAAACCCAACTTGTCCTGGGGATGGATTTGTTTATCAAAAGAGGAAGAGTTACATAATTCCTGGAAGGTACAATATAGGAAAAAATGTCTGAAACCATTTCTTTTTCCCCTGGCAACGTCCTCACTGTAGGTGTTTTCCTTGGGGGAGAGGGAGTTATTCTCTGGGAGGGACTTGAGGTCAGTCCTTGATATTTCCAGCTGCTTCGTTCGTTTAGTTCCTGCTTGAGACTTTGAACGCTGCTTCAGTGGTTATTTGCCTCTAATAGCAAGTATAGGTTTTACTTTTGTAACGATTCTTTTAAACCTCTGTGGAAGGTTCTACACTAACTGGTTTCCTGGGACTATTCACACATGTGTCTCTTACTCCATGTAAAGATACCCTCATGTAGTACTGGCACGTTATTAACCACGTGGGTGTGTATTCCAACTCCTTCCAATGCAAATTTTAGAGCCAGTTGGCTGCACTTTGGTGCACTGTTTCTTGTGAAGCATAATTTAAAAAACACTGAGGGAAAAACTTACTACATTTCAAAAATAAGACTCTCTTTGTCTCAAAAAGTTTATTCCCATTTACTTCAAAGTGCAAAAATAGTTCTGGGAAATAGTCAGGTCAGTTATTTGCAGCTTAATTTTATCTGATAGCTACTGCTTGTAAATACCCAGTTCAGGTCAAAGTGATAACAAAAGCAGGCAATGAGCTGTGAAGCGTGGCTACAGCATTTACTTCCGAGTAGCTTTATTGATTTAGAGGGTGTTTGGTTTTCAGAACCTATAGTTCCCTCCAGGAAATAGCTAAATAAAATTACAAATGTAATAGATTTTAAAAGGTTTAGAGCCTGATTCTAAAAGTAACTATAGGCAGTGTGGAAAATTGTGATCTCTCAAGGAACAAAAACTAGGCATTCTGACAGTTCTGAATAGTTAGAGAACATTTAGATTCCTGGTAAATTTACCCAGACTTCTAATATGTGAAGTAAATTTCTAGAAGCTAAGCTATTCCTTCAAACAGCCAAACCCTCCCATTTTTAAAAAGCAAGGTTTTATTTTCCAATATGGACTCTGAAGTTTAAAATAAAGGCAAGTTGTTTCCAAATTCTGAGTATAAAATTAACAGACGTAAACTGTGGGATATCTAAAAGGACTTTCAAAAAGAAGTGGTCATTGGTCAAAAAGAAGCATTTACGTTGATGCCCCAAAGCCCCCAGAACAGCTGGGAGTGACGGGCTCACACTCTGAGCCTGAGGGCCTCACACGCCAGGCCCTCTGCAAGGTGGGTGTGTTCTCACCCGGGCATCAGACTTCAGTTCTGCTCTGGTGGCGCTCACGGCCCAGATCTGATCACTGACAGCGAACTAGAAACCAAAGTGAGCCGAGCACTGTGGAGGGAAAGGCAAAGGAGTGAATAAAGGGGGACCCATCCCAGGCTGGGGGACCAGCAAGGGTTTTCTGGAGGGAAGCCCTAAAAGATGAATAAGCTGGATGAAGAGGTGGCATGTGAGCATCCCAGACAGAGACAGTGGCTTGTGCAAGAGCCCTGAAGTGGGGAAAAACATGTTTGCTGGGAAAACTGCCTGGAGAGTAGAGAATCAGGAGGAGGGTGTCGTGAGAAGCAGCTGGAGTGGGAGAGAGGGGTGAGGTTGCTTAGGGCCTGGACACTGGGAGTGGGGGGCTCAGGCTCTGGCCTCCACGAGCAGTAGGGGACCAGGAGGGTTTTGAGCAAGGGCGTGGTTGGCTTGGGTTTGCCTTGAACACGGGTCTCCTGGCCGACAGCAGGTGCCCGGCTTGGGGGAGGTCAGGCTGGAGGAGGGAAAACCAGGCAGGGGACCATGCAGAAGCCTGTGGTGCATCACCGTATTTCAGAAACTGCTGGGGTGGGGGTGGGGGAGGGGAAGGGGAAGGCCTTTTGAAAACAGTTCATTTTAGAGCAAAGCCTTGGAGAGACCTAAAACAGTTATCAGTGAGCATGTCCCTCATACCGGATTGGAGACGCATGCATCTCCCTGTGCCTGGGCTTTGAGAATGAAGGATGTGCGCATTTGAGCAGAGATGAAAGGGCACGGACACATGCTCTCTTGATCTCCCTCCAGAAGGCAGGAGGGCTTGAACTGATAGATGCCGGCAGATCTTCTGCTTCCCAGAACCGAATCAAAGTGGCTGTTGCCCCTTTGGTGGGGGCCTGTACCACCCCAGGACCAAAGTCCGATGGCTCCCAAGTTAGGGTTACCACAGTGTTATCCACCTGTCCCCAAGTTTGCCAGCATTAAGGCTAATTCTTTCCTTTAACTCCCAACTGAAAAAATTCCATTCCGCATGCAGGAAATTCAGCCTTTTTTCCCTTCAGTTCCCCACCCCACGTGTTCCCAAGAATCCCCAAGGAATACTCATTTGTTCCACAGATCCATCTTGGTCGTTTCTGGTGCCTCAGCCAGCTGCCTGGCCACAAACCCTGATCCCTCCCTCCGGTCATCTCCTGCTTTCCTACCCAGTCTCTCCAGATGGACCTATGTGGAGCCAGGCTCCTCCTTTTTTTTCTGATAAATTTATTTATTTACGGCTGTGTTGGGTCTTCGTTGCTGCACACGGGCTTTCTCTAGTTGCAGCTAGCAGGGGCTACTCTTCGTTGCAGCGCGCAGGCTTCTTATTGCGGTCGGTGGCTTCTCTTGTTGCGGAGCATGGGCTCTAGGCGTGCGGGCTTCAGTAGTCATGGCACGCAGGCTCAGTAGTTGTGGCTCGCGGGCTCTAGAGCGCAGGCTCAGTAGCTGTGTCTCGTGGGCTCTAGAGCACAGGCTCAGGAGTTGTGGTGCACGGGCTTAGTTGCTCCACGGCATGTGGGATCTTCCTGGACCAGGGCTCAAACCCATGTCCCCTGCATCGGCAGGCGGATTCTTAACCACTGCGCCACCAGGGAAGTCCCCCCCTTTTTTAAAAAATAAATTTATTTATTTTATTTTTGGCTGTGTTGGGTCTTCTTTGCTGCATGTGGGCTTTCTCTAATTGCGGCTAGCGGGGGCTAATCTTCGTTGCATTGTGCAGGCTTCTCTTGTTGCAGACCACAGGCTCTAGACGCATGGGCTTCAGTAGTTGTGGCATGCCGGCTTCAGTAGTTGTGGCTCGCAGGCTCTAGAGTGCAGGCTCAGTAGTTGCGGTGCGTGGGCTTAATTGCTCTGCGGCATGTGGGGTCTTCCCGGACCAGGGCTCGAACCCGTGTGTCCTGCATTGGCAGGTGGATACTTAACCACTGCGCCACCAGGGAAGCCCCAGGCTCCTCCTTCCTTAGCCAGGGAAGCACAGCTCAGGGATGGCTAAGGGGATGTCAGTGCCACAAAGAAAAGCTTAAGCCTGCGTTCTGGAATGCCTACTTCTGGAGCCCAGAGCCGTGCCTTTCTCCTCTTTGCCCGATGGCCACGTGCTACAGGGCGCAACAAGCCTAGGAGAGCCTTTGATCAAGTTTCTCCTTCTCCAGATAGAGGAAGGATCCAGCCCCCTCTGGGGCCCAGCAAGCAGGGAAAAGCTACCTTCTGATGCATCTCAAACATGCTTCTCGATCAACAGAGTAATCACGAAGACACAACCCATCCCAAATGAAGGAAGCCTTTTCCATTACTTGTTTGAGTCATCAGCTGCATATGGCTTTAAATCTCTCCCTTCCAGAGAGAATTTTGCCTTTACCTTTGCAATCTCAGGATGTGTTACCTTAAAATCCACGTTTCTCTGGGGCTTCACAGTCTTGCTCAATTTTCACAAAAAGCCAGTGGATGTTATTAAAATCCCCATTTTGGGAATGAAAAACCCCTACTATTTCACTTATGACTTAGCAACATTGTACGCCAGGCAGACACCAAGTTTAACTCAAGACCTCATGCTCATGGCTGGGGTTCCACCCTGCCTTAACTTATTCATCCTCCATTTAACATCTGTCTCCATGGAGAGAAGCAGCATGGGAGGAAAACACGCTGGGGGAGAGGTTTCTTTCCTTCAGGCTTTCCTGCCCAGATCTGAGCAGCTGGTCACATTCGTCCCTTCTGGGGCACAGGGAGGACCTGCAGTCAGCCTTTCTCTGGGTCGAGCAGTTTTGTCTGAACCCCGGAAAGGAGATGAGAGCACGAGCCCATTTTGTGCAAGTGGAGGTGTGTTTCCATAGCAGGAATCTGTGGAGTCATCAGACAACTGCTCCTCTTTGACCTTTAGTCTTTGGACTTCTAATTAGAAGCTGACAGTAATAAAAACGACCAGCACTCACATTTACTTCTTCCACCACACAACAGGCCCCGCACTGAGCGCTTTACACTCATGATCTCATTTAATCCTCCCAACACTCCTTCCTCTGAGGAAGGCACTATTTTTAACTTATGTCACAGTTGCAGAAGCTTAATAAGACTTGTTAAAAGTTTCACCACTTACTACTGCCACATTGTAGTGCTGCGACCCCAGAGCCCCACCACTAACCCCAGATTATGCCATATGTTCCTGCTAACAGACCTTTACCCTCTGGGGAAACCAGACAGTGGGCTGAAGAGAGGAATGTCTCCAGGGCCCTCCTGTGTGGTACAGGGGCTCAAGGTGGGAGAAGGAGGGCCTTCCCAGGGTCAGCCAGCCCTAAAGAAGAGAAGGATTAGGGCTAGAGGAAAGGCTAGAGTTTCTCCAGCCGCAGGAATAACGCAGGGCCATTGGGACGTCTCTTTTGGAAAGAGTTAGGACGATGGCCCTGAGAATCTGGAAGATTTCACGTGGTAGATAGCTTCTAAGCTGGCCCCCGACGATCCCTTGTGTAGTCCCTTCCCCTGGAACATGGGCAGAACATACTGACTTGCTTCTAACAAATCCTATATGACAGAAATAATGGGATGTCACTCCGGGATTCGATTATAAAAAGACTGCTTCTCTGTTGGGTGTTGCTGTCGTCTCACTCTTTCTTGGCTCACGCATCCTGGGGGAACCCAGCAGCCGTGTGTTTGGCTGTCCTCTGGCGAGGCCTGTGTGGTGAGGGTGTGAGGCCTGCCGATAGCCACGTGAGTGAACTTGGAAGCAGATT
The DNA here is from genome assembly GCF_005190385.1 of Monodon monoceros. NCBI lineage: Eukaryota > Metazoa > Chordata > Mammalia > Artiodactyla > Monodontidae > Monodon > Monodon monoceros. Next base: position 104,842,692 of record NW_021703782.1, read on the forward strand.
GTGCCTGAGTGGAGCCTTCAAAGGAGGCCGCAGCCCCTCCACGACTGTCATCTCATGAGACACCTTAAGCCAGAGATGCCCAGCTAAAATGCCCCCAAACTCCTGACCCACGGAGCTGCAAGACGGTAAATGTTTATCGTGAGGTGCTAAATTTGGAGGTAGGTTGTCACACAGCAATGGATAACTAGTGCATTGCACCAACTTTATCACTACCCCACATATGTTACTTTGTTGCCCCATCTGTATTGGAACAAAATCAGCTGTAAAACTCAACACACAAAGACTGTCAGATTCTGGATGTTAAAAATAGTATTGAAATACATTAAGTTTACTCATTCACTCATTCATCCATTGCACACATATTTTATATGAACCCACCATGGGAAAATGAGAGGTGCCAAAGAAGCAGAGGGCAAATCACTGTCCCCAAGGTGCCTACAGACTTGCTGCAGGAGACTACAGCGGGCACCATGATGGAATCAGGAGCAGGTTACAGTTGGGGCTAGAGACAGACAGACAGACAGGCAGACAGAGGTGAGTTCTACCTAGACAAATCAGGAGATTCCCAACCGCCCCACATAGCAACCTACGCAATGGACAAGTGTCCAATTCCTGTATCTATTTTGGGTTTGCTTTATTGATGGAAATCCAGAGCGGTGACCTGCTCCCTTGTGGAGGTAGGGCCAACATGGAAAAAGGACATAAGTGCTGTTGACAATCTCCAGACAGAGCAGATGCCTCAGGCTAAACTCCAGACTCTAGAGAGCAGACTGTAGGGAGGAAAGGACTCCTTTTCTCTCTCTCTCTGGTCTTCAGTCTCTAGGGCCTGGGCTTCTACTGGTAGAGATGGAGGTATGTACCCCTGGCAATGGGTGCTGAGCTGATGTCTAGAACAAGGGACTAATCTAGGGGCCAAAAGGGAGGAATTACTTCCTACCTGCCCTTGACTATTTACAGAGAGGACTCTATGAACCCATAAATCCAGGACAAGCCGTTTATGACAAGATTCCTCAGATGTGTGTTATTTTCTGTTTACTTCTCAGAGACAATATGTCAGAGTAGTTGAGAGCGAGAGCCCTGGAGGCAAACTGCGTTCTTTCAGATCCTGACTCCACTGCTAATGAGCCGAAATGTTACTTCATTATCTTTAAAATGGGAATAATCACAGGGTCTGCCTCATGGGGTTGCTGTAAAGAGCAAATAAATTATTCCATGTAATGAACTCCAGATAATACCCTGTACGGAGTAATTATTTTCTGTAAAATATTTATCATTAAAAAAACCTCCTTAATTAAAAAAAAAAGACTGTCAGATTGATCTCTGGGGCAGCAGGAAGTGCTGGGTCCCAAAATTAGAAGCTAATTTTGAGGGAAGGAAATCTTCTAGGGCAGAGGGGGCGGTTGCCACGTGGAGAGGAGATGAATTCTGGCAGCTCTGTGAGGAAGGAAGGTGCCTGGGGACAAGCTGATTAGAGCCTGAAAGGTCCCAGGAAGTTACCCACAGAAAGGCCTAGAGTGTAAGTCGTCCAGGGCTTTAGGGGCCCAGGAGTGCCTGTTCAAGGGGGGGCGGGAAGATCTCCGCTTCCTGCGGCCAGAAAGGCTGTGCCCAGCAGTGCCATTCAACTCCCATTCGTCTTTTAAAAACTCTTAAAATGACAAAATTAACACATTGTTTGTTGTAAAACTCACACTAGAAAGTCTATAAAGTAGAAAGTGAGAATCCCCTTCCTCCCCTCCTACTTCTCAGAGGCAGCCAGTGTTGGCAGGTTGGGTGTGTCCTTCCAGGCACTTGAATCCACACGGAGAAGTATCAGTGCACATGGGGGTGTGCGAAGAGTCTCGTGCTTTTTAACCAAAATGGGAACCTTTGGGTAGACAGTTTGTTTTGCACCTTACTTTTTGTTCCACTCGAAGTGTGGTGGGTACTGTTCAGTGGCAGCAGGTACAGAACCCCTTCATTCTTCCAAGTGGCTCCGTGGCACCCGTGGCCACGTGGCGCCTTGTTGGACGGGGCCTGGATGTACGTTGATTTGTTTAGCCCCAATTGATAAATGCTTAGGTTGTTTCTACTTTTTCCCTTGGACGGGTGGTGCAGTGGAGAACACCTTTTTACTTGTATCTTTACTCACCTGCCAGAGTGTTTCTGAAACACCAAGAGCTGGAAGTGGAATTGCTGGGCAGAGGTGACGTGCGACTTTCTTTTTGGTCACTGCTGCTGGGGAACCCACTTCCTGGGTTACAGTTCCACTCCCACCCACGCATGCCAGCCTGCCTGTCTTCTCTGCTCTCACCAGTGCTAGCCATTACCAACCAGTTTCTTATAATGAAACGACAGGTGAAAGATGGCCTCTGGTTTTAATACACATTTCGCTACCCACTAGTTCTTTGTGCTCTTGACAAAGAAGCTGCTTCCCACTTCAAGCCCGTGCGCCCTGGGCCTGGGCTACGCAGCCAGGCCTTCAGACCTCCCACCCAGCTGCTCAGCTGCCCCTGCTTCCTGCGTCTGCATCCTGAATGTCTGTCCTTAATTCCTCTCCCCGCGTCCCCAGCACAGCCCTGCACTGCCCTGGCTGTCGGGTTCCCGTGGAGAGGAGCCGATGCCCGGCACACTCACCTCGGGCTCGGTCAGCTTTCTGGGCTCCAGGGAGGCTGTGTGCTTCCTCTAATTCTTTCCCCTCTTCCAGATGACTAGGGCGTTGGCCTCTGTCATCGCACTGCTCCGGAAGGCAATTCTAATCCCATTTGCTCTGTTAGCTACCCTTGTGGGTTCTGGGCCACTCCCAGCTCTGCTAAGGGTCAGGGCGAATGTGGCCTGTCCACCCTTGCCCAGCGGACTGTCCTCCTAATGTGAGATGTCCCTCAGCTTTAGGAGGGTACATGTACTGCAGCAGCGGGAAGGAAGCACCCCTGACCCGCCCATGGAGATGGATTTATCATGACCGTCGGTGAGCAGTGGGGAGGTGCTGCATGTGGAAGGGCTTTGGGAAGGCTGCACGGCTGGGAGGGATTATCTGTGTCTGAGTTCCCATGTTTGGGTGAGCTGACCCAGGATACCCCAGGTCAGGAGTGTCCCAGTGATTGTAGGTACCAAGGCATGTGTCCACAAGGGGTCGAATCCCAGGCTAGAGCTGGTTCAGGCCTGACTGCAGGATCTGAGAGAGACTAGCCAAGCAAACCCCTGTCCTGAAGGCATGGAAATGGGAGATAAGCCAACACAAGGGACCCAGTTACCAGATAGTGCAGACCAAGGCTTGGACAAGATAGAATTGGTACATGAGGTGACAGCCAGACCAGCCACAAGCAGGACACTCCTAGTGCCAAAGGGCGGCGCTTGGTCTGTAGATTGTCCTCCAAGAGGAAGGGAGAGAGGCAGGACCCAGCCACTTTAGCCCTGGCAAAGGGTTGTGAGCCCCAAGAAGCTGAGAGATATTCTCCATCACTGCCCCCTTTTGTTCTGTGCCCTCAGCTCTGAGATAAATTGGGCAAACAGCCCTGGACTGACTTCCTGACACCTGGGGACCTACTGTCCATCCAGCTGCTTCTGCACAGGTAGGCTGGCTGGCCAGCTCACACACCCACTTCTGTGGGCAGCAGGCTCCATGCTGCATGATTCTCAGACGTACTAGGAAGTGCTGATGGGGTGAGAGAGGAGCCTTAGTCATTTCATTTCATCATTGGGGACAGTGATCTAATCCTGCAGAGGCAGGAGCTCAGGAGTCAGACTCGAGCTCAAATCCTGAGCATCTCAGGCTGCATGTCACGTACAACTCTGAGCCTCAATTTCTGTTACGTCGAAGGTTGGGTAGTTGTAGAACCCACCTCACAGGGTGGTTGTGAGAGTTTAAAGAGACACACATGGTGCCTGGCACATGGACAGCGCCTATAGATTGTGGGTGGTATGAGTGTTATCCAGAGCAAATACTGCCTGGAAGAGCCCAGCAGTGGGGAACTTGTTGCCTCCTACATCTACGAAAACTATTGAGAAACCCGGCGTATCCAGGAAGGGCAGTAAGAGCCCCTCTGGGCACAGCCGTGTGTCAGTCGTGTTTAGTGACACAGCTGAGCCTGGGAGGGCAGGAGTCAGCAGGGGGGGCTGGGGAATAGGACGTGATCTAACGAGTAATGGGACAGTATCTACCTAGTTGGCAAAATACGGTCTCCAGAGAGGATGGGGACCAACAACAGCTGGAGTATAGTCCAGACACCTTTCTGGATATAGAACCAGCCTTGACCCCTGCTCAGCTGGGACCGTGGGAACTTCCCCCATGCCTTCCACAGCCTTGAGCTCCGGTAGCCGCGTTCCTCCCGCCAGCTCTGCTCGGAGCCCAGTCGATAAGAGTGAGGACACCCAACCCGAGTGGGCCAGTGGGTCCTCTGGCTGGGAGCTGGCTGCGAGGAGAGAGTCTTCAGGTCTTTGCTGGCACTCAGACCAGGAGGACATGTGAGCTCAGAAATTCCATGCTGGGAAAAGCTGATCCATGCACAAGAAACAGAGAGAGACCCTGCAGGCAAGGGAAAGGGAAAGGACAGAGAGAGAGGCTGAGAGAGTGGATTCCTGGCCCCTTGAAGGCTTTCCAGGCAGTTTCTGGTTCCTGGTCCTTGTGAGGCCCAGCTGTGTCCCTGCTCATGGACTCCGGGAGATACCTCATGTCCTTATGTAACCAGCTTATTAAATGAGCTGGACCCAGTCAGGTGTAAGAAGAAACCAACTTTATTTTTCCGCAGTGTCCTTTCCAGCCTACTCTGTGGATTCGTTCTTTTCCCAGCCAATGCTGAGAACTTAGCGGGCCCCGAAGTCTCTCTGCTGTTGATAGTCACGTCACTCCAGACCATCCAGTGTAGGAGTCCGAAGTCTGGACTCCTACAGCCGGTCCTGCTGGAGGCCTGGGGTGGGGGAGGGCACATGCTCGGGTGCCTCCACCAGACCCCGCAGTTCTATTGCCTCCCTCCTGGTCCGCTGAGCTTTGTGGCCCTTGGGGTTGGAACAGACGAGACAGACAAGGGAGAGGCAAGGGCCCCTCTGATGTGGCCTGTTCAGTCGGGACCCAGAGCTGGCACCCTTGGGTATGCCAGCTGCCCAGAGTACCCACGCTCTGTCTTTTCCCTCTTCCTGTCTTTTCTCCCTCTTTGTTGCCGCTTCTTCAGAATTTCCCTTCGGGGCACCTCTGACTCAGCTCCCTCCATGGGGCAGTGCTTCTCCTCTAGCCGACCACTTATGGCCCTTCCTTGGCTCCTGGGTCTCATGCACCACCCCTCCTCACCATCCAGGCTGCCCTCTGGTTCCTAGGAACTGTGTCCTTGCCTCCCCGCCCCCATCGGTGGGCTTGCCCTTTGCTCCCAGCTCAGTACCCGCTTCTTACTGCTCTCCACGTCTGGTCTGCAGACTTGAGGTGTGAGTCAGATGGTAGTGCTAGACTCTTGGAATGGTCCCTGGAAGCTCCTCTCACTGATTGAAGAGGGGGAACACCTACCCTCCCTGTGGTGGCAGGGGGGAGCATATCATGGGGACGAGTCATCCCCCCACCCCGGGATACTTTTTCTGCGCCTCTTACACAGGCTGCAGGTGGGCAACCAGCTAATGCTGCAGAGCCAGTTTGGGGCCTCCCCCTTGCAAGGAGGGTCTTGCACCTTTTGGTCCATAACGTGGGAGCTCTTATCAGTTATGATTTTGTCCTTAGGTTTTCGAGACTCGAAAAAAACCGAGGCTGAAAGAGTGCCTGTTTAGCATTTTGTTACACTTAAAATGTTCCTTTTTTTGTTTAATCCAGTTCTCTAGCTTTCCTTTACTATAACTGAGAGTTTTTACCAGACTGTATAAAGCAGATGAGGTGCTCTTGGGAGATCGGGGGGACCCCTTGAGCTCCCAAAGAGCATCTGCAGAGTATGAGCATCATGGATTCCCATCCCCAGTGTCTGCAGTAGTTCAAAGGTTTCTCTTTCAATCTGGATCAGATTGGCAAGATTCGGGGGGAGGGGGCCCTGTTCAGTGTCACTTGCTTGGGGAACATCTCTGTCTTCCTGCCGTGTTCTGCACACGAGCCCAGCAGGTGGGTGCCCTCCACTGATCAAGGTGTCACTGACTTCCTTCTGGGTCTGCAGAGGCACTCACCATGGAGACCTTAGTAACAGTAGGATCCCAATGACTGTAGGCCTTAGAAGTCCCCAGGCGGGATGGGCGAGGAGGACTGTTGATGTGCGTTGGTTGTGCCGAGTGCTGTTTGCCGGCAGGGGGGCGACTCCCTGGGCACCAGGCGTGGCGCCTGAGCACAGCCCTCTCGTCTCCCTGTTCTCTTCTTTGATGCTGTTGGTTTGGTAAACTTGCTCCCCTTCCTCCATTTTACTTCAGGGAGAGTGGGTTCCACATCTCTGATGGGCTTATGCCTCCCTCTCCTTCCATATAGCTGGGGTATGATTTGACCAAGACCCAGGTTTGGGTATCAGGGTGTGTGGGGTTGGAGAACCAGTGGCGTCAGGCCCTGCTTTTGTTTGGTTCCCAGCTAGTTTAGTAAAGGGTTGCTCCCCCTTGTCTAGTGTGGCTTTCCAGAGCTCTCTGCTTTGGGGTTTGGACATAAGACCAGTGACTGGTAAGGTTGGGCCCTATTTTCCTTTGCCATCAATCCTTGCATCCCACACACCCGACTCCAGGTATGGGAGGGGGTAGGTGTGGTCTGAGCCGAGGTTGAGGACACCTAGTAGTGTCCAGATTCCACTATGACCCCCAACACTGACTAGGCACTTGGGAGAAGGGAGTTGAGAACTCTTAGTGCTTGACATCTAGAACCTTCTGGACTAACTCCTGCTGGGGCATTTTACCAGCAGTCTGGCTGTGAGCCTCACTTTCTCCCCTTCTGTGAAGTGAGGGGAACAGTCCCTCTTACACAGGCTGCCGTGAGGTCACGTAAGAAGACACAAGTCCAATTCCAAGCACGTAGTAGGCTTCAGTAAACATCAGTCTCTCCACAGTACAACTTTGCTAGAAAAGGCTCTCATATGGCAGCATTACTTTGTCATTAAGAAGAGAGATTGGCGAGTCCAAAGGTTTAAGTACGTTTTAAATTTTGATATATACCAAACTGCTCTTGCCAAACTGCTCTTCAAAATTATTGAATCAGTGTTTACTTCCACCCAGAGTACATAGAGTACATATTTCTCCATTCCCTTGTCAATGTGGAGATTGACACTTTTTCGTCTTTGCCAGTCTGCTAGGCACCATGTGATGGTTTATGCTTGATTTAATGTACAACTCTGCTGATTACTGAGGTTGGCCTCTTTTCTTGTTTACTGGCCGTTTGTGAGTCTTCTAATGTGTTTGTACGCTTTACCAAGTTTTCTATCACAGTGTTTGTATCTTTCTTCTTAATTTGAAAGAGTTCTTGGTGTAGCATGAATATTAATCGTATACTTTTCTCTTGTTTAATATTTGCCTTTCAATCTCAGTCATGTTTTATTTTGTTTTGTTTTTCAGAGGGCAAAAAATTCAGGACTTTCTTTAGTCCTATCCCTTCGTCTTTTCCTTTATGGTTTTGGGGTTTCTCATCAGGCCCAGAGGCACCTTCCCTACCGACAGATTTGTTTTATAGGAAGGTGGTTCTGGCAGCTAGTGTGGAAATCGGATTGGGACGAGGGAGGTGGAGGCACAGGGCTCCTTGGTCTGGTGGGGAGCCTGTTGCTGTGGTCGAGGGGAGAGGGGAGGAGGGCCTACACCAAGGCAGAGAAGAGGCCTTGCACGGAGGGGTGGGTCGACCTTGGCCAGGGGGAGGGAGGAGTCCTGGCTTCTCACCCGAGCAATTGAGTAGATGGTGAAATGAGACCAGACCTGGGGAAAGGTGTTTCAGGTGTTGACTGCACTGCTTGTGTCTGGCAGAGACATCCAGGACGCAGCTAGACATAAGGAGGTGGGGCTCCAGGAAGCCATCTTGGCCTGAGGTACTGTCGTGGGACTCCACAGGGCAGAGTTGGAAACCAGGGATAGGGAAAGTGTGATTTAATTGATTTCCATGGATGAATCTCTTCCTGGTTTTACTCAAAGAGGCTCTGGTATCGGAGGTCCCAGGAAGGCATTCTAAAACAATAATGCACAGTGTAGATACATCCAAATAGCACTGATGGCTTTTATTGCAGATGTGTCATTACAAGGATAATCTGAGAATATATTAAAAAAAAAACACGTCCCTTTTATATACACAAAACATGCTACATGGAACACTTTGTGAGACTGCTGAGGTAATAGGCACACAGCCAGATGTGGACAGTACTGAACGTTCCAACATCTCTCCCATCCCGACCCACGTGCCCTCTAGGAGGGTCTCATCTTCTTGTTCATCCCTTGCTCCCTGCTTGGCAAGAGTCCCGGTAGTACCGAGCCTGATGCTCCGTGGCTAACAGGACTAAGAAAGCCGCCGCACTGTGATGCGCTGACCCAGGGCTCCGTGGCCCCTGGTTATTCAGTAACTCACGACGAGTGGCTAGTTCTCATTTTTGTGGTGCTTGATCTCTGGGGAAGTGTAGTTTGGAGATGAGATGTGGACACTAGTTGGCCTGAGAGCATGGGACCTTTGGTATGTAGCCATTTGGGGCCCCCAACGATCGGATGATGACTTCTCTTCAATCGAATATCTGCTGGCAAGGTAGGTTATTATTTCTGTGAAGGTTAAAATGACAGGGAGGCTAAACTGTGCCTGGAAAATACAAGACTACAAATACCATTATCCTCGTGGCCAAGAGTTAGCTTTTGGGCCTGACTTTCCCTTTCCTGACCACGTGGAGTCCATGCTTTCCTACTCAGAGGCTAAGGAATGTTGCCTGGAAAGAAAGCACAGGGGTACAGAAAAGGTGAGGAGTAAGTAGGCAAGGAATAAAGAAGAGCAGAAAAGGTGCCTGGAACACAAGTGGCCGGGGACTGGAGCATGGAAGGCACTTAATTGAATGGCATTGAATACATGGATAGGTGGGTGGATGGGTGGGCGGTGAAAAGTCCTGAGAATGAGGAGAAGTACAGAAATAAAGAGGGATGGGGGTTTTGAAATTGGGTTAGGTGCCAAGGGGGATCTTAAGCAAGGAAGTTGAGAACCCCTATGTGAGAGAATAGTACTGTAGACAGTCCTGGAAGAATCCAGGCCTGTGGACGCCAAGAATTGTTCTTTGAATGAGAGCTACACAGTCTGTGATCTGCCCTTAGACTCAAGTAATACAACATGAATGAACTGCTCTTCTCCTAAGAGCAGAGCTGTTGTTAAAAGCCTCAGCATCTGAGAATTGAATATACATGTATTTAGGTATATAAGGCAAACCTATATATGTATCTAGATATATGCCACGTGTATATATCTAAATGCATATATACATGGTATACACATAAGTGCACAAGGTCGGCTCACACACGTGTATATTATGAAGGTGTTTTGCAGTTGTGTTTTTATTGCTGGGGCTTAATTTATTTAAGGAAAGACTTGTCTGCCGTCCTTTCCTGTCTGGAAACACGAGGGGCTGTCCGATGTGGAGAAGAGTAGTAGCAACAGAGAATACCGCTTGGATTCAGTTGTATTATCTGCCACAGTGACTTGGGAAATCATAGTCCAGCATCGCAGTCCTCCCAGTCCTGAGGTGAACTGGAAGGAGGCGCTCTCTGGGCTGGGCCAGCACAGCCGGGCAGGCTCCTGGCGGCCACGAGGGGTCAGGAGGGGGGCCAGCCTAGTGGAAGGTGTTGGGGTTCGGCCGGATCATCATCACCACCTTCTTGAGAGAGTAGGAGCCTCCTCGGAACTCAGCCCAGTAGACTCCATCCTGGTAGCGGCTCCGGTAGTGGCCCCCGCGGTACCAGACCCCGTTGAGGTTGGAGTGGGCACAGGCATTATACCACCAGCCGCCCTTCTGGTAGTGGGCACAGTTGCCTACAGGAGAGAAAGAGCGAGAAGGTCTCAGGGAGGAGGTTCTACCCGTGTCCACCGTCTGCTCGGGGGGCTTCCGAGGGACCCCCTGTGGAGGCATTTGGACCAAGGGTGCCTGAGAGGGGACGGGGCCTCAGACCTGCCTGCTGACTAACGAGCTCTGTGATCTTGGGCAGGCAACTTAACCTTGTTGAGCCACTGAATCCTCATGGTAAAATAAGGATGAGCGTGCTGCCCCTGCACAGTACGGGACCCGTGTGGGAACCGAAGGAGGCCACGGATTAGCCCAGGGCTCGCTGCAGAGCAAGCACCAGGGAGGAAAACAGAAATGACCTGAGGTGGGCGGGTAGAGGGCCAGTTTTTCTTAGGAATGTTTTTTAAGAGCTGAAGCTATTAGATCAAGAGTCTTTATAGAATGACAAAGGAAGTGTTTAAGATGAAATGTTCCTCTATTTCTCCCAAGCCTGTATTCCAGCCAAAAACAATTTTTTTTTCCCCACAAAAGCAAGATATTTTCATAAAGTTTCTGGCACTATCATATCATGCTGGATTTTGCTGCCAAGGACAAGCAGTTCGGAACAACAGTCGGAACAACAGTAAAAGTGTGGGCAAGGTACAAGCGGGCGTGCAGGGGCATCGCCCTTACCAGGAGGGTGGGGTAAGACATTGTCAGGCCCAGGGAGAGACCCCACTCAGGGGAAGGGCTGCCCGGTCAAGTTTGTGGGTTTGGGGGCCCGATGGGGCGGGCAGCTCTGCTCCGGGAGAGGCCTTGGGGCGAGGTGAGGAGGGAGCAGGCCGGCTGAGGCAGAAAGCCGAGAGGAGACTCAGCCCCAGGCACCCCCCAGAGCCCCAGCAGCCCACGTTTTCCCAGAGTTTTTCTCTGGCCCCTCTGGGCCATGACCCGAGGCCACGAGGTCCAAGTGGCAGCATCAGATTTGGAGGGCAGAACCCTCGGCGCGCCACAGCCAGCCTCCCATCAGCCAGTGGACGCTCCTCCTGAGCTTGCCTCTCATGCCTCCAGGGACAGGGAGCTCACTGCCTCACGTCCACTGACCCTGCTGCTGGACAGGCCTGACAGTTGGGGTCGCAGAACAGTCCGCTCCCTGCTCCCCGTAACGGCCCTCAAGAAATGCTGTAACCAGCCTCTCTGTCCCCAGAGTCTGACAGTTCTGATGAGGGTCATCTTCCTGCCCTGCTCTTCCGGAAGCCTCGGCAGCCCCGGCCTCAGACGACACACTGCCTCCTCGGGGCCCCTGCAGCAGGGTCAGTTCTGCACTGCTGACCCTAGGTAGAGGTGTCGGTGACCTGGAGTGGGGATCCGTCCTCAGGATGTAGGCAGCCGGGCTTGCCAAGGAAGTGCAGGTGGTTCCTGGGACAGTCCTCAAAGGGGAGGCTGTGGCCTTTAGAGTGGGACCTATCCGGGAGCTGGGGCAGGAGGAGGCTGGGTTTGCCCATGAAAACAGCCTTGGCCTGGAGGCGGGCTTGGCTCCCCAGGGACCAGCCAGCGAGGGCCCAGGGGCCCTCATCTCAATGAATTGAGGTGTGGAGCCTTGAGATGAATGTGGGGGGTTGATGTCTGGACTCAGGGTTGGACTGTGTGTGTTTCTTACAGTTTTTTGTTTTTTCCCTTGTTTTTTTGTTTAATAAAGACCTGGACTTGAGGCATGTAATCTTGGACAGGTCGTTTCATCTCTCCTACCTGGTTTCCTCTCATAGCTTCCCATAGCACTGCATTGTCAGTATACACTAGAGACTGCACCCACTCAGAGCCTGACTCCGCCAAGTCCCAGACAAAGCACTTCAGGCACATTCTCACCTCACCACCCCGCTACGTAGGTATGTCCTTATTTCCAGATGTGGAAACGGGCCCAGAGAGGGCACAGGCATGTAGGAGGTGCGGCAGCATTGTTAGCCGGGGTGTAACATGGGGACATGTCGCCGTGACACCCAGTGCCTCAGGCAGGGAGTGATGCAGTGCATAGCCCAGTACAATGTCCAGCTTGGCCTAGCGTGGCCCTCAGATATGTAATTTGTGCACCTCTTTATCTTCCCCTTTTTGTAAATGCCATGCTGACCCAGCCTTGCGAAGGGGATCTGTGGGCAGAGGGCAAAGGAGTGGGCCTTCAGGGGATGGGAGCAGGGTTGGGCAGCTGGGCCCTGGGATCTTCCTGTTCTCAGGCCTGGGAGTCAGAGTCTCGGCTTTGACTGACCTCTTTCCCCTGCCCTGCACCTGGGTGTGACTCCCCCGGTCCTACCTGTGTAGACATCATGGTCTCTGTCCAGGGTGGTGAACTGCTTGCCATTGTGCCAGGTAAAGGAGTCACCGGCGTTGCCATGGTAGCGCCCCAACCGCAGCTTATAATACTCGCTCTCAGGCTCCAGGCGGAAGCTGGCATATTCTGCAAAGACCTTGCGGCCAGACCAGTCTTCCATGGTCACCAGCAATTTGTAGTTGCCTTGGTTCGTCAGCCAGTAAATGTTCTCCAGGCCCAGCCAGTACTCGCCGTCGATGTTCCCAAACCCTTGCTGGGGAAAACGTGGGCAAGCATTAGTGAGGAATATGTAGTGCGCTCAGCCAGCAGGGCCCGGCTGTCAGCTGCTCAGTGCCAGACAGAGAGGCCTGGAAACAGGCAGAGCAGAAGGCAGGCCTGCATTTAATTCCCCACTCCCCCAACCTGGCTGTCACTTGATGAGTCACTTTGCCTGTCTGAGCCTCAGTCATGCAACACTCAACACTCAAGACTATTTAGAGAGTGCCTGTTTCATGCTAGTCATCGTGTGAACGTGGGAGACGCTATGTTACCTTCCCTGCAGGGTTGCTATAAGGACACACATAATATGGTAAATTAAGAGCCTAGCACACAGTAGGCATGCAACATGAGTTCCTTGGACAATTCCCTTACCTTCTCTGAGCTTCTGTTCCCTTCTCTGGGAGGGTCCCATGTAAACTAATGCACAGGTGTGAGCTGTGACAAAGGCATGCCACATCCACCTGAACACCCTCCTAGGTCTAGAATCCAGGGGATTTGTTATAGTTTTTCCAAGTATTTTTGGGTGTCATCAGCCGAGTGGTGGCCACTTGAAGTCTTGAAAAGTAGGTGGATTCATTAATGATAATAATAGCTAGTATTTAGTTAGTACTTACGGTATATTGGCACTGTTGGCAAAACTTTCCGTAGGTCATTTTATTAACCCTCATGCCAACTCTGTGAACTAGGTACTATCATTATCCTCCCTAGAGTGGGTGGACTGAGGCCTGGGGAGGCCCAGGGTCCCAGAGTGCCTGAGGGTGAGGTGGGTTGGAGGGCAAGCAGGACAGGACCGGGGCATGGCAAAACCACGTGTGGGTGTCGTGGTCCAGGGAGTTTGTCGGCTCTGCAGGTGTCAGAGGCCTAGGCTGTATTCACTGCTCTCCCCCTTCCTGACTGTGCCACCTTTTCATCTGTAAACTGGCTCCAGACCAGTCTCTTCCTCCTGGGGTTGATGTGAGAGCAAAGGAGGTAATGAACGGAAGCACCCAGCGCTGCGCCTGGCGTGTGGCAGGTGTCAGTGAACTCAGCTGCCCTCGCGTCCTCGGTACCACTTCTTTGTTCAAAGGAGCGAGATGGGTGTTGGGTGGAGCCCTTGCAGCCTTTCCTTCTACAAGGAAGAGCATTCAACTTCCCAGGAGTTGGGAGCCCAGAGGATGAGCCCTGGAATTAGGACCCAAGTATTCCCACAGTTCCCCAAAACGGGCTATGTGGGAGATTTTCCCGGGGCTTGGGAGCCTTAGGACTTGCCCCTTCTGGGCTGTGAGGACAGGTCTTCCCCTTGAGAGCCCCAGATGGGACCAAGGTGCTCCCCACACCTGGCTGGGGTGAGGGGCTACTGCACCCCAGCATTTCGAAATTTCCACCCCATTCGTGGGGCTTTTGTGGTCTGAACCCCTGTCTCTGTCCTGCCACAGTTGCTAGTGGGGCAGCGAAGGAGCGGCTGGTCCCCCCCACCCTGGTGGGTTTGCAGAAATGGCCCTGTCAGTGTCCTCCTCCCTTGGGCCACACAGGCCCTGACAGGCAGCAGGCACCTCCTTCCGAGGGCCCTGGCACTCAGGTGGGCAGTCCTCACCTTGTACGTCTCCCAGTTTCGGAAGAAGTTGACCGAGCCGTCCAGGCGCCTCTGGATGACGGTCCAGCCCCCGGGGTCATGCCTCTGGTCGCACCACACCTGCATGAGGCGGTTGGTGTTCTCTGGCTTCACCAGGTAGATGGAGCTGGTGTCATGACCATCCTCCAGGGCCTGCAGGCAGTCTCTCCACGGGCCTGGGGACACAGGTGTGCGGCCGTCACAGACCTCCCTGCTGCCTGGCCGCCGAGCCACGTCCTCCCCTCCCCTCACCCCTGGCTGCGACCCGCGTGGCACGGCCTCGGGCAGGACTCCAGCTGGAAGCCACAGACCTGCAGGGTGAGGGGCCTGATTTGGGTAGCCCAGGGCTAGGGGTCTGGGCGCACTTTCACCCCTGACTCCCCTGTGGTGTGATTTGGCCGAGCTTCCTTACCTCTCCAAGCCCTCGGTTTCCCCAGTTTGTAGAAGGGAGATCATGTTTACCTCATTGGGGCTGTAAGGATTGCTTGGATCATTTGTGTGCAGTTCCTGGAGTGATTTTTTCTTTTAAGTTGGTTATATTGGCAAAAAGAGATGTGAGCCTGCTGAGAGACAGCAGCGTCCGTCAGCACCGAGCGGGCTCCGCCCGGTCAGTGAGCCGGGCTCGCTGCCCCTCCCAGCACGGCTGACTCCACGCCCGCGACGGTGCTTGGTGACAGTCGTTGCAGTTTTTAGTAAGTGAACTTCCATGGGGGTCACAGGGGCCCAAACAATGCCCAGAATCTGTGGCCAGAGGTTTCGGGATATTTCTGGGATTCAGATGCTGGCCTCCAAAGACCTTTAGGGGGGACCAAATTTTTGTTCAGCTCCATCTGTATTTTCCAAAGGAGGCTCACCGAGGGCCAGGTGCTCAGAGCCCATGTTTTGAGGTCCATGCGCTCAAAGGATGGTGTCTAGGGCACCTTCCAATCCATGGCTCTCTTTGGAAACTGAGACGAGAGGGGTTCTGTGATCTGTGACTTCCCCGAGCTTGGGCAGCCCAGTCAGAAGGGATGGGTGTCGCTACCGTAGGTCTCTCAACACCCCTCCCCCACTTCCCCTGGTGGTTTCCTGTGTTTGGACATTGGTCACATCAGCAAGAGGGTACAAACCTGAGTCACCAAGGGCCAAATAAGCTGGCTTCTTCCTTATTGATCTGAGAAAACTTCCGAAGTTTTCCAAGACCTAGCCATTGAACTGTGTATTTTACAATAAATAAAATCACCACACATAGCTTCAGCTTCTCTTCAAAACAATCCTAAACTGAGAATGGTTAAGACCAAACGTCCTAAGAAAATTCCATCTTATTCTATTAATGTGTATGTTTATTCAACAACTGTTTATTGAGTTCCAGCCCCAGCAAGTCCTGTGCCGGGCAGTGGAAGCCTAGGGCAGGCAGGGGCTGCTCCCATGTCCAGCGAGGGGGGAGCTGACTTCACCAGCTTTCTCTCAGCCTGAGTTCCTGTGGAATCCTGTCCTTCCTGTGCATGGGGGAGGGCGGAAAGGGCAGGCATCAGGGACAGGTGCATTTAGCTTTTCCTGTGTAGGTCAGACTTCTCACATTCCTCCCTAGCTGTGATTGGGCTGGATTAGTCCACACCTGATGGTTAAACAGGACACGTTTGGGTTTGGTCTTTGTTGGACACCTCAAGCTGGCTTTTCTTGAGGCCTCACAGATGGGCGTGAGCATCCCCACCTGGAACCTGACGGCAGGGCGGGGGCTGTCTTGCTCACCCCTCTGTCCCCAGCACTCAACAGCACTGAGAAGGAAGGTGGGCATGGGTGCCCACCGCTGACAGCTAACTGGGGCTCCCCCTTCATCCTCCAGCCATTCACCTGCTGGCCAGCCCTCCTTCCCCCAGGGGATGGCCAGGGCCCCAAGCACCCGCCTGGTAGCAGATGTGGCACAAGCAGCTGCTTCCTTCTTTGCCTTGTGCCTCTTCCGTCCTGGGAAGGGGAGGCCAGACCTCCAGAACGAACATTCAGGAAGGAGAGAAAGATTTGGGTTGTGTTCAGCCCGTGGCCCCGGGGACCAAAGCAGAGAATGGGAGTCTGTCTCCGGCAGCTGGAGCAGAGCACAGAGCGGGCGTGGGAGGCCTCCCAGCTCGATACCAAGTCAGAAGCACAGGAGAGGCCATTCGATGCGGAAGCTGGTGACAGAAGGTCCGGCAGAAGCCTGCAGAATAACACCCAACTGAAAACGAGCAGCCAGGCCTCTTCCTGCAGAGCCGCCGTGGGGCTCCATGGATTCTCAGGCTGAAAGGCTGGCTTTGAAGGCAGCGCCGCATGGGGAGAAGCTTCGAGGACGCCAGGAGGGTAGCCGGTCAGCTTCGCGGCTCCCATCCTACGCTACCTGTGTGGGTTCCCTGAGTGGTTCCAGCTTTACCTTTGACATTTCTACAAAGGGCTGTTTTTAAAAGGCAAGTATTTTTAAATATTTTGGAGCCAACCAATCCCTTTAAGAGTTTGGGGGAAGAAGCTCCAGACCCTCTAACTAGAAAGATGCACAGACACACAATTTTGCTTATAATCAGAAGGTAAATGGACTTCCAAACCCCAGATTATGAAACCCTGCCTCTGAGAGAGGCTTGACTGGAACGGTAGTAACAATAAAATATTTCTACTAGCCAACACGTGTTGGACGTTTACTACGTGCCCCATCCATGCATTTATACCCGAGATCTTCCTGACACACCTGCCAGGTAGCTAGTAGTCTCCCCACTCTACAGATGAGGAAACTGGAGCGTGGGGACGTTGGGTGACACTCCCTCCCGGTAGGGGCAGGTACGGTATCTGAACCCAGTGGTCGTCCAGAGCCCACGCTCGAAAGCCCTCATCCTTTTCCTCAACCGGAGTGGACTCCAGGGTAGGGGTCCAGGCTGACTTCTCTCTGTGTCCCTACAACTAGTCTTAATCATTGCCGGTCAGCCAGGTTAAGAAAAATAAGAACGTATACTTCTTCTCTGTCAAGGTGTTATGCCTTTTGAAATCTTTGATTTGTTTTTCTTCTGTGCTTACCTTTTGGTGTCCTTTGCCCATTTTACAACGATTTCGACTAGTTTACAACTATTTTAGTGTTTCTTATGATGGAGAATCTTTCCTTTCCTTTTTTTAAAAGGCAAATCTAGCAATTCTTTCCTTGAAGGCTTTTTAGGTGTGACATGCTTTCTAGAATTATGGAGTAAGTGCAAAATAGTGTAGACATGTGTAGTATTTTCTGCTGTTACTAAAAAATAATCTCTATACATCTACATCCTTCACTTCACATGACACTGAGGACTTTCCATCAAGGATGTTTCCAGACAGTTATCTCTCAGATACCCCTGCAGAGCTCTAGAAGATCTCCAGCATTCAAACATGTTCCCTTTTCTTATTAAAGGCACTAGTGGCAAAGGTCAGAAAATTAAATGACGGATGAAAATTAGTCAGAAAAATACTTGGTGTTGAAAAGTTGGCAGCAGTAAAATGATAGAGCAGCAGAAAACGGCAGCAGTAAGATTATCACGCGGCTCCATTAAAACGGTTGAGTCAAAACATCCTCCTCTGATGAGAAATCTACACCTGTTACGTATACACAATGTCATTGTTGCGGGGTCAGCCGAGGTGTCAGACATTGACTCAGGAATCTGTGCAAGAAGCGTTTGTGTGCTGGGGGCAGGACCCCAAACTTGGAGTCAGGAGCCCTTAGCTCAAAGCTTGGTGGCCGCATCTCCTCACAGTGTGACTTTGGGCAGGCCCTTACTAAGCCTCCATCTCTTCTGTAAACAGACGGAAAGAACCCTACCTGTTCTGAGGGTCTCCCGAACACAGCACCCCTCACGAGGCTGACCAGGGCAGGTGCCAGAGAGGGTTCTTTTTTTCTTTCCTTTGATAGATGAAAGCTGGTAGTTTTGAAGCTGTCCACTCCCCGCCATCCCCTAGCCCCAAACAAGCGACTGTATTTGCTTTCGGATTTCCAAGACTAAGTATAAGATTATTTACTGATGGATGTTTTCCATAAAGGCATATTGTGGAAGTCAGAACTTCAGCAGAGAGGGCCACAAAGACTAATGGGAATGAAGAATGGAAACCTTTTTTTTGTCAGTGAAGCTGCACCTTCAGTGGGGCAGCGCGGAGTACCCGGCAGTGTTTCGCTTGGCGCTCCTTCTGAAAGGGTAGCCCTGCCCGGAGCACCGGGCCAGCACTAACTCAGCGGCACCAAGGCTGTGAGTGCAGGGAGCGCCCCGACCTCACCTCTGCGAAGAATATATCTACACTGTCAGCGGAGCTGCAGCCAGAACGTTCCACGTGAAGGAAAGCGCAGCTGCCATGGCCGAGCCGAGTCTGTGTGGTTCCCTAGAGGAGCAGCACAGGGTGTGGAAGGCACACAGGCCCTGCAGTCAGGAGGCCTTGGGGAGAAGGGACATCGGCAGTGGGAACACAGAGTTTACAGATCTTGGGCCCCCAGACCCCAATGTCTGGTGAGCGTCGGAGGCGATCGGGTTTGGGGGCCTAAGTCCCCTCCCTGCTCCCTTCCTCCTCACTGGGGCTCCTGACAGAGGAATCTGGCACACAGGGTCCCTCACCTCCCGGGAAGCCAGAAGCCACTTACTGCTGGCTGCTCTGGGGTTCAATACCCTCAGTGTAGGGCCTGCTGGTAAAGCCGAGTTGGAGCCCGCAGCCAGCCCAGACCTACGGGTAACTTCCTAGTTCCAGTGTCCTCCCTGTGGGTCTGAGGCAGACCACCTTCAGCCTGATGCCCACCCAAGCCCCAGTGGAGAAATGGGCTCACCAACTGCATCAATTTTCAGTGCAGTCACCCCTCCACTAGGGAAGTGTGGCCCCATGAATATCTGACCAGGCCTATTGGCCGCGGCCAGGAGCTGAGAAGTGGGTAGACATCGGGCCTGTGTGGGCCAGAGCGATGCCTCTTCTCCCTGCTGCGCCTGAGCCATGGGGAGAGGGGCAGAGTCCTTCCCGGCCGTCAGCTGGGCTAGACCACGCAGCCGGCCAGCAGCCTGACAGGCCTCTCTACCCCCTAAGCCCACGTCTCCAGACTTGACCACCTGAGGCCACACAGAGGACCCTGTGGCCTGCGGGAGAGGTTCTGGGGTGTTTTAGTCCATATGTGGGCACTGCAGAGAGGCTTCTGTGATGTCACCAGGAAGCACTGCTCTTATGTGAGAACCGTGTGCTGCTTCCTATTCTCATGGATGGTCTGCCTCTAACAAGTCTTTTGGCCACTCCCTGAACCAGTTTTCTAACAGGAGAAATGACTAGTTGTGTTGAAATTGGATTTTCTGACCCAAATGAATAATCTGAGCACCAGGGCACATGTCCACTGCTTAGGTGTGAGTCCCACCCCGGCCAGCATGAGGACCTGCCAGGCGTCCCGGGTGAGGCAGGACAGCCGAAACCCAGTGCGGGGGGCAAGGAGCAATCACGTGTGCTGCTCGAGTCTCATGTATCCAGACAGCTGGGGAAATCATATTTTGGTTGTGAACATGTATATTCTATGTCACTCACCACTTTTCACACAAAGTGTGAAAACAATAACCTAACACAGGAACAGACGGTCCATTCCCAAAGCCATCTCAGTCAAGTTCCTGCAGCGCCCCAGCGGTGACATTCTAAGTATCGTTTCCGGTCCTTCTGGGGAGAGTCCAGACGCTCATGCCTGCTGTTCAGGCCCTTTAAGTCCTCGGACAACGAGCACACTGCCTGGGGCTGACAAGCTTTTCAGGAGTTTATGAAAAGTATTTGAGGCCTAAAAAAATTTGTTAGCTAAAAAATATGAAAAGAAAACTGCAAAGTCAAAATTTGTAAGTATATAATTAAATTTCTACAAAGTGTAACATTTTGTCGAATTCATTAATTGTTCAATTTAGTCTTCATAAAAAATGTTATTACTTTTGAAAACAATTTGTAGGTTACACTTTTCTCACTTGGCAAGAATTCCTGAACATGCCTGATGTTTGCCGAGAAGCCAGAGCCGACAATAAATTAATTGTGCTGCACTTAGCCAAGTAATTTCAAACACAAACTTACTAAAGATCCTTTCAAAAATTTTACAGTAAAAGTTATGTTAGATGTGCGAGGTGGGTGTATTTCAAAGCACTTGGTACATTCTGAGGCATCCCCAAGTAAGAGCCCCTTGGGCCCACGAAGAGCTTGCAGGGGTCCTGTTTCTGCCTGTTTGACCTCAGGATAAACAGTTATTACAGTATTGGTTCCCAGAGAACACTTTCAAAAGCACTGTGCCCACTCCTAGGTTTCCACCAGTACCCTTGGGCAGGGGGAGAGACAGAGACTTTAAAGCGATTTTAAAAAGAAAAGAGGTCAGACTGGGAGGGGCTCTGGGGGGGCTCCCTGGGTGCAGAGGTGAGCAGTTCCCTAGGGCTCCCTGGACTGGTGGGGTGAAGCCCTGGGCTCCCCAGTCGCAGTGATGGGACTGAGTGGAGCTGTTCTGTGGGCACATGATGGAGGAGCTCATCAGACCCATGACTGCGCCCCGCAGATCGCGGACGGGGGGGTCATTCCTATGGTTGGCCAACCCGTTCATCCTTCCCAAGAAAGGGAATCAGCTTATGGGCTCGTTCTGAGAGAACCTGTGTTGGCTTTCATTGATCACCTCTAACTTTTCCAAATGCTCACACATCCCTCTTCATAATCTTTTCTATAATTTCACTGGGGTTTGACCACATGCCAACTGGTATGCAATTTCTAGTATGTCATCCTTTTTCTCTTTCTGAACACAGGACGTTTGCCCAGCACAGGCCTGATCTTCATGATTTCTTGATGATAGTGGCAGTGGTTGTGAGAGCACATCTGCCTGCCCTCAGCCCTCCTCGTCCCCTCCTCCAGGAAACCTGCCTCAACCCCAGAAGAGCTACTCAATCCTTCTCAGGGTTCCCATAGTGCCTTACATATCTATCTTCACTGGAATATAGTAAGAGTGATGACTGCCTCGGATCCAGAGGCTTTCACATGCCAGGTGCTTTACACAATTTTATTTCAGCCTCACAAGCCCCTGGGCAGAGTGATCACACGGCTGGGAAGCAGAGGACATGGGGTTAGAACTGGCTCTGCCTCCCACGCCCTGGTTCTTTCCACTGTATTGGGATTGTGGGGGTCTGTCTCCCCGCCAGGCTGTGGGCTTCTCCGGGGCAGAAGCCTTCTCGGGGCAGTGACCATGGGTTGACCCTCCCAGTCTAGTGCCGAGAGCCACCTGGCGCCTCCCGTGCCTTCCTCCGTCTCCCGTCTTCCCACCACCGTGAGCTGCGTTCCCTTTGTCATCTTCATTCTGTTCTTTCCAGTTTGAGAATCAATAATAATAAATCCATCTGGAAACAGGGATCCCCACAACAAAGGATAATTAGCATCCAGACCAAACCTTGAGAAAGGAAACCTGTTACCCGGGGAAGCCTGGACAGTCTGTAGCAGAAAGCCTGCACGTTATGCCCGGGGTAGGCCCAGATGGTTGGATTTTCTGTTCTTTTCGATGGCACTCTAACACACCACCTAAGATATCTCAACATTTGGAAATTTTTAAAAAAC
This sequence comes from Monodon monoceros, assembly GCF_005190385.1. NCBI lineage: Eukaryota > Metazoa > Chordata > Mammalia > Artiodactyla > Monodontidae > Monodon > Monodon monoceros. Next base: position 104,864,233 of record NW_021703782.1, read on the forward strand.
TGTTATATTTGTCACTTAAGCTTAAAACTTTCCTAGTGAAATTTCTCTCTGTATGTATAGTAATTTTAACTTAAATTATTTTAAAAATCCATGAAGGGAAAATCATTTATTCATTTGAAGAAATGACATAAAAGCACTCCAGGCCCTACAGCTCCACTGGCTCAGCTCGAGATGCAGGGCCAGGATCCAATATGCTCTTCGTCCAGAGTCATCTCAGGGGCAGCTGAAGTGCTGCAGAGGTGGAAGGGGCTGTCTCAGTGTTCCCGGGGCAGTCTCTTTGGCCTCCCTCCCTCCTTGCTGCTGACTGAGATCACTGAGAAGTGGGCTGTGTTACTTTTACAATAGTACGTGATGCACTGCGCTCGACAAACCTGGCAACCTTGTCTTAGACACTGCAGTATGATGCTCACTTAATGCTACTTTCTTTATCATTTTTTCTGGGGGAGTATCTCAGGGTTATGATACAGTTCACAGCATCAGTTCACCACAGCAGTCCATTCGTGTGACTAGTGAGCTGGCCACAGAGGCCTGAGCTTCAGGATTTTCTAGATTACGTTCATTTTGCCAAATTGTTGGGATTTCCAGGCCGCAGGTTGCCAGCTCACCACTTGTAACAATAACAAGCTGGTGGTTTATCTCCCGGGGCTGTAAATAGCCTGAGCGTTTAGCCGAATGTCCTCCCTGCAAAGTGCCTGAGTAATAGAGGGAGAGCTACTGCACTCCAGAGTACCCCAGGAGGAGAGAAGAGAAAGCAAAGCCAGGAGGAAGATGACCCAAGTCGAGCTCAAGGGGCTTTTGTTTATGAAGAAGCTAGCAAAGAATGTTCTTTGAAATATCACTTGATTATGTAGTTTGTAATGAGTTTGGAAGTCTTATTTTGTTCAACAGTAACATTCTAGAAACATGACAGCGGAGCACAGTGAAAACAGCACAGGTTCTGGAGGCAAGAGAGCCAGATTGGGTTTTCCCCGCAGGCCCTGTGACCGTAAAGGCCGAGTGCTTGGTGGCTGTAGTCACCCTCACCGTCCTCACAATGCCCTTCTCCAACCCTCCGCCGGGCCTCAGGCGCATGTGGGACCAGCAGGGCTCACCTGGACAGACCATCGCTTGACCTCCAGAAGGAATGGAAGCCACGCGTGATCTATCTCGTTCTCTATTTTAGACCACAGTCTAATGTACATATTCCCTACCTCATAATGGGAAATAAAATATAAGGGAAGAAATCCATCTAGGAAAACAATCTTAAAGTTGCCTGTGCCTCCCTGGCCATGGACCGTCTGTTGTGAGGGATGGGTGGTTTCTGTGTGTTATCTGTGAAGCAGCGTGGTTGACACCTAATGTGGCCCCAAGAGCAGATCATAGCTACTGATTTTTATATATTTAGGGTTAACACATTTAAAGAAATCAGGACTTCAGACTTAGCTATACATTAAAATGCTGAGTTGGGCTTCCCTGGTGGCTCAGTGGTTGAGAGTCCACCTGCCGATGCAGGGGACACGGGTCCGTGCCCCGGTCTGGGAAGATCCCACATGCTGCGGAGCGGCTGGGCCTGTGAGCCATGGCCACTGAGCCTGCGCGTCTGGAGTCTGTGCTCTGCAATGGGAGAGGCCCGCGTACCGGAAAAAAAAAATGCTGAGTAGAAGTAATTCCAGACAATTTGTCCAGATATGATACAAATGAAATATCAGATTTATCGGGAGCTTCAGTTGGGTCCATTTACTGGAAGTCAGGTGCATGTTACGTTTTCTGTGGGAGAGCTCTGTTATTTTAGAAACTCCGTAGTATGAGGCTAACTTAATTCTATTTTCTTTATCTTATTTTCACAGTAATGATGTCTTTGTTATCAGAACCTTAAGAGTTCTAATAACAAACCTAACAAATCTACCAGATCTTTTACAAGGAGCTGCCTGGAACCTGGTACATGAAATAGTGATGGAGAGTCAGGTCCCAGGCAGCTGGCACCTGGGGTCAAGTCAAGCATTTATAGAGTGATTTTTACACCAGTTGCCCCCTAGCCTTTCCATGGGAATGTGTAGTATATCCCAGAGTGGCTAAGACACCCTTGGGTTTGAGCCTTGGCTGAGCCACTTACTTGCTGTGTAATCTTGGCTAAGTTACTTAACCTCTCTGAACCTTAATATCCTGGAAGTTACAAGTCCAGGGACCAGTGTTGGCTCTGTCACTGACAGACTCTGGGACAAGAAGGCTATGCCAGGGGATCCGAGAGGCCTCTAACAAGCTCTAATATTTTATGATTTTATGGTCCCCTCTTTATCCACTGAGAAAACAAACTGAGCTGATTATGTTTTTCTCAGGAGAGAAAACAGCTAGAAATGTCTACTCCTTTTGGTTTCTAAAGATTCATTTCAGACAAGGCCTCACTGTGGCAGCTGGTGGTCACACTGCCTTTTCTTCTCTGGTCAGTCCCTAGGATGGCGCCGTGGCAGGAGGGCTGGCATGTGCACGGCGGTGCCTGGGCTGCACTGAGGAGTAGTGTCCTGCCTCCCAGAGCCACCTTGAGAGCAGGCTCTAGCCGAGGCTCCATGCTGTCCTCTCCTTGGCCTCTTAGAAAGTGACCCCTGCAGCCTTCCTCTTTAGCAGACCTGATTGACGTGCATGCACAGGGCACCCAGGTGGAGGAGGAGGTTGGGGACGTGTAAGCATGAGGAAGGATGGACAGGAGGAGGGAGGGCGGCAGCCACGGGACCCCCCAGGGGAGAGGGCCACAGGCGGGGCCATTTGGCCCAGGCCTTATCACAAGCATCACCCTAATGGAAATGCCCTTAGGTTTGGCCAGACCCGGGAGAGACGGGACAAAACCCAAGTGAGATGCCAGGGAAGCCGGGAGCTGCCTGGGCCTCCGTCACTCAGGCTCTCAGAGGCCTGGGCCTGGCCTGGGGCCAGCCTGTTATTGTCTGGCTGGGAACAAGCTGGTGAGCGCAGCTTCAGATAAGGGGCATGGATCCCTCAGTCCCCTGGGGAAGGGCGTGTTGCAGGCTGAGCGGCCCGGACAATGAGGAAAAGAGTAGGTGGCTCTGAGGTTGCGGAATGAAAGATTTAGGAGCTGCCAAGGCTTGAGTGCAGAGGTGTTTAATTGCAGAAGTGTCTCTGGCTGAGTGATGTCCCCAGAGCAAAGAATCTGTTGGGCCAGAGCACAGAGGAAGGTTTTGTCTTCCAAGACCAGAACCTGCCCGCTAAGTTCTCAGAACAGGCCTGATAAGAGCTCTCTGCCGATTGGCTGAGAGTGACCATCTGCCTTTTCCTCCTGTCCTGGTCCAACACCAGGAAAGGGCAGGGCCTCCCAGCCTCTCTCCAGGCTCTGCCCGCCCCTTCAGCTTCTGTAGCCAGGTGCTCAGTCTCGGCAGGGAATGCCTCATGTGGGGAGTGCAGTGGTCAGATGAGCCACAAGGAATCAGTTACTGACAATCAGTACCAACATTTGGGAAGGCTTTGCTTAAAAAAACAAAAAAAAAGGTAAATGATAGTGCATTCAGATTACCTCTGTAATAAAATCACTGCCATTCCCTCCATGCAGGTGTGCTTCCTTAAGTGGGAGAGAAAGGGGTTGGTTGCACGCAGGAGCCTTGGAATGCACACAGTCCAGGCTGAATTATGCACGTGAAGAAGCAGGAGAGCCAAACGACTTGAGGTGCCAGGATTAGGGCCACGCCCCTGGGTCTTTGCACGGACTCATCTCCACTGGGGACCCACTAGTAACTCAATTGCCCAACTCCCAAGTCCACCTGGTAAACTCTTACAGATCCTTCACTCTTATGTCCCCACGTCCGTCCAACTTGTCCCTTCTACTGCAGGCAGACTCAGTCATGCCACCTTAATAGATGTAGTGCCTGTAGGCGGGCACTTAGCACCCCGTGGTGTTACCATAGTGACTGCACAGCCCATGATTTTCACTGCATTCCTGATTTCAGGTACTTTGTTATGTTGGTCCCATAAGTTCTCACACCATTCTGGAAATTTTGGCTTTGACAGGTGCTCTCTCTCAGAGAAATCCTTTGTCAGACCTGATGTGCTGATTTTAGGGTCTAGAACTGGTGGGCACTGGATAGGTCCCAGTGCATTCATGAATCTGCCGTCTCCCCCAGACTAAGTTCCTGGAGGTTAGGACTGTCGTTTTCACAAGCCCCCAAGTCCAGCACTGTGATTGGCAAAGAGTAGGGGCTCAGCTATTGTTGGCTGCCCCACATGATGTATATCACATGTCTGATTGCATTGAGTTTCCACGGCAACCCTGTGATGGTATGACTCTTCTCCCCATTTTATAGAGGAGAAAATTAAGGCTCAGAAGAGCTAAATAACTTTCTTATGAGCGAACAGCTAATAAGAGGTAGAGCCTGGGTGCAAACTTAGGTCTTTATTCCTACACTATGTATCCACCAGCTTAGTTCAAGCTCAGGAATGTCCTGGAATTGTTGAGTCAGAAACCAGAGATGCTTAAGCAAGAGGAGATCTATTGCCTAACTATTGAGGTCAGCCTGCCTCATGTCAGAATTATATCATTCAGCTGAGCCTTCATTTGGTGCCATGGGCACGTTTTACCCTCTGGGTGTTCTATCAGGATGTATTAGCACACTCTGCCCTCTCTTTTGGAACTCCCTGTTTAAAATAGACATGTGTACAGATGAACCAGTCATCAGCTGTAGAAAGCTAGAGCTAAAAATGGTCTGTTTTTTACATTTCAATCTCCTGTTTCAAGATGAAGAGACCAAGACCAAAGGAAACTCATAGCTACCATGTATTGAAACTTACCATGGGCCCAGAACTGTGCTAACCACATGTTGTGCAGTATTTCATTTAATCCTCAGGTAGGCACTATTTTAATCCGTCCTCTATTAATAGGTGGGGAAACTGAGGCTCTGAGGGGCAAAGTGACTTGCCTAATGTCCCAGAGCTAATCAGTGGGGGAATCAGAATTTGAACCCAGGTCAGTCTGCTCCAGAGCACAAGTCCTCAACCTGCACACCCAGTAGAGGGCTTGGCTGCGAGGAAAGATGCTCTGCCCTGCACCTGGCTACCCCCACAGACCTGCAAACAGCGCCGCCCTTGTCTTTTGCGTGGGCCACCCTCGTGCACTCAGGTTCAGCCTTCTCTGGAATTAGCAAGAAACTGCTCTTCCCAGTACTGGTGGTTATTTTCAGAAGTGTGAAATAAATGTAAAACAGGATATTTTCAGTAAAAATATCTCTGACTTGAAGCAGATACATGGTCACTTTTTTGCAAAGACGAACGTAGTCCTCATATGACAGCCCATTTGTAAGGCACACAAGGTCCTGGTTGAATGAGAGACTGAGCTTCAGGGGGCTGGGCTCATGCTCCCCCCGGAGTGAGGATTCCCAGAGTCCTCGGGCACAGAGGAGTCAGCCCCAGCTTTAAAGTGAAAAGGCCTGAATTCAGACTCAGCCTGAGGATCCTAAGCCTGTGAGCAAGTCACTCATCCTCTCAGTTAACCTTCCATAAGGAGCTGCAGGGGTTAATGGTGTAATAATATACATGAAAGCGCCCGGCACCAGTATCTGGGTCAAGCTTCAAAACCTACCAGCAGCCCCATTCCTCCCGCATGATGATATTTTGAGAATTACCATATTTATTTAAGATGAAACATGTATTTAAGAGTGTATGGAATCATCACTGAAAATTCTAGATGCATCCGACGCTAGGAAATGTGTGGGCTTTAGAAAGTACTCCTTCCTCCCCCGCAGCCCCTCCCTACAGTGTGTTCATCATACTTCTGCTGTGATAACACTTTCTTTTCCTCTGGTCTGTTGTTTCTTCCGTGAGCATTTACTAAATGCCAGTTCTGTGCCAGGCACAGTACGAGAGCTTGCAGGAGAGACATCCTACCTGCCAACACAGAGCACCTCTCGCAGAGCCCAGAAGACTCAGGCCTGGGTTTTTTCCTATCAGAAGCCAGAAAACACTTGTTGTCTTCTGAGATTTCCCTGTCTCCTGGTTCTACCTTGGAGCATCCACCTGAGGAATGTCCCTCTCTCACCCCACCGGCTCCTGCGGCTTGGCCCAAGGGACCGCTGGGGGATTGATTGTGCAAGCCTTTGGCCCGGCTTCAACTTGCCGCGGCTCTTCCCCTACTTGTGGTCACAGCCAAGGGAAGCCTGGTGCCCGGCCCTGAGGCCCAGATGTTGCAGGTTCCCAGAAGGACTTACCCGACGGCTTGTCTGTGGAGGATGGGAGGCTGGTGAGGGTGGGCATGGTGGGCAGAGGGGGCGGCAGCACCTTCAGGTTCTGGTCGCTCTGGATCTCGTTGGTGGAGATCTGGTTGATGATGCGGTTGTAGGGGGGCGGCTGGTAGACGCGGGGCGGGGCGGCGGGGGGCGGCTGGGGCACGGGCCGGGCGGCGGGCACCCGCTGGCAGTGCTCCTCCAGCTGCGCGATGATCTCTGACTGGTTGTGGGCCAGCGTGGCCAGGTGCTGGTACTTGTGCTCCAGGTCCTTGTACTTGCTGGCCAGCTGCAGCATGTCAGCCGTCTGGTTGAGGATCCTGTTCTCCAGCTGGGAGAGCTCGAGCGCATTGTCCCGCTTGCGGATGATCTCGTGCAGGAGCTGCATGTAGAGCTGCGTGACCCGCGAGTTCATGTTGCGGCTTTCCTTGCGCAGCAGCTTCACCTCGCTCACGATGCCGCCATCCACCTCCACGAGCTGCTGCAGCGTCTCGATCTGCCGCTTCTGCTTGAGCAGCTCGTTGTTGAGCAGCTCCAGCTCCTGCTTGTGCACCCGGTTCTCCAGGAGCACCTCGGGCTCCTTGGAGTTGACGCAGATGGCGCCCGTAACCCGCTGCTGGGGAACGATGAAGGTGTAGGTGCACTTGTCCGAGGACTCGCCGGCCCGCTTGTACCTGTTCAGGTAGATGAACTCGCTGGGCGAGCCCTCCTCTGTGCCCTCAAAGCCCTCCTTCTGGCCCACAGCCGCTCCCAGGGCGGCCAGCAGTCCCAGCCACCAGCACGTCATGCACAGCGGCTTCATGGTCCTTGCAAAGTGGGGGTTCTTCTTTGAGAGCAGAGACTATGAAACCCTGAAAGTAAACAGAAGGGGAGACTCAGTAAGGGTCCTGTCACTGCCAGCGGCCTGTGCCATAAGTGAGCTCAGCCTTCTTATCGGGCAGATGTTTCCAAAAACACAGCTTCAGGAGGCAGCCCTTCCGGGAGCCACAGAAGGAGACAGGCAGGCCCGGCAGAGGTAGGAAGGAAACAGGAGGGGACTGGGCATCTGAAGGCAGCAGGCCGAGGCCCCGCCGCTCCTGGAGCCTGAGAACCACACGAGGGCAGCTTGAAGCTGGGAGGGGAGGCAGAGGAAGGGTTGTCCCATCTCCCTCCTCCTCTGCCTCACACTCCTCATACCATTTAGCCGCCCCCTGGACGTGCCCTTTGTAACACCCATCACAGTTGAGATGAATCTGAATTCTGTGTGATCTCTTCATGGATCTACGCTCCATAAAGGCTGGTGCTGTGTCTGTTTCCATCCTGTATCCCCAGGATGCTGCACTAAGCAAGCTTTCTGCAATATTTGTTAAATGAATGATTTGCTAGACATAGTAGGGATGTGTTCAGTTTGTAATGAACAGTGTCAATGGAAGGATGTGTCTAGCCTTGTGGCTTTGGCCTGTGTGTTAGCCAAGCTACAGAGCCCAAACAGGAGCAAACAACTCTTCTAAATTCAGATATTTCCAGCAGCCAGTAACTGCACGGTCCCCATCACTGCAACACGATTAAGCCAGGTGGGAGCAGAAAACAGACATGTGTCTCCAGATTTGTTTCAGTTCTATTCTGACCACTTGTTCCTTCCCCAGATATCCATTGAGCATCTGTGGTGTGCCAGACGGTGTGCTGGCTGCTGGAGATGCAGCTGCAAACGGGACAGAGCCAGCCCCTGCGCTCACGGGGCTTACCCATCGTTACACAGCCCCTAAGTGCCGTGAGGCAGAAGTAGTGTATGCAGTGGAAGGGTAGAACAGGGAACTGACCTAACCAGAGGGGTCAGGAAAGCTTCTCTGAGAAAGTGACCTTTATGCTGACCCTGGAGTGTTGAGTAGGAGTGAGCCAGGCCAAGAGGGAGGGGACAGGCGTGCATAGATCGCTCCTCTCGCCTACTCAAGGACGTGGCTCCAGCAGCTCTCCCCCAGCTCTCCGGCATGATCACATTTTTTCTACAGTCATGCTGTTATTTCTTTCAACTTAAAGAAAATCCTCTCTTGACCTCACATCCCTTCTCCAGCTACTGTTCCATTGCTGTGCTCCCCTTTTTAGCAAAACCCTCTGAAGAGTTGCCCACACCCACTGTTTCCAGAAAGTCTGTCTCCTCCTGTTCTCTCTTGAGCCCATTCCCATCAGGCCTGGCCCCGTCCCCTCCGTTCCAAGTGTCCTAGACAGGATCGCCAGGGGCCTCACTTGCCAGACCAGATGGCCAGTTCCTGGTCCTCACTGATACTTTGCCTCTCAGCACCCGGGGGACATGGCAGATCACTCCCTCCTTGGACTTCCTTCCCCAAACACCACCCTTTCTTCCTGTCTCACTGGCTACTCCTCAGTCTCCTTTGCTGGTTCATCCCCAACCCTGTCCTGGGCGGGGAGGGGTTGGGCAGAGCTCAGTCCTCAGACATCTTCTGTACCTTGGTGATCTCATCCTTTCTAGCCTGGGCCTCACCCTGAGTCCAGACTCATATATCCAACTGCCTCTTCGACATTTCTGCTCAACTACTACTGCTGCCACTGCTACCGCGCATCTCAACCGTAACTCATCCGGAAATGAACTCCTGGGGTTCCCCACATCTCCATCCCAGCCTGTTCATCCCAGTTTTTCCTGCGTTAGCAAGTGGCAACTCTGTTCTTCTGATTGCTCAGGCCAACAAACTTGAAGTCATCCTTGACTCCTTTCTTCCCGTCATACCCCACATCTAATTCACCACCAAATTATAATAGCAATATCCTGGGACTGTTCCCAGGATCCTACTGCTTCTCCCCACCTCCCCTGGTACAGCCCACCTTCACCTCTCGCCTGGACCTGACTGGTCTCCCTGCTCCTGCACTTGCCCATTACAGCATCTCCTCAGCCCAGCAGCCAGAGTGAACCTTGTAAAAAAGTCAAATCAGGTCACTCTTCTACTCAAAATCCTCTGGTGGCTCCTCGTCTTGGAGAAGAAGCTATGGGTCTCTAAGGCCCCCCGCTCTGGCCCCACTCCCTCCCTGACCTCATCTCGCACTTGTTCCAGCCATGCTGGCTTCCTGGGTGTTCCTCAAGCGCACTGATGGCGTGGGGCCTTTGCACTTGATCTGGCCTAGAACACTCTCGGCCCCTTCCGTGTTGCACACCCCCCCACACCGCTTTCAGGTCTTTGCTGAAATATCACCTTCCCAGTGAGGCCTTCCTGCTTACTTAAAATTGTGACCTCGCCACCTTCCCCCTCCAGAGTCCTTGTCACCATCAGGCATGTAGTGTCTCCCTTCCAACCCCCGAGAGAGGAAGCTCCGTGGGGGCAGGGGGCTTGTCTGTTTTGGTCACTCCTCACCCATAGTGCCTAGCACAGGGCCTGGAATATGTAGGAGCTCAGTGAATATTTATGGACTGAATGAAAAGACACAGCCACCAACAGTTGCTGTGAAGTGGGGAGTGCTACGAAAAGGGGTGTAGCAGGCGGGGCCGGGGAGCCCCAGGCAAGTGACTGCCTGAGGGCGGGGGCGTGTATTACATTTATTACTACCATCCCTAACATCCACTTAGTGAGTGCCCACTGTGTACCTGACCCTGCACTCAACATTTTGCAAGGGTTTTCTACTTTATTGAATTCTCACAATGGCTTCTTGGTAGATACTGTTGTTATTTCCGTTTTAGTTTTTTGTTGTTGTTATTTGTTTTTTGTTTGTTTGTTTGGCCACCATGCGCAGCATGCGGGATGTTAGTTCCCCGACCAGGGATCGAACCCACACCCTGTGCAGTGGAAGCACAGAGTCTTAACCACTGGACCGCCAGGGAGTTCCCTCCATTTTGCAGATGAGGAAACTGAGACTCAGCGACGCTAAGTGACTTGCCTAAAATCACACAGCTAGAAGGTGGCAGAACCAGGACTCAGCCCTGGCCTGATGTACTCAAACCTTCAAACTCTTAATGACTACAAAGAAATGTTCTTAATCTGGTTTCTAGTAATAAAGTATTAGCATCATGACTTTCTGTTTTCACATTAATTTACCCTAAAATAACAACCATGCCACAGAACCTGAAGGTTTTGTCTTCCCCAGACCCCTCTGGGGGCTTCTCTGGTGGGCAGCCTGGACAGCAGGAAGTTACAGAACAGACCCCGTGCTCTCCAGGGCCACGCTGAGCTGCTTTCCACTTGAATGATGAAGCCCCAGCTTGGTTCCGAAGGCCAGCTCAGGCCTTTCAGGCCAGGCAGAGAAAGGTGTTTGGAGCCTCTGGTGCGGGTCAGACTATGAGGTTAGGGCTGCAGTGATGTTAGTGTAAACCTCGCTGAGTTTGTGACCGTTTGCCTAGTTTCCAGCGCACTTTTAGCTGCTCCTGTGCCGGCGGCCACACCCAACCCACACCAATGGGGAGGAGTCCCCCTCCTGGCCTGGGCGGGCCTGCCGGCGCTGCCTTCCCACAGGCCGCTCACCTGCCTCTCCATGCTGCTGTGATGCTGATTGCGGATGCCGGCGAGGGCTCCACCTTGGCCAAGTTACTGCCACAGGACCAGGAAGGCAACTTGGCTTCAGGCCTCGAGACCTGGCATGGTGGCACTGTTTACCACTGAGTTCTGTCCCTTCCCAAGTGTGGGCTCTCACAGCTTCCCAGGCAAAGTTCTGTGCCCTTGGGCTTGAGATCCTGAAGGTTGAGCCTCTTCTGTGAAGTGGGGTGATCCAACCCACCTTGCACAGTAGCTAAGGACTGTGGAAGTGCTTCCAAAGCCAGAGGTGGGGATGGCATGATAGCAGCATGAGAGCACCAGCAAAGCCGACTGGCGGTGAGGAGTGCTGACCACATTCCGGCAGTGTGTCCAGCACGTACGTGTACCATCTCCTTGATCCTACCACCCACCCCGAGGAGATACCAGGACTAACTCTCCCATTTGACAGCCGAGGGCCTTGTTCCATGTCACAGAGCTGGGCCTGCCCAGGAGTTCTGTCTAGCCTCACCTCCCACCCTGAAGGAGTCCGCTGGTTGGACTGGTCCTGGCTGTCATGGGGTCCCTAGCATCTCACACAGCGCTGGGCACAGAGCGGGGAGGCACCAGACGTGCAAACGCAATCAGAAACTGGGCAATCTTTAAAGAGCATTTCTTGTAGCTGTTCAGTTAAAAAGAGAACGAAACTTGACGGTTAACACTCGTACAGCTTTTTAGGTTCACGAGGCCCTATACATACGCATTATCTATGTAATCACCACGACCTTCAGAGCCGGTTAGTAGTATTATGCCCATTTTGAGGGTGAGGAAACTGAAGCTCAAGAGGGTGTCAGGTAATGTGCTCAAGGTTGCATTGCTGCTGGTGGGACCAGTCATGAAGCCGCATGATTTTGGGTCTTACTGTCACATTTCTGTGGGGTCTGGGCTTGGCGGGAGTGACTTGGAGCCAATCGGGTTACAAGAAGGAAGGGAAGGATCAGGGCACTGTGCTAGGTGCCTGACATACACTGTCCCAGGGAATCCAGCAAGGTTGGTATTCCCCCCAGTTTATAAATGGGGGCACCAAAACCCAGACAGGCTAAGTGACTTGCCCAGGAGCACATGGCAGACAAGAGCCAGAGCTGACTCAGCCTAGAGCTGGGGTCAGCCTGACACCAAGGGCTGTGCTCTTTGTGCTGCCTTTGGCCTTGGCGTAATTTATTTTCCTTAAAGGTTCCAACCCCCTCCTCAGTTTTTTGCAAGTTTGGCAGTTCTTAATGGACAGTAATGAGTTTGTTTACTTTTGCTCTCTTGATATTTCTTCAACTAATTGCATCCCAAGAGAAATAACTCCCCAGCATTCCAGCCATCTTAGGCCTGGAGAAGAACTCAACTCCAATCAAAGAGGTGCTCCTCAGTTTCTTCCTATGACCAACAAAGAAAAGCAAATCCAACTGTTTTCCTTGGCTTCAAAGTGAAAATAAAAATGATTCTTGAAATTGCTTTTCCACATTGTATTGTGAGGAGTTTCCATTATGCACGGGTTTCCCTCCCCACAACTGGGGCTGGTGCGACTGAGCCACATAATGGGCTCTGCACACTGGGAGGCCACTTCCCCAGGGTCTGGGTCCCACCCAGTCTCCAGTGGGCAGCTCTAGGTGTCCCTGTTTGGCCTGCTGTGGTGGGACCCCACACCGCCTGTCCATGTCCCTCTCAGCACGGCAGCCCCGCAGCCCAGGTGAGGGGCCACTTTGTGGGAAGAATCGTTTTCATAAGACAGAGCTGTGTGTCCTGCCCTGTGGCAGAAGCTGCTTTCCCGGGGTCATCTTGTGAGTTCTCACCCCAAAGGGTAGGAATAAGAAAATTTCAAATACTGAAAAAAATAGTAACTACAACCAATTATCACCATGATTCAAGCACTTTATAAACATTATCTCACTTCACCCTCCCAACAGCCCTGGGAGGGAAGCCGTTATTTCAGGGTTGCCTTGTGTGGTGGCCCAGGTTGTGCACTATGCAACCCTAGGGAGCACAAGTCACATTCACAGTCTTTGTAGTTTTGTATATTTAAATCACAGCAATATTCTGATTCCCACAAAGACGCTTTTAAGGCTAACAGCAGAGCTGACAGTTGTCCCCATTGCAGGTGAGCAAACTATTGAGATTCAAAGTCCATGAGTCATTTTGCCCAAAGTTACCAGCTTAACTAAGTAGCAGTTGGTAACAGAACCCCAAGATATATACCATGCTGCATGTATGGAAGTGACAGGAAAACTCAAAGGAGATTGTTCTCTGACAACTGCCCCCACTCCAAAGCAGGGGGAGAACAGGAGAGCTCTTGCAACCCCCGGGACTGCTGGCCCTGAATTAAATCCAGCTCCCGGGATGGTGTTTCATCATTAGTCCACGTTGTAGTCCTGTCTGGGGGCTCACAGAACCCATCCCTCCCTCCCCAGCCAGCCCTGCCCCATCATTCTGTGATCACAGATGAAAGCCAGGTATGAGTCCAGGCCAGAGGCACTGCAGGAGGCCTGGGCCCCTTTCAAGGCAGCAAGGGAATCTGGAACTGCCACCTGACCCCAGTGTGCCCGACGGGCCCCTGACAGGAAGCTAGGAACTTGAGCTGCACTTGAGTGAGTTTGATGGAACCGAGCATGAATCGTGATGTTAAACCAACATCAGGACAGAAAGAAAAAATCAAAACTTTGAAGTTGACAAACAGTTTTTCCTGCCAAAGCTGGTTGAGATGTATGATGTGCAGTTAGGTGGTACCAAACCAATTGGTAATCCAGGATGAGGGAGGGATCCAGATAAAGGAAAATTCCAGAAGAAATGGCCCTAGAGGGCCCAGCTGACCACATGACCAATAGGATAGATAATAACAGCTACCATTTGTTTGTTGTGAACTTACTGTGTGCTCAGCCACGCTCTATCTCATTGGCGCTTACAACCCTATGAATAGGGGACCATGCATGCTGGTTGGCCCCAGTTAAGACCTATTATCTTATTAATTATTGACAGCACCCTGTTTTATTCTCAAAGGTGTCCTGATTGAGTAACAAACTATTTGGTCTCCTTACCTAGGAGAAAGGTATTATTATCTGTATTTGCAGTAGAGGAAACCCAGGTCCAGAAAGGTTAGGTCACTTGCCTAAGGTCCCTTGGAGTAAATATCGGGACTGGGATTCAGCTGTCGACTGCAAGGTCCATGTCCTCACCTCCATCAAGAGAATCTCTCCAACCAGTATGAGTAAAAGGTGCCTGTCGGTTTGCTTAATGGCCAAGATGCAGATTACTTCTTAGTCACTCTTGACTGACAAAGTAGAAATAGCTTTCAGGTCAGCACAAGAGTGAGTCTTGTTGGATGCTAGAAACAGTTCTTGATTATCCAAGTGGTGAGACCCCAAAATGGACATCTAGGATGAGCAGTGGTGTCCTCACCTTAGAAACCCTGGAGAAGGAACTGTGCATCACTTGTCCTGGTGATTCACCGCCAGCCTGGAGGCCAGGGAGGGAATAGCCACATCTCCAACTGCCATCCCTTCCCAGCCTAGGATTCTGTGAATCATCCCCACCGAAAGTCAGTGTGGGTACCCAGGGAGTCTGGAGCTGATTCCCAGACCCTGCCAGTTCAACTCTAATAAGACCTTCGAATGAGCCGTTTGTCCAGCCAGCCAGCCTTCCATCCACTTAGCCTTCCCAGCCAGCCCGCCATTGTGTATCGCTGCATCCTGGGTCCAGCCCTGTCATGGGTTCTGGGAACACAGGCGTGAACCAGAGCAGCAGGTAGGTAGGATCAGACGGATTTGCCTGGAAGAGTGGCAGTGGAGGGTCGAATCTGCCTGATGCTCCTGCCACTGGTGTGTTGCTGGCTCCAGGGCAGGGCTGAGTTCATGGAGGAGGCGGGTTGTGGTCATACTGTGAGCTCATGGGGCAAGAGGGGATGTGGTTAGGCGGCGGGAGCTGGTTGCCTTTGCCAGGGGGACGAGGGTGCTGCTGTTCCTTTTCCACGGTACATTATTTGGGAACCATTTTGAGGTGGTCCCAAAGCTTGTGCACTGAGCCCTCTGTGCCAGGAGCCTCAGCCAACAGAGCAGAGGCAGGAGAGTCTGCAGAAGCCATTTCTGAGCCCGGCTCCTGCGTTGGCTGCTGCATTTCCGGCAGTGCCTCCTGTGCTCTGGAGCCCTGGAACTGGGGGAGCCTCAGACGGGAGAGAACAGCTAGGGACTGGGTGGACAGCACTGTCCCAGGGCAGCTTCCTGGGAAATCCGGACCTTGCCTGGAGCTGCTCTTCTGAGCCAGGCTGAGTGGTTGGCACCATGGCCACCTCAGCCTGTTGGCAGGGCCTATCCCCTGAGCACTGGGACAACCATTTTGTGCCTACCTCACTGATCCCAGCAATTCTGTAAGGCAGGGGCTATGATTATCCCCATTTCACAGATGAAGAAACAGAGGTAAGGATGAAGTCTTGCCCAGGCCTCAGAGCTACCAAGTGGTGGAGCTAGGCTTGGAACCAGGTTTGTGGATTCCATAGCCAGCCTTCTTACCCACACAGTCCTTCCTGGCCTCCCTGCCCTCAGCCGCTCTCTCCCCTGCACTCTTCACTGCTTGCAGCTCCAGGCCTATCTCTCTAAGACACACATCTGGTCTTGTCGGTGTCCTGCTGAAAGATAGAGCCTGTGTTGTCATGCCTCCCTGCATCTGCACGCGCTGTTCTTTTTGCCTCGTCACCTTCCCTGTGTCCTGCCTGATGCATGCCTCCCTTCCTTGCTAAGTTGACCTTCTCAGTGAAGCTGGCTGTTCACAGGGAGGGCCCCCTCCCTTCTCCCTCCTCCAGCTCCCAGAAGCAGCTGGGGCTGCTTCCATCACAGCCCCCAAGATACAGCATGTCTGGTTCTCTACCCCAGACTGCAAGCTTCTTAAAAGCGGGGTCAGAGCGGTTCCCCCTCTGAATACCCAATAGCTAGGATGGCACCTGGGTTACTAAATAGGAATTCAGGGACTTCACTCATTGAACATATTTCCTGAGCATTTCCTCTGTGCCAGCCACTCTGCTGGGGTCTGGAGATAGAGCAGGAGCAAGGTAGGTGCCTGCCCTCTGGGGGCCACAGTGTCTGGGTCTGAGGCTCCCTCCCTCCCTCCTTCCTTCCCTCCTTCGTTCATTCATTCAGATCCTTTCTCTCCCTGTCCTTAGTGGGTATTGGAGGTCCAGCAGTGACTGAGAGATCCCACCTTTCCCTCATGGGGGCTGGGGTGGGTCCATCTTGGGCAGGACTTTGGTCATTCCTGGAGCTGGGTGGGTCCTCAGGCATCTCTCAGAGATAAGAACAGAGTTCATTCTGGGCTTTTCTGAGGTGGTCTTGGACATGCCTTTCTGGAGGACTAGGCAGCAGCGGGAGGCAGAGGCTCTGGGGCTGCTGGCCCTAAGACAGGCTGGTTTCACCAGAGAATCCACCTAACACAATAGCTTGATTGTGAGAGGCCTGGCTCCCCCCACCCAGCACGTTAACATGTCTGTGATCAGAATGTGTCTTAAAACTGATGTGTACGTGGAACGGGACACTGTAACATTTTAACTCCCCTCCCAAGGCTGTTATTAAGTCAGTCATACGGCTTATGATCGTTGTGTCGGAATGTGGTTTTGTCATAGAAACTACCCTCAGAATGTGGTTCTGATGTGACCCATCTATCACCACAAACTCCTAGCTGCTAGTGGCTGAATAACCCTTCTATTTGGGGTGTTTCATATAAATTCGCAGAAAAGAAATGCTATTCAATGGATTGATTCATTCTTGAGATTCCCGCAGTGTGTTTGTCCGGGATGGCAGTGGGCTGGGGTGGAATGGGCCCAGATCTGGACTTGGATCCTTGCTTTTTGGCCCGCTAGTGGAGAGACCTTGGCAGAGGTGCTGCACCCGCTGACCCTCAGTTCCCTCTTCTGTAAAATGGGGACAGCGCCACGCATCTCACAGTTCCCTCTTAGCGCCACACGCCTCCTCCTTACAGGTCTCCCACTGTTGTGCGTTTGTGTGATTATTAGATTCACCTTCTCCCTCTTCCCACTGGGCTGTGGGCGTCGTGAAGCAGAACGCCTCCCCCATCTGACTGCTGTCAATTGAGACCAGTTTGGACAAAGTGGGCTGTGACTCAGAGAGAGGCCAGAAGCTGAATGTACTTGCCTTGGGCGGGGCTGCTGCCTGTTCTGTTTGTTCTGCTGTAGCTGCCAGTTGCAGCTCCCAGATCTCTTCTCCGGAATTGCTCAAGTGTGGCCGGTATAGGCCTTGAAGACCTGAGCTCAGGTTCTGCAGCCCTTGAAGTCTCCAAGTTAGGAACGTGGGAAACACACCAGTGGTATCTCAGGCACATAGATGACTGCTGGCCCGAGGCTCTGCCCCACTGAGCTGGTGCAGAGTTCCATGGAGCTGCTGGGGGCGGCAGCCGTACAGAGCACCAGCTGCGCAGGGTTCTGAGCTAAGACAGCCTGGCTTGGAATCCAGTTCCACCTCTCATTGACTGTGCTACCGCAGGCGTGCTGTGTAGCTGTGCTGAGGCTTGGTTGTAAGAGGGGTGGCGATGAGGCCTGTACTGTCTCAGAGGTAGGCTTCTATGGCATAAGCGGGTAAGCACGTGGCTTTCAGATGGGATGGTGCAGCGTCTCTAGGACACCAACCGAAACAGACTTGACTGCGAGACACCTTGAACAGGGCATTGGAGTGAGGCAGGGAAAGGCGTGGACTTTGGAGCCATACTGACCAGCGTTCACCTCCCACAGAATCACCAACGGTGTGACCTTGGGCAGGTTGCTTAACTTCTCTGAGCCTTTGTTTTCTCATCTGTAAAATGTGATGCTAAAACTGGAACCTGCCTCCTAAGGTTGTAGCGAGGATGAAATGAGATACTCCATGTGGCTTACTTAGCACAGTGGTACTTAATAAATCACTGTGTGATGGAGAAATGGCTTAGTTGCTCTGCCCATGAAAGTGCAGGAATACCGTGCAGTCCCTTCCTGGGCCATGTGCTTCACACATTTTTGTCTGCCTTTACTGAATAATAATTAAGCTAATTTGTGTTAGGCAGGCCTGTGAGGTCAGTCAGAGTCTCTACTTGGCCCGGGCTGCCCAGAGAGCATAGTGAGCACCGTGGTTCCCGGGTGGAGCCAGGAAACCTGCAGCTTCCGCAGCCCCAGAGGCCTTGTGCTAGAGAAGGATATATTTAATGTCAGCCTTTCCAAATGCTTCCAAGAGTTCAGGGACCTCTGGGGCCACAGGAGAGAAGCTACTGTCTGGGGCTAAGATGCATCAGTGTTGGCTGGTATGAAATCCACCAGACTTGGCCATTTATCTTGTGGCCAGACTTGGGTGATGGGGGTGGGGTTTGGGGGAGGGGTCCCTGCCTCACCCTCTGCAACCCCAGGACAGGCCTGGCATTGGTCCTCCCGCTTTGTGGACCTCCTGCAGCACGGTGGTAGCTTGCTTTCCTCCCTGCTGGTTCTGGTGAGCGGACCAGCAGGCAGGGGAGTAGTGCTGTGTGAGGGGTAGGATGTTTTTACTGTAAGGCTGGTATCAGATGCACCCGAGGTCCTTTTGTCGGTGCATCTGCACTCCCCCTTCGTGTGGACTTCTAGGATCTGGATGTGCTGCAGTTGCCCCAGACATAAAGCCCCCCTCCTCGGGCTCCTGGGAGGATCCCCAGCGTGGGTGGCAGTAGTGGTCATAGCACTGGCTCAGCCTGGTGGGATTTCCTGACAACCCCAGCAGAATGTATCCAGGATAGAGAATCTGGGTCTCTGCTCTTCTCTCTCTGCAATTCTGATTGTTATGGCTCATAATACTCAGTGACTAATGTTTTCTGAGGCTTTGCCACACACCAGGTACCGTGCTAAGGCCTTCCCGGTCATGATCCCACGCGCTCCTCCTAGAAAGCAATGGAGCGTGGTTCAGAGTGCTGGGTTTTACCAACCATGTGGCCTTGGGCACAACACTTAACCTCTGTGCCTCAGTTTCCTCACATGTGAAATGGTGATGACTAACAGTACCTGTGTTATAGGGTGGTTGTGAGGACTCTACCTCTTGGTAAGTGCAATGTAAGAGTTAGTTGTTACCAAGAGATGGGCATTACTGTTATCCCATTTTACAGGTAAGGAAACTGAGGCTTAGAGAGGCTAAATGATCTGCAAGCGTCACTTAGCTCATAAGTAGAAGAGCTAGGATTTGAGCCTAGCTTGTGCATACTACCTCACTCTGTCTCAATTTGGAAAAATACATGTGGGGAGCATTTGGCCGGCTTCGGAAGTGGCATTCTCAACTTTCCTCAGAGCCCCGGTGAAAGGGGATCCTTTTCTAAGTAACCGAACTGCCCTCTGGGAGCTCTCGTAATCCCACAGCAGAGGCAATAGCTGACCCGTGACACACATATCACAGGAGGAGAAGGGAGGGATCAGTGAAGAATTTCTGTTTGGAAATGTTATCTAACGAGTGCTTTCAAGGGACTCAGAATGCAGAGCCTGTACCGTCCCCCTGCCGGGTGCCGGGGAAGCCTCATCCTCCCCTGTGTCCTGGCCAGGCCACGTACAGCCTGCTGGAGACCTGGGGCTCCGTCCCGTCCCATCCCGTCCCGTCCTGTGCGAGGAGGGACCAAACGTCCTCGGACCCGCCGGGAAACCAGGGCAGCGCTGTGCCCCGAGTCACAGCGGCAGGAACCTCTGGCTGATGTGTCCCTCCCGGCTATGGACCCCTCTGCTCCTCTCCTCCCCGGCTGAGGGCATGAGTACAGGCTGCTCAGTGCCAGGGAACTCTCTGAACGAGGGCTCCCGGCTCTCGCAGGACAACGTTTGCTTTTGCTTTTGCCTCAGCAGAGTCTCCAGCCAGGGTGCATAGGAACCCAAAACTGAAAGACAACTTCCGGAGTCCTCGGGCTAGCCCTGCGTCCGTGACTCCATCGGCCCGCTGGCCCCTCAAGGGCACCCGTCCACACAAGCTCATGCTCGCGCACACACCCCGGCTGCGGAGCCCTGCCCAGGAGCCGCCTGCCTTCACCCCAAAGGCTCTTTGTCTGAAGGAGAGTGGGGCTTACTGATGGAGCCCTCGAAACCCCAGCCATGACCTCACGCCCCCAGAACTCCACCCTCTACCCAGGTGTCCACAGGTCCTGTCCCAGCAGATGCCTTGTTTGGCTCCAAGCGAAAGCAGGAGGGCCCAGCTGCGAGCATCGCGTTCCCCGGCTGGAGGGGTCAGGGTTCTTGAGCCCAGAGACCCGGAGCCAGCTGCTGCCTCTCGCCCCCATCCCTCGGTGCCACAGTCGGGCTCTTACCTCTTCCCTCCTGCCTGGCTCCCGGGGCAGCTCTCACATGCTTAACCTCGGCCGTCAGCGGGGCAGCCTGGCCATGGCCTCCCTGAGTCGCAGGCTGGACCGGCCGCAGAGCAGCCCTGCCTCACTGGCCTCTGCTCGCTCCGCTCTGCCTCCACAGCGGGGGCTCCGGCCAGGGATGGGGCGGGGACTGGCCCGGGGTCCCGCCGGGTGGCTCACGACCTGCCTTCTCTCGCGGGGGCCGGCAGCTGCCCCAGTGCCATGCTCGGCAGGTCCGGAGCTCAGGCGGCACTGCTTAGGGCGCGGGGTCCATCCTCAGGCCGTCTGCGGCAGCCTCATTTGAACTCCCAACTCCTTTGTGGAGCCTTTACATGCTGCCGGAGGAAACTGTGAGCACAGCCTGACCCTGGTTGGCTGCAGGCACTTCTCTCCACCCACCAGTGCAAGAGGATCCCCCAGGCCCCAGAAAGGCTCAGGGCCTCCCCTCAGCCCCAGACAGAGGCGGGCCGCCCGGTGATGTCACACTAGCTCCAGCCCCAGCTGGCCTGGCCCCTCCCGCCCCAGCCTGCTTTGGCGGCCTCGTCGGGCCCCCTCCTTCCTTGGCACGAGCAGCCAGGCCAGCTCTGCTCCCTGGCCCAACGGCTCCCAAAAGCCCGGGCAGCCCCGGGTGCGCTCTGCCGAGGCAGAGAGCTTCCCCTCTGACTCAGGTAATGGGTTTAGATCCGCCCCAGCTGTGCAGGCAGCGGGTTGGCGTGTGGGCTGCAGGGAGCCGGGTCCTCCCCTGGATCGCTGCCTCTTCCAGGCCTGCCCCGCCGAGCCCCAGTTGGGCAGGCAGGGCAGCCCCGCACAGACGGCCTCTCCCCATCAGCCGCCCTTCTTGGAGGCTTCACTCTTACCTCTAAACCCTGGGGAAGGGAGCCCCAGGCTGTCTGCACAGCAGCCAGTGGGATCTGGGCTGTGAAGTTAGGGAGAAGCAGTGGCTTGGGACAGTGGAATTACCACCGGCTGGGGTGGGGGCAGCGCTGGGGAAATGCTCCATCACTTCCCACCTGAGGGGCCTTGATTGAGTCACTGCATCTCTCCGGGCATCCCTCTTATGCATCAGTAGATGAGCTAAAACAAGTAATCTACCTCCAAGGGCTGCGGCGAGGATTCTATGAGGTCATGCAGGAAAGGCCTCAGCATAGGGCGAGGAGGCCTCAGTGGACTGAACTCAGGACTCTGGCGTCCAGCAGGTCAGGGCTCGCACTCCCAGAACTTCCGCTGGGACCTCCCGTCCGGCTCTTTGAGGAACACATGATGGGAGTCCATCGGCACCCTCAGCACAGAGCCTGCCCCCGAGACGGAGCTCATGAATGTTTGTGGAGTCAGAGCAAGAGAGGAGACAGCACTGGACCCCACGCAGCGAGCGGCCCTACAGGCTCATTGGCACAGGCCGGGGGGACGGGCCTGCTCAGTGGGCGGAGGCGAGTCCTGGGAAGGAGCAGCCAGGGCAGGTTTGTCCTCTGCCGGGACAACAGCCTTGTGCAGTGTTGGCGGTAACTCTCCTCTCCCTTTTAAAACATTTTTAGTGATGATGGTGGTGGTGATGATGATGTTTGGGTACAAATTGGGAGAGAAACTTCAGTGGGGTTCTCTGCGCCGCTAGGCACAGTGTATCATGTTCCTGGGTCCACCGTGCTCCTCCCCTCCCCAGGATAGCCACCCCTGTCTTTGCAGAAGGAGAGCACCTTTCCTTCTTGCCTCAGCTTCTCCCATCCTGCTCAGACCTTGTCCTCTGGCAAAGGTGTTCTTTGCCAGAAGACCCCAGCATCTTACAGGCCACCACATTAGCCAGACAGCAGGATGGCACAGAAACCTTCCCCACGTCGACTCCGGGGGTGAAGGTGTTGCCCGCCCTGTGGATTTTCCAGAGGGCCTGGAGGGTCCTGGTGGGGCCATGGCAGGCTGGGGGCTCAAGATCAGCCGGAGCATATGAGAGGGGCCCAACTTCTTCTGAGCTGCGCCCTAGACAGCCTGGATGCAGGCATATTCCCTTCTTTCCCTCCCTCCCTCCTTCTTTCTCTATCTCTCTCTGACTCTCTTTTCCAGGATGTATTTTTTGGGAACCTGCTCTGAGCCAGCACCAGGAAGGCAAAGTCCCTGTCCTCACAGAGATCGCAGGCCGGAGGGGAGACAGACAGACAGACAGACTTGGGCACCTGAGAAGTGCCGGGCACAGGGAGTATCTAAGCAGGATGTCTGATGAAGCAGTCAGGGCAGGCCCCTGACAAAGTGGTGCTTCAGCTGAAACCTGGAGGATGGGTCAGAGTTAGCAGGTGGTGAGGTTAGAGGGAGGGTGGCCTGGGCGGAGAGAATAGCGCATGAAGTGGCCCCAACAATATCTCCCCGCCACAGTGAGACCTTGACGCTCCTCCCAATGAGAGGTAGGATCTCTGCCCCCTCCCCTTGAATCTGGGTGGTTTCTGACTTGCTTGTAACCAGTAGAATGCAGTGGGAGTGACACTACCCGACTGCCAAGACTGGGTGAAAGAAGCCAGTGCAGCTTCTGCCTTGTTCACTGGCACACTCTGTGTTGGCGCCATGAGCCAAGCTGGACCCCAAGAAGTCCAGCTACCCGGAAGCTGACGTGTGAAGACTGCATGTACCATGGGTCCCAGCTGGCAGCTGGCATCAACCCCCAGACATGGGAGGAAAGAGGCCCCTCGCCATTGAGTCATCCCCAGCTATAGCGTCTTCCTGCTGAGGCCCCAGCCATCAGGCAGCAGAGATAAGCCATCCTAGTGTTCCGTGTCTGAATTCCTGACCCACAGAACCCATGAGGATAAGGAAATGGTTATTTTAGGCCGCAAAGTTTTGGTGGTAATTTGTTACGCTGCAGTAGTAACAGGAGCGGACCCTGAGGCAAGGGCAACTGCGAGTTCTTCCAGGAGCTGAGGGGAGTGCGGTGCGGAGGAGAGAAGGGGAGCGTGGCAGAGGATGAGGCCTTGTCAGAGGGGAGACTTCATCCCGAGGGCAGTCGGGAAGCACTGCAAGGTTCTGAGCAGGACAGGGTTCCTTCCGGCTTGCTTTTGTCTTTAAGAGGGCCGCGCTGGGGTTGACTGGATTGACAGGTGCGGCGGCCGAGGCATCAGAGCTGCTGGGAGTTGGTTGCAGCTGTCTTGGTGAGAGAGGTGGTTGGAAGCGATGGGACCCCCTGGGGCAGGAAGCATTCCCAGGACATCCCCCCTGCTCTGGGAATAGGTGCAGCCCAAGTCCCTTGGTTGCTAAACAGATTTGCTTTCACAATTCCAAGTTCCTGGGATCCCACCAAGTGGGAAAGGAGCAGCAGGGTGGCCGTGCCCTGCCCATCTTTCCTCACCCCCTGCCTTGTTGGTGGCCTTGGGCAATCAAGCACACCCCTGGGGAGCCTGAGCTGGGCAGTCAAATTCTGGTTCTACCGCCAGTAGCCCTGAGCCTCACTTTCCTCCTGTGGAAAATGAAGATGATGTAAGGATTTCCCCCACAGGGCTGTTGTGAAAATTAAATAAGATGTGACACGTTAAGTGTACCACACATGGTAAGTGCTCAGTAACGTTGGCTCTGGTCGTTTTAGTTGCCCGGGAGTGCCCTGAGCATGGGGGCATGTGTGGCGTGGGCCGTGTGGAGCTCTCCTTTTGTCCAGCCCAGCACAGCAGACTGAATAAACGGATGGCTGGCAGGGGAGGGTAAAGAGCTGTGGCTCAGAGGCTGACGAACCTGTGCTCAAATCCCAGCTCTGTCGCTAACCTGGGCAACTTTCCAATTCTCTCTCAAACTTTGTTTCCTCCTGTTAAAAAAGGCAATGATAATCCTGACTCCTAGGGGTTAGTGTGAGGATTAAGATAACATACCTAACGCGCTTAGCACAATGCCTGGCACTCGCCATTACTCAGGAAGTTGCTGCCGCTTCTCCCTGCCTCCAGGCTCCTCCCCACTCGTACCCAGAACATCCTCGTCAAGCCACCACCTTGATGGCTCCCAGATCTTGGAATCCTCCTGACCTCAGTGAGCACCATCCCTGCGTTTCCACCTGCCTGTTGGACTGGTGTCATGTGACTAAAGCATTTGAGGAAAAGGGAATCTTTCTTTTTCTTTTTATAGTTTTTACCGGAATGAAAAAGATGTGTGATGTTTACATGGTGGCAGAATACAAAGAATCTTCAGTATGTCCCACAGTTTGTATAAATTTCATGTGTTTTCCTATTTATCACCTTCCTGACAGTTACAGTTCTTTTGTTTTTCTTTTTCCTGTTGGGAATGTTGGGATGTTCTACTGAGATAACTGTGTATGAGGGGTGGGGGCTGAGGCGGGGGGAAGTGCACGAATAATGTGTGTTTCGTAGACAGGGGTGCTTGGGAGGGGGTTTTTGCTGTATCTCGCAACCTCAGAGTCTTACCAGCATTTCAGGCTTCACATTTCCCAAGCTGATTTTTTCCTTTCGGCACTTTTGAAACGCCTTTCCATTGTCTCCTGGCTTACACTATTTCTAATGAGCAGTCAGCTCTCTTCCTTGTAGTTGTTCCTGTGTACGTGGTGGGTCTCTTCCCCTCTGACTTCTTTTAAGATTTCTGTCTATCTTTGATTTTCAGTAATTTGACGATGATGTGACTAGGTTTGATTTTCTTCATATTTATTCTGTATGGGATTCACTGAGCTTCTTAGATCAGCTATTGGTCTGATGCCAGAAGCCCTCATTTATCCGCTCAGCCGCCTCGCTGGGCCCCAGGACAGATAAGCGAGGTCGGCAACAGCTTGGGTACCCCTCGGGATGAGAATTTCAGCAGGTATCTATCTGTAAGCAAATTGGGGTCCTTTCCCACTGACCGTACAACTGCCTCCAGTCCCTCATCTCCTGTTTAGGACAAAGGTCCCATCTGATACAGACAACAGTGTTCCAGAAGCAACCGTTTTTAAGAATTTTAGGCTGGATGGGGATGATTTTAAACAGCTTTGGAAATTTGGGTTGATATTCTTCACTAAATTTGGGAATGTGTTGGCGGGGGAGGGTGGGGGCCATTATTCCTTTAAATATTTCTTCTGCACAATTCTCTCTCCCTTCCCCTTCTGGAACTCCACTTACACAGTTGGCGTTGTCCCACAGGTCACTGAAGCACCATTCATTTATCTTTATCTTTAAAAAAAAAAAAATCTCTGTGCTTGTTTGGATCGTTTCTATTACCTGGCTTCAAGTTTGCTGATCCTTTATTCTATAGTATTTAATCTGCTGTTAATTTTATCCAAATTATGTTTTATGTCAGGTGCTGTACCCTTTTGGTTTTAGAATTGCCACTTAGTTTATTTTTATGTGGCCCATTTCTCTTCTGAGATTCCCTATCCATGCGTTCATTCTGTACTTCATTTCGTGAAAACCCTGTACATATTCATAACATGTACACATTTTCAAGTCCTTCTTTACTGATTCCAACATCTGGGTCATCGGTGGGTCTAATTTTATTATTTCTCTTGATCGTGGGTCACGTTTTCTTGCTTCTTCACACGCCTATAATTTTTAAGTTGTGTGCTGGACATTTTGGATGCTACGTTGAAAAGACTCAGTATTTTATTGTCTTCCTCTCAAGAATGTTGTGTTTTGTTCTGGCAGGCAGTTAAATTACTGGCATATTCCCTTGATCTTGTGGAGGCTTGGTTTTTAGGTTTTGTTCAGATAGGTTTATTTTGGTTTTGCCCTTAATCCTAGAGCATAACCCTTAATCCTGGGTCCACTTGTAAGGCATGGCCTTTCTGGGATTAAATTGAGAGCCTTAAGTGCCGGCTAAGCCCCATTAACTTGGCAGGACTTGAACTCCAAACTCCATCTTTCAGGCAGCTGCTGAACTTTCTGCCTGTCAGCTGCTGCTTTCTTTTGGGCTCCCAGGACTCTCTCTCTCTCTCTCTCTCTCTCTCTCTCTCTCTCTCTCTCTCTCCATGTATACAATTTAGGGGTTAACTAAGGAATCAAGGGGAATTTGTGTAGTAGTTTTGGAGCTCCTCATTCTGTGGCTTTCTCCTTTCTAGCATTTTCCCCTTCAATTTCCATCCTCAAGGTCCAATCTCTTTCTCTTCTTCCCAGCCAGTAATGCTGCTGCGTTCTGTTTTGTCATTCTGTGTATCACCGTGAGTAGGGAAATACCCTAGTGTGCTTCCTGTCTTTCAAGGACCATGTCTCCTCCAGCTTCTATTGCTTTGGATTGCTTTCAGGTGTTTCAAGCAGTTGTCTTTTGTATATTATCCAGCTTTTATCATTGTTACTGACCAGTGGGTTAGTTCAATACAACCTACTCCTCCTTTTCAGGAACTGGACCTCCGCACATCCCAACTGAATTCGCCTTCTCACCCAAACCTCCTGCTTTTTTTACTGATGCCCTACCATAAACCTAGCCCGCTGGTTGGTGGTCCTTAATTCAGTTGTCTGCCCTCCCTGTTCTTGGTCATAGTCTGTTGGGAAATATCAGCCCCAATAATTCACAGTTTGGTTCAGCTCAGTGTACCCACCAGGGCAGTAGAAGATGAAAGAAACGTGTGGCCTCACAAGCCTTGTTAGAGCACTTTATGTAGCTACCTGCGATGGGCTGGGTGTCAAGCTCAATATTTTATAGGTATCTTTTTTTTCTTCTCCTCCCAAAACCCTATGAGGGAAGCATTACTATTTTGTTCTACTAACAAGAAGAGTGAGGCTTGGCAACGTGAGCTTCCTTGCACCAGGCCACACTGCTAGGCAGTAATGGGACTGTGATGAAGACTTACATCAAAGATAGCAGGAACGCTGTGCTGTGCTGTCCTGAAAACAAGTTACATTTCTTCGATTCTAACTTTTTAACACTTTTTTCTTGTTTTAGGATCTCTGAAATCCAGAGGCATCTTAAAGTTAGGAGCGTGTCAGGGTTTAATTGGCAGTACTTTGTCTCTTTTACTAGAACATGACCCACTTAATGATTGACGACTTCTCAGATTCGAGGAAGTGTGGCAGTTTTTAGTGATCAAGGCTGCCGTGAGGCTGAGCCATGGGTGAGGGACAAAAAGGCAAGGCCCCTCCTCTCCTGGTCGGCTGGTCTTGGAAAGGCCTACGGGAGTGTCCGAGCATCAGGAAGGCTGTGGAACTGCCAGAAGCGTCCATCCCTCCAGATTTAATGAAGCAGCTGCCTCTGAGCTGAGAGTGAGCCAGCTGGTCCCCTCCTCTCCTGGAGGCCTCGTGGTCGGGTCCTGTGACTCGCTGCCTCATGTCTGGCAGGGGAGCCACATGTTTCCCGGTGAGAAGTTAGGAGACTTCTTTTAGGGGGAGTATCTAAGGCAGTGCTAATAGTCGTCCTATACTACCCAGTGTCACAGAGGATGTCCCAGCACACGGAAAGCCCTACGAGGACGCTGCGTCTGTGAAGTGCTTGCCGGGCAAGTCTATCCAAATCTCAGCACATGCTCAGTTACAAAGCGGTTTGGAGAGCCTGTTGTCGGCTTGTCCATCTCATTCCCGACTTCCCAACCCGCCTGCCAGGGGCCAGAGTCCGGGCAGTGCCTCTTCTCAAGCCTGGACATCACCTGCCAAACACATTCGCTGCTCAGCCAACAGATACTTGTTAAACCCCATCTGAGCACCACCTATGGGCTCCAGGCCAATTTGCCCGAAGCCAATTTGCTGAGACTTCAGTTGAGTGGTTTTCATTTTGTCTTCGTAACAGTATCTTAAGGAATGTTCATTTGGTTTGTCGCCTCTCTCTCACCCTGCAGCTCACGTGGGGGCTTGTCCCCAAGAGGGGAGACTGAAGAACAGAGACAGGAGAGATTTAATTTTCTCGTTTCCTGGTTTTCTTCGTAGGTTCGTAACAAACACTTCACAGGAAATTTCCAAAGCTGTTTAAAATCATCCCCATCCAGCATAAAATTTTAAAAAACGGTTGCTTCTGGAACACTGTTGTCTGTATCAGACGGGACCTTTGTCCTAAACAGGAGATGAGGGACTGGAGGCAGTTTTACCGTCAGTGGGAAAGGACCGCAATTTGCTTACAGATAGATACCTGCTGAAATTCTCGTCCCGAGGGGTAGCCAAGCTGTTGCCGACCTCGCTTATCTGTCCTGGGGCCCAGCGAGGCGGCTGAGCGGATAAATGAGGGCTTCTGGCAAGAGATCGATGGAGTGAGCTCCCCAGGCATGAGGCCAGGGTGGGATCACGAAGCAGAGGTGCTGGCGCTGGCAGGGAGATGGGCTGGTGTCATCATAGAGCTCCGAGGGCTGGGCCTGGGGCTGCCTCATTGTGGGCTCTGGCCTGAGCATCTTGCTTGAGGCCTAGTGCATAGAAGCACACGCTAGTGAATGACTGTTGAATGACTGCAGGGGAATACTAGCCTTCGAAAGCTCTTCCAGGGTTTCTGACTCAGGGTCTCAGGGGTGAGGGCAGCAAGGGGCACCATTCGGGAGTCTACCTAGGAGGAGAGCGGGGAGGAGACCAAGGAGAGAAAGACAGCCGCCCTGACATGGTGAGGCTGTGTCTAAACCCCTGACGAGCTGCCCCAGGCCTGCCCCAAGCTGGCTCTGGGAGTCCTGAGTAACTCCCTCCTCCACTGATCTGGCTCCCGGGTGCCCCTGCCCCAGCCTTGCCCTGCCCCCTTCTCCACTGCTCCGTCCGCCAGGCAGGTACAGGAAGGAAGGCAGTACCTGTGATGGGCCTTTCGGGGCCGTCCCGCCGGGTGTGGGTGAGGCAGCAGAGGGGCGTCCGCTCATGTTCCTGGTCCAAGTGGATGATGTCGGTGTCCCCGGTCTTAGCCCCTCTCCTCTGCAGGCAGGGCTGGTCCCCAAAGTGTTTTGGCGTTTGCTGTCTCCCTTGAGTCTCACGGCAGGCCTGGGGGTGGGGAGGGCAGCAGTTACTCCATTTTATAGGTGAGAAAAAAGAGACTGTGAAAATATCATGGTCGTTACTGTCGTCATCGTTTATTGTTTACTCCGTATCGGGCATTGTGCCCGTCCGTTCCCTGGCCTTATCTCAGCCAGTCCTCCCGGGTTCTGTGCGGGCAGCGCTTCAAGCAGGGCCCGCAACTCCCTCCCACCCTGGGCACTTGGTGAGCTCCTTCCCCCACTAAAAATATTAAAAACCATCTTCCATGACTGCATTGGTGTAAGGACAAATATGCTAACATTATATATTAAAGCATTTTCTGACCTAAAATTTCACTTTTTCCTCTCATTTTAAAAGAAGCTAGAACATTTTGGGGGCCCCTGATAGTATCGTGAGCCCCCGGCCCTGTGCCTGGCTGCACCTGATGGATGACTCGGCCCTGGCTGTGAGAGCACACGCCCTCCTCCACAAATTCAGAACCCCAAATCGCTGAAAAAGTCAAAAACAAACAAACAAACAAAACACCCCAGCAAGCCTTTTTTTAGAAGTTTGGCACAAGTTCATTTGGTGATAAAATCTGACTTGACGTGAGGTTCTCCGTAGTGTTCGGGCTGCGTGTTTGCAGGGGGCCACCTGGGTCCACGGGGCCACCACTCGGCGCTGACGTCGCCCCCTCCCAGTGGATGCGTTTGCTTGCAGATCTGCTCTCCTCTCCTGCGCTATGAGTTCCTTGAGGATAGGCCCATGTTGTGTGCATCTCTGGGAATACGGATATTAATCATTTCTCTTTAAATCCCTCATTTCATCTTTCTCAGTGAACCCGTAGGGAGCTGCTGTTCACAAGTTATCTATAGCTGGCATCCAAAGCGATGAGCCAGCGCCTGAAGGGGGGGGCGTCTCTGGATTTGCTTTGCTTGAGCAGATATGGGAGGATGGCTGTGCTCAGGTCCCGGAAGAACACGTAGGAGACAACTTCATGGGAACTAGTAATGGTGACGACACTGTTGAGCGTTTACTGGGCGCAGGCGCTGTGCGGAAGGTCCATGTGAATTATCTTCTTTATATTCACAACAACTCCAGGTGGTAAGAAGCACCGCTTTCCTCCTTTTAGAGCTGAGGAAAATAAGGTTTAGAGAGATGAAGTAGCTCGCCCAAGGGCCTACAGCTGAAGCGATGGAGCAAAGACGCAGACGCAGGCACGTGGACCTCCGGTGCCACCAAGATGGAGCCTGAATCCGGCCTGGCTCCCAGAGAGCAGCTTGAGCTTGAGCTCTGGACAGCGAGGGCTCTCAGCAGAGGCCGGAGGAGCTGATTTCACTGCACTCGTGGTGAGACCAGGGCTCACGCAGTGCTGAGCCGTGAGACTCGGGGCCACAAGTCTCAGCAAGTGCCGTGGGGCAGAGCAAAGGCCCCCTCTTCTGTGGGAGACATCCACTCAGTTATTTCACACATGTTTACGGTGCCAGGAGCTGGGGACGCAGCAGTGAGCAAGACAGACACAGCGCCTGGCCGTTTGGGGTGTGTGTCTCTTTAAGGAGGCAGACAATGAAGAGGTGAGAGAGCTTCCAGACCGATGAAACCAGCTAATGGAATAGGGAAGCTGGGGGTGGGCGGCGGTGGGAGGGAGGCTGTTTTAAACGGGGTGCTCAGGGAAGGCTTCTAGGAGGGAGGGTCACGTGAACCAAGGCCCAAAGACTGGAAGGAGGCAGCCATGCAGAGGAACAGCACGTGCGAACGCAATGGGGTGGGAATGAGCTTGGCCCTGAAAGATCAGTGTGGCCCAGCAGAGGGGCCAAGCAGGAGACTGGAGGGAGGCAGAACGAGAGAGGCAGGCCGGGCAGGTCCTGTAGGCCAGGTGAGGCCTTAGGGTTGGATTCAGAGTGCAGTCGAGGCCCCTGGAGGGTTGCAGGCAGGAAGGCGATATGCACTGCTTTGTCTTTTCTCATTGTCCCTCTTGGTACTGGGTGGAGAGTGGTCCAGGCGGAATAAGGATGGAGCTGAGAACACCGTTAGGAGACTTGAGGGGCTGTCCGGGTGAGAAGCAAGGGGACTGGCACCAGGGCAGTGTCAAGGAGATAGTGACCAGTGGTTGGACTCAGGCTAGGTTTTGGAGGAAGAGCTGACAGAAACCCAGCGCGCCTCTGATATGGTGAGCATCGCGCTGCACTGATAAGCACCTTGAAGGTTTGCCATTTGGGAGCCCTAGAGGTAGAGTTCTGGGAACAAGGTAGTGACCCACAGTCGGGACTGCCCTGTCCAGTTGGGCAGTGCACACCCTGTGCAGCTGTACATGGCAGCCCTGAGCACAGCCAGCACTGACAGTTGGGTAGTGCTGGGCACCATCCTCTAGGAGTGTGGGGAAACAGGTGCCAGCAAGGAGCTGGAGTGAGGAGACCTTACCCCAGACACTACCAGAAATAACTGGGGGAGACTTGGGAATGAGCTTGAGGTGCTGCAGCTATGCTGGTGGGATCTATAAAACATTTTTGAATTGCTGTTAATGTGATCCTGTGTGTCCCCTCAGGCTGGAGTGGACTAGTTTGTTTTCATCCTTGAGGTAGCTCCTGAGGTGGGTGCTCACAAGGTTACTATCTGGAGAGACATGGACAGCTCAGGGTCTCCTGGGGCTTGCTGGTAATTGTTTTCAGCAAAGATTCATGGCTCCGCTGCCCCAAAGCTGGAAGGGGAACTTTGCAGCAGGCCCTGTCAGGGAGAGGCGAGAACTTGTAGCTGTGGCCCTTGAAAATCAGAATGGGTTGTTTCTGCATCTTCCTGGGCTTAAGGCTCTCAGACCTGCCCTGGCTTCTCTGACTAGTAGGCCTGGAGTGTGGCATCTCAGGGGCACCCACACAGGCCCTGCAGGGAGTAGGGGCAGCTGGTGCAGGAGGCTTGCTTCAGCCCCGCTAGCCTCCAGACCACCCCCACTGCCCTTCCTCTCACCCTCCCTGTGCTGGACTGGATAAATCTCAGCTCTGAGGCTGAAACCCTGGAGGGCAGGAGACAGGCTTCCCCTGTGCTAGATATTCTCCAGTTGCTGCCACGTGCCCAGAGCCTGACCTGTATGGATTGCCTCGATGCGCTCCCTTGCCTTCTGGCTTCGGGTTGGGTTTGGCCAATGGCAGGTGCCAGCAGGTGATGAGAGGGTGGGAAGAAAGTGAGGACAGGTGTATCGCCAGCTCCCTCCCTCCCTGCTGGACCATGGCTGTCGTGGTGGCGTGATGGGGGTCAGCCAGGCCTGGGCTTGAATTCTACCTCTGCCTCTTATTAACCACGTGACTTCTGAAAGTTACCAATCCTCTCTGCATCTCAGTATCCTCACTTAACAACTGTGGACGGTAACACCACCTTCCCAGAATGGCTGGCAGGAATAAGTGAATCAATGTGAGTGCAAATACCCTAGTGCAATACAGGCTACACTGTAGGTGTTTGGTAAATGCTGGCTCTCTTCCTTTAGTAACTGGGAGCCCCGTTATCCTGGGTTTCCAACACACTGGGTCCTCGGGAGATCACTGGTCATTTTGTATCTCTCCAGATGGCCTCCTTTAGTTTTCCCTCTCTGGTTTGCATGTCTGTTGGTCCCAGAACCACTCCCGCAGAGCCTCACGACCAACAGTCCTTTAGTCATAGAGTTGCCTCCCTGCCCCTGCCTTGGTCTGCAGCCTGTATGTGAAGTCTGCTTAACCAACATGGCGGGAAGCAGGCTTGTGGAAAGTGCACATGTGCACATCCAAGTGTGATTTGTAACATTTACTGAGTGCTTACTGATCCTCAGAGCAACCCCAAGAGATAGGTTCCTTTATTATTACCCAGTTTTCAGAGGCAGAAACCAAGGCTTAAGAAGTTACTTGACTTGCCCAGGGTCAGAGTGGGTACGTGGTGGGCTAGTGTTGAACTTGGGCAGTCTGGCACTAGGAGCCTGGCCTCTCAGACCCTGGTGACCTGCCTCGGTCGTGGGCAAGCCTCAGCTCTTCAGGCTCCAAGGACCAAGCCGTTTTGGATAATCAAGTTGAATGGGAAGCTACAAGGTTATCTCTTGAAACAACCAATGCTTTAAACATTTTTATCCATTCTCATTAAGCTTTTCACACAAACCCACATAGACACACACACACATACACACACAGAGCACACTAGCCGCTGAAAATCTTGGCTAATCACACTCTCCTTGGTGACTCAGTCATCTTGAATAGACTAACTTTACTGCCTGTAAGCTCCAGGCAGCTGTGTTTGTTGTTACTTTTCTAGCTCTTCTTTCCAAGGCAGCAGTCCCCTTCCCTTCCCGGCCTCCCATCCCTCTCCTGATTTGTTGCTTCTCGCCAGCTGAGGTCCCAGAAATCTGGTAGAATTATTTCTAAATAAGAGTAGCTGGGCACTACACTAGTCTGAAGAGCTCTCCTGTGAGTGAAGTACATGAGAGTCAATGCCTGCACTTGATCACATCAATTTTGGGGGCTGGCGTGGTGGGAGGCCTTTTAAGTGGATTGTTTCACTGAATCCTCAAAAACAGAAACTTCCAGGAGAGGTTCCCTTTACTGTCTTCCATTTTAAGTGATGAGGTAGCTCAGGCACAGAGAGGTTAGGGAGTTGACCCACTGCCACACAGCCAGTAAGTGGCAAAGGCAGGATTTGGACTGGCTGGGCCTGTCTGCATCCAAAGTCCACAGCCGTTAACAACAGGCTTTAAGCTCTCAGCTTCCCAGCAGCATGAGGATGGGCAAGTTAGGGAAACTCTGATCCTCATTTCTTCACTTGTAGGATAATGCTGTTTGTTCCCAGAATTACTATGAAGGTTGAGATGTTGTGTGCTTGACACATCGTAGGCACTCAATCAGCGCTGGGTCCCTTATGCTCATCATTCCAGCCCATCCTAGATCAGAGGTTCTCAAGCTTTAGCAACTTTGGAATCACCTGAGAACTTGTTAACACACAGTTCGCCACCCCAGAGTTTCTGATTCTGTAGGCCTGGGCTGGGGCCTGAGAATTTGCATTTCTAAAAAGTTCCCATGAGGACGGCGCTGTGGGAACCACTGCTCAAGATAGATGAGTTTGCCAAGAACATGAGGCCGGGTGGCCCAGCCGTGACCATCCCTACTTCTGACGGCAGTTTTACACGTGCAGGTGTCGGTTATGCATCACTCCAGGAAAGTGTGGTTTGGCTTTTCGCAGCCATTTCCTGGGAGCTGGCTTGAGGCTTTTAGCCTCTCCCTTTGCCTCTCCTTCACCAAAATGGCCAGGTGTCACTGACCTGGGAAAATGCGGTATTTAAGCAGCAGGTGATGTCTGGACTGTGAAACAAGCTTCATTCGACCAATTTTATTAACATGTCCCTGACTTCCAACTGCTTTCCTGGCACAGAATAGGAAATAAAAGGCACATGAAAAAGATAATAAATCATCTTGCAGAAATTACTTTTATAAATTTTCAAACACTGCTTCCCCCTCAAAAAAGAAACCTTCTGAAGCATCGCTCAGGCCAGATACACTTTCCTTCACACTTGGAATTTTAGGTTTATTTATTTACTGGTATGATTGGTGTTCTCCCTTCCCGCAGCAGGCTGTGCGGGTGAAGCGGTCACCTCGTCACCCCTGGGTCCCCAGTGCTCAGCACAGTGCCTGGCACACAGCATTGGGTGCTCAGTTGTCATTGCTGTTGGGTGGATGAGTGAAGGGCTTGGTGGTACAGTCATGGGTGCTGGAGTCGGAGGGACCTGGGTTTGAGCCCAAGGCCTGCCCTTCCTGGCCGAATGGCCTTGGGCAAGTAACTGATCTTTTGTGCCTTCATTTCCCCGTCTGTAAATTGGGGATAATAAAAATAATACCTATGTTTCATAGGGTTGTCATGAGAATGAAATGACGTAAGGTATCCAAAGTGCCTGCCATGTAATAAGTGCTTTATTTTTTCATCATCGTCGTCGTCATCTCCCTAGCAGGCAGGCCAGTGCACTGCATAGAGCGTGGGCTGTAAAATCACGCTTCCCACCACTTACTAGCTGCGTGGCCTTGAACACTTCCTGTCGCCTCTCAGTGCTTCAGTGCCGTCATCTGCAAAGCGGGCGCGCAGAGGCACCAAGCTCGCAGAGTTCTTGTCACCGGTTAGGACGTGTCCACGTAAGGCACTTCCACGTCTGCAGAGCCTGTGGCGCGGGCAGCCAGGCCGCACGAGGAGGACACAAGGGAGGAGGCACAGTGCACCCCAGGGGGCTGCCCTGCTCCCCGATGCCCACCCACCCTCGGCCCAGGAGAGAGAAGAGCAGCGGGGCAGGGGAGCGCTCCTGGGTAGAGAAACATCCCCAGGCTTCTGCCGCTGGAGAT
This sequence comes from Monodon monoceros, assembly GCF_005190385.1. NCBI lineage: Eukaryota > Metazoa > Chordata > Mammalia > Artiodactyla > Monodontidae > Monodon > Monodon monoceros. The sequence goes on from NW_021703782.1 coordinate 104,899,320, forward strand.
CCCGCTTCCTGGCAGCCCTTGGAAGCGCAGCTCCGTCCTCAGCTGGTTCTGATTACGATTACTCTCACGGGCTCCAGAGCATGCTTCGGTGGCGTTCCCCTCCGCAGAGCCGCCTTTGTCTGCAGACGTCACTCCCTTCCCGCTACCTGCCAGGCTGGAGCTGCTTGGGGTGGGGTGCGCCCAGCAGGGACGAGCCCCCGCCCGCCCGCAGGCCTGCCATCGCCTTTCTTCCTCTGCCAGGCTCGTTATGGGCACCCCCAGACCTGGCCCTCCTCCCTGGCATTGTCAGAGAAGCTTTCAACACCTCGAAACGCACCCCGGGGCGCCCTCCCCCCACCCCCCGCCGTCCCCTGTAACGTGGAATCCAGACCGTCCTGGTTTCTATGTGTGCAGAGCTTTTGGTAAACAGAATGCTTGAGCCCTGACTTGCTGGAAGGGGTGAATCCCAGCTGACGCCCCAGACGCTCAACCTATTTTGGGCCTTGTCTCTCCCCTGCCGAGGTCTGTGGTCACAGTGCTCATCCGGTCCCCTCACCCCCACCCCAGCACCTACCATGGGGGTCGGAGGGATGGCCGGAGGAGTGGGTTTCGGCTTCCTTTCTGGCTAGAGCCTTGGCCCAGCCAGGTCTCGGGCCCCTGCCCCCCGCGCTGCACCCACGGATGGCTGGTACCCGCTTGGTGAATGCTCTTGTCCTCACTCCCCCCGTGAATGCCGCAATTCAGCACACACAGAGAAGAGCTTCACTTAGAAAGAAAGTATTCACGGCTGCCATCCAGCTCCAGCAGGCGCTCCGGGAGACAGCTGCCGGCTCCCGCCCCTCCCGGATGGGAGGGCCACCGACCCTACACACACACACAGGGGTCTCTCCTCCTTTTTTCTTTCTTTTTACGACCCACAGTCTCTTTTGGTTGCTGGACCAAATTCAGTTTAGATCTGTGTTCAGAACGCCGCGTTAGTAAGTAGCAGGTGAACAGTCTTCTGTAATTAAGAGAACACCTCTCGTTCAAGGAAATACCTGTTACTGGCCCACGTGTACCCGGCACTGGGCTAGGCTCTTCTGCCGGAACTGGCGCAGCCTGAGGACACCGAGCCTGTGATCCCTTCTCCACCCAGGACCCCTGCGTGTCTCTCCTTAACTCTGGGTTTTGAAAACTCCTATAAATAATCACAGCTGCCGTGTGTACTGTGAAGTTCAGGTACAGTGTGAAGCTCTATCCTGACCTACGTCATGTAGATGAGGAAACCGAGCCTCAGAGAGTCAAAGGTCTTGCCCAGGGTCACCAGGAGCGAGGTCTTGTCCCCAGAACTGATACAGAGCTCTGTTTCTTTAATGTTGCAGTAGAAGCTGTCTCTGTGACACATGCTGCTGGTGTTAGGTGAAAAGAAATGCCTCACCCCCTTCTTGTTAACAAGCTCGTAGCTTACCAGAGCTTCCGGCCAGCCGAGAGTAACTGTATAACGTTTGTCGAACGGAACGGAGGTGATGGTTTCCGGCCCCACCTCCAGTCTCAGCCCCTTCCCCACACCCACCCCTGTGAAGAATCTGGGAGGCGTCGTGCAGGAGAGAGGGTCCTGGACTCACAACAAGGGTAGTTTGAGATGAGGCGGGTGCTTCTCCCCAGAGCCAAGTGGGGAGTCTCTGGGAGAGTCCTTTGCGAAGGTTGGGGTGCCTCCTACAAGAGAGGGACTGGGCACATGATGAGGGACTGCAGGACCCTCGGCCCACCGTGGGGTGCGGGAGCACCCCGGGGCAGCTGAGAGTAGGGGCTGCATGCTTTTCAGCTCCCCTCCCTCTCTGGGGAAGAAGAGGGAGAGGGTGATTGACACATAGCCCCTGAAGTTCAGGTCCTACTGAACATGGAAACTGGTGCCTATTTCTGGTGTAGGGATTTCTGAAGGGGGGCATCTGTGGAATCACCAGGCTTAAAGAACACGGGTGTCTGGGAAGAGGTGGGTTCACCTCCCATTCCCGTTCGCGGTGGCCCTCACAGGATGCCAGCAGCTACCCCAGATGTTACTGTGTCTCCATGTGAAGGGAGCAGAAGCTGGCAGTGGGGCAGGAGCTGTGGCTGCCCAGGTGGCCACCGCACCGAGCCGTGGGGGACACCCAGCCTAGAGAGGGGTCAGGACATGTGCCCCTCATGGCAGGGAGAGGATGCCTGGCTGCCCTTCAGCCATGGAGGGGCCAGGACACAGCTGAATATATCCCTAGGAGACCCAGATCACCTCCTGCATCAGAGGGAACCAGACCAGGTTCTCCCACCAGTGACAGGTGACCCCTGTGTGAGCGGATCTCACTCCCCACCCCGCCTCCCGGAGAGAGTGGGCCCAGTGAGGTCTGCTGGAGTCTGAAAGGCATTAGGGAAGGAGATTCAAACAAAGAAAATGGCAGAGCACCCTCCATCCCACCTCCTCCAAACCCCCAGGGAGAGGGGAGGGGGGGAAGGGAGAACAGAGATGAGCTTTGAATGGAGTTTGAATCAAGTCTTCAAATAAACAGAACCGGGTCTTAAATCTTGAAATGCTACTATGCTAATAATGGGAAGTGACTGCAAAGTTACAGAATCTGGCCCAGATTTCACTGAGGGACCAGCTGCCCAAAATTGGAAAGGGGAGTCAACGCAGCGCAGCTGGGGAGTGGCGTTGGAGAGAATAAAGCATTTCATGTCTGTGCCCCCAGTGGACTCCAATTCTGCAATAAACTAGTAATGACCTCAGTCATCCAACGACCCCAGGTTGGGCGTCACCAGTCTGGCCACCTGAACTTCCCACAGATGCCCAGAAGGCCCAGGACTGCCCAAGGAGCCTCAGCTCACTGGGTGGGAGAGGTGTGGTTGGCGGCAGCCCAGAGTGGGGCGTTTACATGGATGAGACCCACTGGGGCTGCCAGCCAGGGGAGCCATGGCAGCGGAGGTGATGGAGTGAAGTGGGAGGAGAGAGAAGCAAGCGGGAGGGGAGAGTCTCCTGAGCGTTACAGAGCTCCGCCCTCTCCGCCACTCTGTGTGGGGCTTTCACAGGTCTCCTTCTCACCCACCACCTGACCGCAGAGGACCACACCTGAATCTGGCCCCATCACAGCACATCAGCCCCCAGCCCGTCGTGGGGCTCACACTAGGTCAGTTAGAGTTTTGCCTGTTTTGTTTTGTTTTTCTGAGGCCAGGGAGAGGGGGAATCTCTCTGCCTTGGTTGCAGCGCTGTCATATCCTGACACCACAGCTGCCAGTGGCCTGACCTCTGCCACATGGAGAGTCTGAGTAAGTGAGGCGTGCAGCTGCGCCCCAAGAGGGGCAGCAGTACCAGGTGGGGAGAGTAGGTTGTGCAGGCAGCAAGCACCAACTCGAGTCCCCCGCGCCAGCCTCCCTGGGGCTGTCCTGGGGCTGCCCAGATTCTGAGGTGCTGCCCCTGGTCCTGTGAGCCGTTCTGGGATTCTTAAAGTCCTTCCCCATTTTGAAGCTGTTCCGGGTGAGTTTCTGTCACTTGCAACTAAAAGGGTTCTGATTTACACATCTTCCCTCCCGCCCCCCGCCGCTTCTTTGATTTAAGAGCTATTTACTCAGAGCCTGTGGTGGAGGAGATACTGCGGTAGTGCTGGGGAGGCAGCTCTGGGTAGGGCAGAGCGGCCCCTGGCCTCGGTGCTCAGAGCCTGGGGGCGCAGGCGTCAGGTAATCAACAGGTTGGGCAGACGAGTCTTTGGACCCTGCTCTGTCCCTCGATGTCCAGGTGATCTCAGACAGGTTATTCAAGTTCTCTGAGCCCAGGTCCCTCTTCTGTAAACGGGGATGCCTGAGGGTTCAGGGAGGTGTGATGTGGAGCTGGCAGCAGCCCTCGGGGAATGGAAGCCTCTTATATGGGGGTCAGCCTCCGTTAATTACAGAGCGATGGATTGTTACAGAGGAGAGGCCGAGGTGGGCAGGGGGGCTCTGCAGGTAGTGCGGCCTGAGCCTCAAGCTGCAGAGTGTGTGGGCCGTGTCCAGTCGTTGGGGACAGCACGTGTGTGCTCGTGTCCACAGCCTTATACTTCGTGACACGGTGTATAGCACACTGGTCTCTAGGATCAAAGCGTTCTTGACTGTCAGAGCCAGAAGTTCCAACCCCCTCGTTTACAGATGAGGTTATGGGGCTGCGGGGAAGGATGGGAGTTCGTCCACGGCTGTGTTGCTCGTAAGGGCCAGAGCTGAAACAGGAGCTCAGGACCCGAGCCCGACTCAGCTGGTCCAGTACTCATGGCGCGGTACCAGCCATCAAGCTGCCGGCGAGAGCAAGGAGCACGTCCCGGGAGCCGGGAGCCCCGAGGAGAGAGGGTGGACGGGCACCAGCAATCCCAGGCCAGTGCAAGAAGCGGAAGCCAGAAGCATCCCGGGCGCGGGCTCCCCCCGGGGAGTAGGTGTTGGACAAGCTCACAAGTTGCCACGATCCTCAGGTTGTCCAGGAGGCCCTGGAAAATAGAACCCTTCGTGCCAGCTGTCAGCCCACAGAGCGGCGTGTCCCGTGGAGGTCGGCCACTGAAGGACAGAGTCTGGGTCCTTCCCTAGCTGTGTGACCTCGGGCACCTCCGTGTCTCAGTGTCCACGACTGTAAAGTGGGCATAATGCTGGTAGCCCCCTCAGTGAAGCCCAGTGCCAGACATCCACGGGGCCCTCAGCCTGTGGGACTTACTGGTTTATTATTAGTGCACTAGGGTCACAGCTACTGGTGGGTAGGCAGCACTTTCATGGCCGTAAGTTGTAGCTCAAACCTAATCTGAATTCTTTGTGTCCTGTTCTGGTCCTGGCAGGGCTGAGGAGCCCGAGCTTGGGTCCTACAGGATTGCTCTGTCTCTCCCTGTTATCTGCTCCTGTGCCTTTCCCTGCACCGCAACTGTCTGTCCTCACAAGGGATGGAAGACGATCCTTCCGGGGAGATGAGTCCAGGCCTCAGGGCCAGCAGTGCCTTGTCTGGGCTCACCCTGCCTCAGAGGAAGGTCTGGGCAGAAGGTGGGTCACACTGCCCTGTGCTGACACACAGCAGGCCTGGCGAGGCAAGAGTCCACAAGCCACCCTGTGCCCTGACCCCAGGAGGCTGCTGGTGCAGCCTGGGGCTGGGAGAACTTTCCAGACCTGCCATTGCTGGGGCACTCTGACTAGGAAGTTGTGCCTGCCTGGGCCGTGGCAGACTTCACCCAGCCACACCACCACCCAGTCTTCTCCTTCTCGGGAAGAGGCACCCTATTCAGCGCTGCACAGACACTCCCAAACCCAACCCGATGTGTGCCTGGCTGTGCCGGCCACAGAGGCCCTGGTGGGCAGGGCCGGTAATAGACCTGTGGGGAGATGGATGGCAAACAGTCGGTGGTGTGACCCATCCGGGACCAGAGCTCAGAGAATTTGCACTGGGCCACGTGCGAGTAGCCGGTAGGTCAGCAGAGCGAGGGTGGAGGGGAGGAAAAGCAGAGGTGTCCTCAGCGGAGACCAGGGCGATAGAGGCCCAGTCTCCAGGGCTCAGGCCCTAACCCCAGTCGCCACTCCCCGGGTGCCAGGAACCTCCCTGCGCCTTGCCATCCATAGAACAGCTCCTGTGAGGATCCTAAGACAATGCAGTGTTTCCCCAAACTTTGGGCATTTATGACCATCTTCACTAATTCTACTAATGTTCTGGCTCAGTTTTTCTCTTTAAATCTATTTTATTCTTATCTGTGATTTTGAGGGTTTGCTGTGCTGTCGTTTTTCTAAACACGTTAAAATAGATACAAATGTCCATCCCTGGACCAATGATCCTCTCAGGGGGGTGTGTCCACACGTTGGGGAACACAGATGACACGTGTTGGTTGCTGGTCTTGATGCTCCGCATGTGGTGACCTCCGAACACGGGTCAGCTTTTTTGCTGTTATGATTATGGTTGTTGTGGCCATTGTCACGGCAACAAGCCTGTAGGAGGGAGGAGGGAGGGAGCTGGGGCTCTCTTGTTACCGAAGCCCCTCTTCTCCACCCCAGGAGGTCCATCCTCTTCCTTTTCCTCCCACTTTGAGAGTTGGCTTTGGGGCACCAGAGAAGGTGGTGAAGCAGAGGAGGGCCTGACTGACGGGGTCAGATGTGCGCCTGTCCGCACCCAGACCCTGGAGCTGGCCCGGCACCTGTGTAAAGCGATAGCTCTGATTATGTGCGGTCAAGACGGACCTGGACAGGACATACCCTGGGCCGGCAGCAGGGCCCGCGGCAGCCCCTGTCCACCTCCTGGGGCCTTCTCAGAAGGCGTCTAGGGTGTCCAGTACTTAAGACAATGCGCCAGTGCCTCCGGGGTTGGGACCTTTCCATTTCCACTGAAGAATGAGTCCCCTGGGGCCTTCCACCAACGGAACTGTCCACCAGAACCACGCGGTGGCCTGCGGTCGGCTTGTACGGAGGAGTGTGTTTATGTGAGGGACACACCTAGATCCCGCGAGTGCCCATTTCACAACCGTGGGATTACGGGCAGTTATTTTTCTCCTCATGCTTTTCTCTGTTTTCTAGGATGAACATAAATTCCCTTTAATCAGAAAAGAAAGGTTCTTTTAAACCTTAAAAAAAAAAAAAAAAAAAAGGTAGTGTAGATAGGGAGACATTAACGATACCCAAATGAGCATGGGGTCAGCCTGGGAGTCCATGCTGGCGGAGGTGGAGGGAGGCGAGGGAGGGTGGAGAATGGGTACAGGCAGATGAGGGCAGAGCAGGAAGCCCAGTCGTTCACTTAGGAGACGACAGGGTACCCCCAGGGAGGGACAGCTGGGGGGTGGGGGGTAGGCAGCCTTTGGGGAAAACCAGCCACCAAAGGGAATAAGAGAGGCACCAAGGCGGGGCTGCTCTGAGGTTGGAAGTTGGGCACCAGGAGGGATGGCCGTTCCGCGGGGCTGGGTGGTTGCCCCCCCACAGCACTGGGCAGCCTGCGCAGCGGCTGGGAGCCGCTCCCGAGATGCGTGAGAGCTGGGGCTTGGCCAGCCTGCACCTGCCAGGCCAAGGAGGGGCGCCGGGGGCTGAGGCCCCGAGTGAGACCAGGGTTCAGGTGCTCCGCTCTACAGTAGGACGTAAACTCTGACCGGAAGAAAGAGGAAAGGGGAGAACTCAAGCTTGAGGTTTTTGTCCCAAACTGAAATTCCTACTTATTCAACCTTCGAGTATTCTTTAAGTTTTAGAGATCCTGCAGCCTGCAGCAACACAAAGCTGCCTCCCTGCCTGGCCGTCTCATTTGCCTGACTCACAAGCCGCCCTTGGGGCTTTCCAGCTCTGGCGCCCTCCGTGCCAGCCAACAGTCTGCCTGCTGCCAGAGAAACATGTGTGATCTCCTGCTAGTGGGTCCCAGACTTTGGATTTCATGGGCAAAAAGAAAGTTTGGAGACTCTCACAAGGCTGCCAACTTTATTTTTAAATGGCGAGTAAAGAGAATATAAACTATCATCATTGTTTCCCCGAGGAAGAACATTTTAATACCAACAATGCAAGCAGGCCATAATCTCAGAATAAAGGATATTTCTTCCCAAGTAAGAATAATGTCAGCCTTTTGCTGACACGGGTTTTTAAAGTTTTCTTTTCTTTCTTTCTTTTTTTGGAATGTATTCTTTCGTTAAAACGTGTTGAATATAGAAAATTACAACATAAATTTTATTGCATGTTTTTACCTTATATGTAAATGTGTAATTTATGTGTAATGTAATGTAAATATGTAAATGTAGGAATTTGTCATTTTGTAGTATGTATTCAACAGCCCATTCCAGGACTTGGCGTTTTTCACAGCTGTTTGTGAAAATGGGAGCAGCATTCACATAGGTCTGTTGGTGAAAATGGGAGTAGCACTCTAAAATGCTAGTTGCTCTGTCTGGAACATTCTGGGAGAACATGGGCCTCATGCCTTTTCACCTGCCTTCTCCCCACTGCTGGGAAGTAAATCAGGGTGGCAGGCCAGGTTTCGGGCTAGCCAAGGCTGCGGCTCTCCTGCCCAGCAGTGGCAAAAGCCCAAGGCTGAGCGTCAGAGGCCTGGTCACCTCTTGAGGAGCAGGGGATGCCTCCAGGAGGGGCTCAGGGGCCAGCAAGGCCACTGTCCTTACAGACCGGCCTGACGTGCAGGTGTGTGGGAAGCCTCTGTCTCGGGCGCCCAGAGTAGGGATAGAGTGCCCGATTGACGACCGTGCAGCAAGTTCATGGGCGAGTGCCACCCTCCACTGCGAGTGCCTGTGAGATGGACCAGGCCACTGAGGGCCTGGGATCCCAGGCGGAGTGGTCCCACCCAACTGCGTGGGTGAAGGCCAGTGGGGCAGAGACTCGGGGGCGACGGGAGGGGCGGCTGCAGCAGGAGGGAAGCAGGAACCGTCCCGGCAGGTCGAGTGAGGTCAGCAGGCCGGCGCGGCTCCGTCCGCTGGGAGGGCTCCAAGCTCTGTGCCCCTGGCTGTAAATAAGACCCTGGAGTCACTGCGGGCTCACGGGCATTTCGTGTGCCCCATGCGATGGTTAACCAATTAAATAACTGGGAGGAGGAGGGACACGAAGTTTCCTGGTATTTGGGGAGGAAACCCCAACGTGGGGGGCTTGTTGACTATTTATATTTACATATATGTGTAACAAATATATATATTTATTGCTACTTTGGTGAGAAACTTAAATCTGACAGTAAATATCAATGATTAGAATAAAGTGTTATCTTACTTAAAGATGAATTATACATTCTTTTAAAAAATGCACTTGCAATGCACAACCTTGCAAGACTGCTGTAAATTTTCTTAAGTACTTCAAACCCCACCAGTTCTAGCACTTATGTTTCCATATTTTTGTCATGTAGTTCATTTTAATTTTCTTAGCTATTTCCCTATTGTTTGACATGAGAATGTTTCCAATTTTTGTTGTTTTGTTTTGTTTTGCTTTTAACCACCGTAGATGTCCCTGCAGTGAATACCTTTGTGTGTACAATGTTTTCCCTTCTTTTAAAATTATTTCCTCAGAATAAGTTCCTAAGAGTGGCATTACTTAGTCAAAGGATATCAATATTTTTCTGGCTTTGGAATCCCTAATGCTTTCCAAAGAGGTGGTACCAACTTACCCTGCTGCCAACAATGTATGGGTTTTCCCATTTCACCACAGCCTTGCTAGCTTTCGGCATTGGTCTTATTTTAAATTTAATGATGTAATGGATTTTAAATGGCCGCTTTTATTTATTAATTAAAATTTCTCTGTCCACTCCGTTTCTCTGCTCAGAGCCCCTATACTTTTTCTCCACGTTCTCCTGCCACGACTTGATTGCTGTCGACCCCTAGACATGAAGCCCGAATGAATGAACGACCGTTTGGGGCTGGACACTCTTCCTTGTTTCTATGGGAACTACCTCAGTAGATTTTAAGGGAAGGACAGTGGAAAGATGTTTAAGCTATAAATAGACTTGGTGACACCTCTTATTTGGTCAAGGTGGTCCCAGTAATGAATGTAGACTGTGTGCTTCTGGGAGTATGTGTATGTCTCATTTGAATTCCAGAAGACATCAGAGTTAAAACGTTACCACATGATGTGTAATTTAAGTCAGAGATGAAAGAGTCCCCATCATAAACAACCCCTTCTTTCTAGGCGTCCCGTAATTAGCAAAGCAGAGGTCTCCAAGTAGGGGCTGGACTCCCGGATGGAGCCTGTGTGAAGGAAGCTTGAAGGTCAGCCGCTGTGCTGTGACCTCACCCTCTCCTCCTGGCCCCTGGAGAGTCGGCCTCAAGAGCAATGAAGGACAGGACAGCCTGCAACTAGCCCCAGACCCCTCCTGGGCCCTCGGCTCTGCAGTCATCTTTGTTGCAGGCCGAAGCCCTGGGCCCTCCACCCCATCCCTCCAGGCCACCTCCTTGTCTCCTCGGTGCCCCGTGTTCCCACAACTACGTGGGCTGGAGGCTTACCCCTCAGGCCCGATGACCAATGCTGCCTCTCTGGCTCTGACCCCTGGCCAGCCCCCTCTAACAGTGCTTTTGACCCATCCGGTAGCCACTGCACCTAACCTAGCCTCAGGTCCCGGGACCCCACCCCAGAGCACCCACTGCTGGCAGCCTCATGCATGGTAAGTGAGGGGATACCTGAGCTCTGAGCTCCCCAGAGTGTGGACGTGCACTGCTTTTGGGCCTCCTGATTTTAGATGGCATGTAGATTACCTCTCTTTCTTTGCTAGCTAAGTATCTCTCTTAATGCGATTAGCACAATAAATTCGTGATTTCACTCAAAAACTGTTAGGTTAAAAAATATATTGTAACCCAGCAATTCCACTCCTGGGTATATACCCAAAAGAATTGAAGACAGCTATTCACACAAAAACTTATATGTGAACGTTCATAGCAGCACTATCACAGTAGCCAGAGGGTGGAAACAACCTCGATGACCACCAACAGATGAATAGATGAGCAAAATATGGCATATGCATACAATGGAATATTATTCAGCCATAAAAAGGAATGAAATACTGATACATGCTCCAACACGGTGACCCTTGAGAATGCTATGCTAAGGGAAAGAACCAGGCACAAAAGACCCCATCTTGTATGATTCCATGTGTATGAAATGTCCAGAGTGGCAAATCCATAGAGACCGAAAGTAGATGAGTGGTTGCTTAGATTGAAAAGAGGGGGGAGTGTAAGTCGGTACAGGATTTCCTTTTGGAGTGATTGATGAAAATGTTCTGGAACAAGATAACGGTGGTGGTTGCACAGCATCATGACAGTACTAAATGTCACTAATAATAAATTTTGTGTTATGTTTATTTATCACAATAAAAAATTTATACTGGGGCTTCCCTGGTGGCGCAGTGGTTGAGAGTCCGCCTGCCGATGCAGGGGACACGGGTTCGTGCCCCGGTCCTGGAAGATCCCACATGCTGTGGAGAGGTTAGGCCCGTGAGCCATGGCCGCTGAGCCTGCGCGTCCGGAGCCTGTGCTCCGCAACGGGAGAGGCCACAACAGTGAGAGGCCCGCGTACCGCAAAAAAAAAAAAAGAAAAAAATTTATACTGTAGATGCTACGTTGGTAAAAATCATGAAGATGACATGTAAATAGGTGAAGTTAAAAGAATGTTACCGTAAATAAAGCAAACCAAGAGCCAAGGTCCTCACCCTCCAGGGAGGTCTCTTTCATCACTGAGATATGCTTGCGGTGGGGAAGACCAGCTTTACCCTCAGTGTCTGCGCAAGGACAGCCGCTCTGTCTGGTGCCAAGTAAAGCGCTTTGTCTGATCTCACTGCAGCCTCACAGTGGCCTTCCAAGGAGGTACATTTATTCTCCCCATTGTACAGAGCTGGCCAACGGCCGAGCCAGGCAGGCACGCCGACCCACCAGGCCCTGTGGCGACCTGCATCTTCTCACCTGGGGTTCCTTGGAAGCAGCCTACTGGTGACACCCACTACCCTTAGTTTTCAACAACGGGGCAGTTATTTTCCTAAACTCATTTATCAACTATAGAGGTCCTCCCCCTGATGCCTTCCCGGGGGTGAGTGACCCCCGGGACAAGCCCTCCAGCTTTCTGCTTCAGGTTAGGAAGGGCTGCAGGTCACAACGGTGCACGGAGGATTAGCTAAGTCGTTTTGCTCTCAGGCAGCCTTCTGGTTCCACCTTTGCTCTGAGCAGCGGCTCTTAGACTAGAGGAGGAACCCTGGGAGGTGGTGGGCTCTCTGTAGATGATCTGGAACCTCTGATGCTATTCTTGGCATAATCCGTTTAATGAGATTTGGGGCCCGGCTCTGCCTCTCACCAGGCATGCGACCTCAGACCAGTTGCCTAACCTCTCTGATCCCTAATTTCCTCACCTAGAAAGTGTGTGTAATGGCATTTACTTTGAGGACTGTACTTCTCCTTTGTTGTTCTTATCATTACAGTTTCAGTTAAATAGTTTATTTTGTGCAGTTACTTGTTTACTATCTGATCCTCCTCTAGGTGGTCAACTCCACAGAAGCAGAGGAGATGCTATTGGTTGTGTTCCTTGCAGTATCCCTAGCATCTAATCTAGCATCTCGATAACTATCGGTTGAATTAAAGAATAAACGAATGCCTGAAAGCGCTCAACACAATGCTTGGCACATAGTAAATGCTAATAGACGTTAGCAGTCATTAGTGTTGTAATTATCATTATTATTATTCCAGGTGATGTAGTAAATGCTTTCATACAGTAGCTCTGATTCTTGAAACAAGGTTGGAATATGCTCCTCTTGCAAAAATGGAAATTGAGACTCAGATAAACTAAATAACTTGCCCAAGTCCCATAGAACTGCTGCCCATGAAGCCCATAACCTGCCACTGCCCTAAATTCCTCACCAGTAGCTGCAGAATCCTGAGGCATTTTGTACAAACTGGGAACAGTGTATGTGATGTAAAATCATACCCGTTCGAGCACACGTCAGAAACAAAGCACATTTTGTGGGAGGCAGTACAGTACTCAGAAGTCACGGCTACTCAGAAGGTGAGCAGCCTTCCCAGGGCGCTACCCGCCAAGTGCAGAAGAACTCCCCAGCCGTGGGCCACCAACCTGGGGCTGTCTCTGCCACCCAAGTAGTGGCCAGCTCCCCACTGGACCCGGGGTCTCCGTGGAAGAGAAGCATCTGTTCAGTGCTTGGTCGTCAGGCCCAGGAGGGCAGGCAGGGAGCACGTCTGGTTTTTCTCACTGTGGTCCCCCCAGAGCCCAGTGCAGAGTTGGTGGAAACAGTGCTCAGCAACTGTTTTGTGAATGAAAAATGAATGCATGCCTGATTGAATGAATGATGGAACAAATGAACAGAAGAATGAACCACCCTGCCGTGGTTACATTATCTCATGTAATGCTCAGGGTGGATGGATGTATAAGGTGGGAACGAATGAGATCAGGTCCAGGTGACCAGGCTGCTTACCCAGGGTCACCCGGTGGAATGGGTGTTCAGACCTGGGTCTCCTTGCTCCGTGTGCCGCCCTGAAGACTAGAGAGGGTTCCCTTTCCCCAGACAAGAGTGTCCCTCAGAGCTCTGTGATGGAAGCCAGAGGACAGGCAGGAGCAAGGGACGAGATGTTCTCAAGGTGGTCCCATCCTTGTTCAGCCCTTGCTGTGGATGTAACAGGACGTGGGGGGCTGGAGGAGGGAGAAGGCAGTGTGGGGCTTGGAAGATGCAAACTGGGTCCTCACTTCTCGGTAGACTGGGCCTGCCACAGACAGTTACTTCTAGTGATGTAATCACATCACCTCAGCCTTTACTGGGCAGTGACCTTCTTCAGGGGGATATACATACCTCACCTGACTCATCCCACCTCCGCTTGAGGGAGGTACCGCTAATGCCTGTCCCCTGCTACAGAGGCCAGAACTTGGGGTCAGAGGAGCTGAGGAACTTTTCTAAGGCCACTGAGAGCGTCAGTAGCAGAGTTGGCCCTCCCCCCAGGCTGCCTGGTTCCAGAGCCCACCCCCTATATGGCACCCTGGGACTGCCTTCCCAGGCTAGCCTCCAGAGGACCACTTAATCCCTGGAGCCTGGGCCCAGGCACCATTTGGAGTGTGTTGGTGGGCCACAAATCACCCTGCCTGAGCTCTGGGTAATCCACTTAGAACTAAGTCCTGTTCTGGCCTGGAGATGTTTCCATTCCCCAGAAGGACATCTCCCCCTCTGAGGACAGGGCCTATGACTCAGCCCTCCAGGCCTGGGGTAAGGATCTCGGAGGGTAGGGACCACAGGACTCAGCTCGTGGCATGAAACAAAACGGGGGGTCCCTACAGTCCTCCTGTTGAACAGAGCACAGGTTGGGACCAGCCAAACCTAGATTCCAATCATGGCTTCTCCAAGTACTGGCCAGGAGACCTTTGGAAAGTCACCCTACCTTTCTGAGTCTCAGTTTCCCCATCTGGATGATGGGGGTAATGATGCTTTCCTGGGAGCCCAGTTGGTAGATGAACTGAGGAAATGGTCTAAGGCCCAGAGCACAAAGTCTGGTTCAGGGTCACCCCGCAAATGCTGGTGTCCCCACCTCACCTTGGCAGGCTTCATGCATTCACGTGCTGTCCTGCAAGGCCAGGACGAGGAAGGGCGAGTATCAGAGCCGGACTCCAAAGTGAGGCCTGGGGGGCGTTCTTGGCCCTGCCACGCACTCGCTGTGGGATCTGGGACAATTTAGCCTCTCAGAGGCTTACTTCCTCTTCTGTAAAATGAGGACTCCATGAGATTATGCAGGTGCAGCCCTTAGCCCAGGGCCACGCTCGGTGTGACCACGCTCTGGTCGCTCCCAGCATTCGCTTGCCCGAGGCTCATGTCTCCCACCCCACGCTCTGAGTCAGCTGTCTTGTCCCAGGAGCCTATTTGAGCTCCCCGACCCCCGGGTCCCTGTGCACCAGAGGGTCTTGCTGAGAGTAAGATCCAGGCCAGATTACTGTCAGGAAACCCTGATGGAAAGAGAGGAGCAGACCTTCGCCCAGAGCCGGGGCCACTGCCACCCAGGAAACAGGACATTTGCAAAATATTCTTCCTTCACCATTGCCCTGAGGCAGACTTTTTACTTTAGCTGAGATGAGCTTTTTCAGCCTCCAAATAGATCTTCTTACTGGTGTCCCCAGGCTACCTCATCCCCCCACCCCCAGCCCCCTCTCAGCGCCCCCCAGCCCACCTCCAGGCAAGCGCAGGCTCCTGCTTCCTGGGTGCTGGGTGCTCCTGGATTTGGCAGGAAGCACTCTACTCACACCTACTCTGGACTTGACGGAGTTGCCTCTCCCTGTGCTGTTGCAGCCATGACTGAGTGGCCTCTCCCCTCGGCCCCGCAGAAAAGCCATCTTTCTCAGAGTTTGCCTGCATCCTCCACATCTGACACAGTGACACAAGCCACTGAGCGCTTGCTTTCTCCTGCGGCATGTGCAGGAGGGGTTTCTGGGCTTCACAGACTGCTGACGAGGGAGTGTGGTTTAGAGCACATGTGATCTGTTAATACTGCATCCAGAAGTCGACGTCTTCTGCTGCCCTTAGGCTGCGATGGTGAAACATTCCCATAAACTTATGGAAAAAATGTGCATTGACCAAATTTTATGGCATCCAAAATCATATGTCCTCTCTTTGGGTCTTTATACTTAAGTACCATAATCACTAGGGGAAAATATTTTTCTTCTTAAAAAATGAAAGCAATTGACAAATCACCAGATGTCCTAACATTTCATGAATAATCAGTACCTCCTGCTTTGAGAAACTCCTCCTCCCACGGGGAAACACTTGCACAGACAGTTACCGTATGTCATCACAGTCATTCTGGTGGAAGGTCAGGTTCAATTAGACCCAAGCAAAAGGGGCCCCTACAACTCACTTGGAGGGTCAAGGTCACTTCCATGGGTTTTTCTTTGTTTTGGGGGGTTTTATTTTTGTTTTGGGGTGGGTTTTTGGTTTTGGGTTTTTTGCTTTTTTGAAAGACTTTTTTTTTTATTCAAACGTTTATCCAGGGTGTGTCTAGGGATGGATCTCTTTCCCGGGACCTGGGACACGCTCCTTGGGTAGATACCCTTCCCTGGGTCAGCTCTCTGTTCTCAGGCCCCCACATCCCATATATTCTTTCTTCCCTTGCCCTTTTCCTCGGCATTTGACCTCGCCAAATTGCTCCCCGATATCATTGATGTGAGTATCCAAAATACCCATTTTGCTCCTTGCTGCCTCCGATGTTAGTTTTTAAAATTCCTCTGTCATATTTTTAGTTTCTTTTTCTTCTTTTCTTATGTCATGCATCTGTCTTTCTAGCTTATCCTCTTGCAGTTTCACCTCTGACAGTTCTCTCCTATCCCAGAAGCCTTGTCTTCTTGTGCTGTGTTGAAGAGAAAAGGTGTCCTGACACCTTCTTCCGGATGCTGGAATAGACCGAGAACATATGCTGTCATTCTCAGCCCCTTCTGCATGCAGTTCAGGCCCTGTTCTTTGGCAGTATTTTTCCATGTGCCCCTTACTGGATTTTCTTTCTTCTGGATGCGTCCTTGACCAAGGTGAAATCTATTCATCTTTGGGGCTTATCAGTAGGCATTTGGTTTTCCCTCTGGACATGCTTTAGTTCTTTTCTGGGGGTAGCCATCTGCAAATGGATGTGAGAAGGTGGAGGGGAAAGTCCTAGAGCCCCTCAGATCAGCCCCTGCTGGGCAGTGTACTGGTCATTGACCCAAGTTTTCATGTTTTTATATCGCTGGTTCTCTGAGTCTGGGGACAGGCCCTGGGAGGCACACATTGACAAGGTCTACATTTGCTCAACTTCTGTCCTCTACATCTGCCCGTAGTCTATTCAGTTTCTTCCTAGGTTCCAGCAATAAAGCCGTCCATCAGTCTTAGCTAATGGGGTGGTTTTCTTCTTTTTTTCTATTCACAAAAGTTTTAGTGATAAGTCAGGGGAGGCTCTATGAGGGGCTGTCTGGTCTCTTCTGGAAGGTTTTCAGAAACAGGTATGTACCCCCATCACCTCTTAAAGTTGTTGGTGTTTTTTTTTTTTTTTTTTTTTTGCAAGTCACTTCATTGAGTGCCTGCTTTATCTAGATACTACGCCAGCCCCTCTCCTGTGCGTTAGGTCCTGAGTCTTCACCTCAGCCCTGTGAGAAGCTACTGTCTCCATTTCCCAGAGGAAGAAAGCAGTTGAAGAACTCACCCGGGATCACACTGAACAAATAAGTGACAATGCCAGGATTTGAACACAGATGCCTCGAGTTTCAGTATCACTCCTCCCTGTATTGAGCTATAAGTAACACACATAACATAATCCATAAGAGTGTTGGCCCTAGGCCAAAGGCCTGGGCTCAAATCCTACCTCTGCCATGTCTGTGCTGAGTGACCTTGGGCAGGTTACTTAGCATCTCTGGAATTGAGTAGAGAGGCTGAGGCGGGGACCTGCCCATCTCTGTATCATACATCACTGGTTCCTCTGGGGTCGCTCGTGGGCACCTGAGGATAATTCCCCAAAGTAAGTATGCACTAGAGTATTATTTTTTAGCAGTTCTGTGCCCTTAATTATTTGTGTAACTAATGCCTCTGTTGAATGCATCTGCCGGCTAGTACACCTCATGAGGTCAGGGACCGTGCCTGTCTATACCCCTGTGTCCAGAATGTGGGAAGCACTTAGTAAATATTTGTAGCACTAATGCCCTTTCACATCACCTAGTGGGCTGGTCCCTGAGCACATCACCCTGTGCCCTTGAAGCTTCCCCTCCCCACAGGGACCTGCCGCCTTCCATCTAGCTCCCCACAACTTCTGATTGGTCAGTAGACATGCTCTCCTGCCACTTCGGCCTCTCTCTTCCCTGCAAACCACCCTCCGATGGTATAGCCAGGAATGAATGTCCTAGTAAGGGTAGTGTTGGCCCCAAAGCCTGCTGGAACGGCAGTGTGCTATGAAGAAGGGGAGGAGCCAGGACTGAGGAAAGTTGGTGCTGGAGAACCAACCAGAGTAGAGGTCTAGGTCTCAAGGAGGTGACCAGGAGCTCAGAGTCATGGGGGTCAGGTGTTTTGAATCATTTCCCTAGGGCGTTCAGTCTAGTGGGCCGGGGCGGGGGGAGGGGCCAGTAGCACAAAGAGAGTAGGTATGGGTGGGCCTTCCAGTCTGACGCATGATTCCAGCCAGTGACAGCCCGGCTCCCCTCCACCCTCCCATCCCACCCAACAGACAATCCCAGACTAGCAACAGCATGACTACTTCCAGCGCCCCCTGCTGGTGGGGGCGTGTGCTTCTCCTGCCCTGGTGAGATGGGCCCACAGGCTCCATGAGAGTAGCGCCCCCTACAGACCGAGACTATGGCCTAGGGCTGGAAAAGGCTGGGCTGGCCCTGGGCCAGCTGGATCTGGCTGGGCCAGGGAGGGTCTCCAGTGTGACCTGCAGCAGGGCAGAGCCCACAGAGATGGCCCCCACGGCAGGGCCACAGGAGCCCCTGTTCTCTGAAAGCGGTTTCCCGGGACAGTCCTGTGGGACTCCCATCCTCTCATCTACATCAAGAAAGGCAGGGAGAGATCAAAACACCTGAGCCTGAAAACCACAAATAAATTAGTAGTCGGATGCCTTCTTTCTTCCCAAGGGGCCCAGGGAGAGTCTTTCAGTATTTCATTTCAGCAAAATCAGAAAAGAATTTGCTTTCAGATAGTGAAAATCAGTTTAGATCTAGCTAACCCTCCACAAATCTGTTGCTTGTTTCCCAGAGAATGCAGGGATTGGTGATTGAGGTTTAGAATGTCGTGTTTTGTTACACAGTTTCCATTGAGCAATGAATAAATCTGACAGTTTTGCCTTTGCCTCCATTATTTTTTTGTTATACTTAAAGACTAGGTGAAGTGTGGTCACAGATACATGAGCGCATTTGGGGAAGTGGAAAATACTTTGGTGATTGAAGCAGCCGTCTGTGAGCTCATTCTCTGGCTGGAATCCTGGTGGCCTCGGACGTCCAGGGAGCCTTTCTGTGCACAGTAGCGAATCCTTGAGCCAGGGTTGGAAAGACAAGCTGGAGAGTGTTTTCCTTGGCACATGGGCAGCCTCGGTTCTACCCAACATGAGGCAGGTTTCCGAGGCTTTCACTGGGGGAATCATCTTGCGTTTCCTTTTGGTGACGTTAGCTCCTCTGGAAGCCCTTCATAGCACTGAGAAATATGGGTATTTAGCTTGGAGACACCAGAACACAGGGCTGACCCTGTTAGGGTGGCTGTGGAGTGGGGTGCTTGGCAGCCACGGCCACTCTTATCCACTGAGCAGTGGGATTTCGGTGGCCAGAATAAAGAGTCATATATGTGCAGATAAAGACTCAGCGTCCCGTTTGGTCGTCCCCTACCCTGTGCTGGGCCCTTGAGAATGCAGAGGCGGAAAAGATGCAGACCTGGCCCTCAAAGAGTGTGTGATAAATACTGTAATCGAGGGGAGGGCGCATGCTCTGAGAGCCCAGGAGGAGCCCGCTAACAGCCAGAAAAGGAGGCCGAGTGGGCATGGGGTAGACACAGCTCTGCCAAGCTCAGAGGCACGAAGCAGAGGGCCGGTCCAGGGAGCCAGCCACACGGGGCCCGCACCCAGCTGGAGCATCACATGAGAGGAGGGCGGGAGGAAAGCCCGGAGATGAAGGTGGCCAGGGATGGAACCCAGGAGCTGTGAACACCTGCAGAGGGAGAGTTGTTGGGTAATTTTAAATTGAGGAAGGGTACGATCTGATTGGGTTTGAGAAATCACAGGGCGGAATGGGTTAGTGGTGGAGACCAAAGGTGATAATGAAGTGTGAACAATGGCCTGGAGACAGATCACAGGTAGTCGGTAGAGGTTTGTGGCCTTTACATCAAAAACTAAAGACCGGGTTTTCAACAGGAGCTGAGAATGCTCGGAAAATCATTTGCGTCAACTATTACGTCCCTTCTCCCTGCCAAAAAAGTGTTTGCTTTTTTGAAGAAAGAAGGAGAGATAGAGATCTTGCTCTTTTCTATTTCTAAAAGTAGTACATATTCATAGCTAAAGGCTGAAAAAATATAAAATTGTATAAAACAAAAAATAACCCTAAACTATCCCTGAAGATGGTTGCTGTTAACAGATTGGGCAATATATTCTCTCTTTTTCGTGTGTGTGTGTGTGT